>NC_138730.1:23092207-23532207 GCF_965113295.1 Leuciscus leuciscus | reverse complement strand
CAATGATCTGTACTAATCATTTCCTAAAATGTCCTGTTGCAAGAGCAAATGAAGAACTCTTAATGTCTCAAAGAGTGCAGGAGATGGTCCACACAGATGTTAATAGGAAGCATCAGTCCTTGCATTGCTTTAAGCTCTTAATCCTAAATCTGCCTTTGTGGGTCTAGACAAATCGAAGATTCTGGTGCAAACTTCTAATGTTCTTATCAAAATCAATAACCCTAATCATCCCATGAGAGTTGCAAAAGAAACAATATGACAATGTGTGTGTTTCTGCTGATTGGGGATTCATGTGATAATGCTGTGTATTCCAAGAAAGACATACGTGCAACAGGTTGGACAGGGATTCTGAGGGACCATATGAGGCTAAGTTGGACTTGTCCTGAGAGGACCAGTCAGATTAAAGCACAGGCATCTGCTCTGTATGGGACAGTGACTTGTTTTTGTGTCCATCAAGACCCCATCATATGCCATAGAGAAAACTCCGCCATCATGCTCACCGAATACTTCTAATCACACTATAATATCTCAGTCAGTTTCTGAGAAAAGACGCAATTTTCATGAATGACTAAGACAATTTTTTAACGCTTTATGTTATAGGCTAGATGAGCAGCCATTTATGTAATTGAAAAAGACATGAGGTGCAGTGGACTGAACTCCTTCACTCCTGTTTAAATGTCATAGTGTTGGATTTCATTAAGCATATGCAGGACAGCCAAACGGTTCTACAATAAATCAAGCATGTGATCTCGAGGAACTTCTGGCTGAACATACTTTTTAGTTGTTGTTTTTTTTTTTTCTAAAAACAGAGCAGACTGTAGATCAATTTTAAGTTTGTAAGTGTTTCTGACTTAGGGGTCTTTTAAAAAAAAATATTTGCTAATGTCAATTAGCCTATATATGCCTATGTTTAACTATAGTTTAAAAAAAAAAAAAGTCCCCAGAAGCTACCTAAATGATTACAAACTCAACTGAAGTCCACAAATGAAAAAAATAACATGAAGATGTTTTTTTATTTTAATTGTTTTACTTTTTTTTTTTTTACCTAAATAAAGAGCAAAGACAGGAATGACAAGGCTAAATTAATCATACCACGTTTTTCAATTTTGCAATGTCAACGGAGTATTTATTTCCTATTTACGCCATCTAGAGGCATCGTGAAGCCATAATATAACAGAGTTCTGTCCGGAACTAACAAGTTCTTTTTGTTTCCCACGGACTTTTTTATTTTCCTGGACCTCCATCTTGACAGCAAGTAACACGTGAGTTCAGTAGCGTTGATGTTTACATTAAAGTCATCATTAGAAAAACTGCGGGCTAAATCCATTTGAATTAATAAAATCTACTCTCTTATGAATTTATAACAAAAAATGTAGCAGTTATTAACAGACATGTTGCTAAGAAGTTACACTCTCCGTGCATATTGATGTGAAAAGTGTTGTTGTGTTTACCCAGTAAACCATGATAGGAGTGGAGGCTGGACTCTACATCGGATCTGTGTCCGATGTGAAGGATGCTCAGAGCCTGACAGACGCCGGTGTAACACACATACTCAGCGTTGACTCAGAGGAACCTGCTGTGTCTGGATTCCACACGAAATTTGTCCGAGCTCTGGATGATGCGTCCACAGATCTCCTGAGCAGACTGGATGACTGTGTCAGCTTTATATGTGACGCTCTCAGCACACGAGATGAGTCCAAATCACCAGCAGTTCTTGTGCATTGGTAGGTTTAATCATTTATAATTAATAAAATATTTGTATTAAATATATTTATAAATATTATATATAATTTTTCTATTGCTACTTTATTTAAAGAAACTGGAATTCAACTTTTTTCCCTTGGTATTTATTTATTTGTTTGCAGCCATGTTGGGCAAAGCAGAAGTGCTGCTGTGGTGACTGCTTACCTGATGAAAACACAACACCTGAATCTACATGATGCATATTCTAAACTCCAAAACTTAAAACCAGATGTTAAGTGAGTGTTTTTCATGATTTATACTGTGATGACTCGTTTGTGAAGAGCATTATCATTGAAGAACGTTCTGCTCATTTTCTCAGAATGAATGAAGAATTTCTGGACCAGCTGGCTCTCTATGAATTAATGGACTGTAAAGTAGATACCACAAATCCCTTATACAAACAGTTTAGATTGAAGAAAATTACAGAGAAATATCCAGGTATGGAAATACTTAAACTTGCTTAATATATTTGGTAAATATGTGTTAATTTCAACTTTATACACCCATAGTTAAATGGTCTATATATTTATTAAACACAGTAATGAAAGAAACTTACCAGGGCCTATATTAAAGTCAAGTATTTTGATCAATTTAGAGCTCCAAAATGTGCCAAAAGAAGTCTTCGCTGTTGACCCTGCACAAACCCAGAATGCAGAAGCGGTATACAGATGTAGAAAGTGCAGGTAAATTTATATTTTGTTTATACACAACATATTATGTTGATCCTGGAACAACATTCATGTCTGAAAATGTAGTTTTAAACCTACCCCTACCCATAAGGTATCCCTAATATCAGAGGGAAGTGATAGGTGAATAACACTGATGTAGAAGCACCTAACCCTGGTTATAAGCCTAAACTTGACATAAACTGTAAACCTCAAATCTGATTGGTTGATTGGAATGTTGTTCCAGGATCAACAAAGTTGTACTTTTGTGAAAGCACGTTCACCAACTAAAGTGTCTTAACCTGCTGTTTTCTTTCGTTCCCAACAGACGCACACTTTTCCGTCACTCCAGCATTCTCAGTCACTGTGTGGGAGAAGGAGCCTCTTCGTTCTCTCATAAGAAGACGAGGATAGTGAGCCTTACAGCTGAAGATCAGAGACAGTGCACATCTTTCTTTATAGAGCCGGTGCAATGGATGGAGCAGGCCTTACTAGGTGTTCTGGATGGACAGGTAGTACCTGACTGCTTTTATCATACAATTAAATATTATGAATTATCAAAACGTTGTTCCTATATGTCCATTTACTTTTTTACAAGTATATTTTTTTCATTGTTGGTGTTTTTAATATATTTCAAAGTAAAAGCTTTTGTAAAATCTCTCTTGTAGCTTTTGTGTCCCAAGTGCAGCTCAAAGCTGGGCTCGTTTAACTGGTACGGTGAACAGTGTTCGTGTGGGCGCTGGGTGACACCGGCCTTCCAGATGCACAAGAACAGAGTGGATGAAATCAAACACATCAGTATATCTGCACTCAGATGACCCACAAATAAAGATCTGTATTGTATGCTCCGATATTTTTTGTCTTCATTTCATAACATTTCATATATCTGAAATACCATGTAAAAAGCCTTGTGCTTTACTTTGATTGTAACTTTGCTTAAATGTTTTGATATACAAGTTTTATTTTATCTACACTACCATTCAAAAGTTTGAGGCCTTTATAAAAAAGTTATGCTCACCAGTGTTGCATTTATTTGATCAACAGCAGTGTTGGATAAGTTACTCTAAAATAACTAATTTCTAATTACCTCTTCAACCGTGTAATTAGATTACTGTACTAATTACTCTGTCTAAAAAGTATTGAATTACTTATTACTAATTAATTTCTAAACCCCATATCAACCTCAAAAGGATAGACATGAAACTGTTTTAATTCTTTCAAATAAATACTATAAAATTGCACGAATTATGCTCAAACTGACCAAACAATTTAAAGGGAGAAGGTTACATAATAAACATACTTTTTAACATCATACAATACATTTTGATGTTAAACCCACTATTGTTTTATATAGAATTGTTCTAGTTTATACCAGTGGTTCCACTGCTCTGCACATTTTGTGTGTCTCCCTTATTAACACACCCGATTCAGATCATCAGCTCGTTTGGAGAGATTTCATGAACTGAACTGAGTGTGTCAGTTAAGAGAGATATACAAAATGTACAGAGCAGCGGGTCCCGAGGACTGGAGTTGAGAACCACTGGTTTGTACCAGTCCGATCTCATGACATTTCATACGTATTTTATAAGGTGGCTAATTCATACGAATTTGTACGAGCGAGGTCGTAGGATTTAGCCACCTCATAAAATGCATTTCGAATTACCGTGTGATCGGATTGGTCTATACACAGTATTTAGCTCAATTACATCAGAAGTAATTAATATTAAAATTAAGAGTTATCCCTTACTTTACTTTTTCGAGGGAAAAGTAATTAAATTACAGTAACTAATTACTTAGTAGTTAGTTGCACCCAACACTGATCAGCAGTAAAAACAAAAATATTGTGAAATTAAAATGTTAAATAACTGTTTTCTATTTTAATTTATTTTAAAATGTAAACAATGTAATCCTGTGATGGTAAAGCTGAATTTTCTGAATAATTTATCCAGGCTTCAGTGTCACATCATTCTTCAGAAATCATTCTAATATGATGATTTGGTGCTCGAGAAACTATTATTATTATAATTTGTCCAGGATTCTTTGATTAATATGAAGTTCAAAACAGCTTTATTTATTAGAAATGAAATTATTTTCCATAAAAGCCTTTACTGTCACTTTTGACCAGTTTAATGCATCCTTGCTAAATTAAAGTAAAAAAAAAAAAAAAAAATCATATTATATTATATTTTATGTATGTATGTATGTATGTATGTATGGTTAATTTAACCAGTAATTACATTTTTATTTGGATTAACTTTTGCATTCATAAATAAACAAAGATCTTACATATATTGAAAAGTGGGTTTTCAATCCAGTAGGTGGCGACAAATAACCAGTACTGAGCAATTGCTTTGGACTATATTTTGAGTGCTATTCAAAATAGTGGAGAATAAGGACTAAGGAGTTCTTGGTTACACCTGAACTATAGATGACAGATGATCATCATTTAATAGAAATGTGAGACACTTTGACTTGGTTGAGAAGTACTACATGTATGAGGACGATATAATACAGCTGGCTCCTGACTTGCTAAATCTGCTTCTCACAAAATGAGAAATTTCAACAACGAAAAAAATGTATGCTGTCTCAGATTTTGGTCCATAAATTGTCATCATGTACTTTGTATTTGTATGATATGTAGCACTAATTCAGATTCATGGGCATGTAGTTTCCTCCAGCGCATGTTTGTATGATGTTTATTGAGAGAGTCTGTATTTCACTGTGGGTGGTTATGGCATTGAGTTGTGAAATCCTGTTGTGTTTATGAGGGTCATATCCTCTATGTAATGACCTGAACTCTTTCTGTGAAGTGTGAAGAGTCGCCCGCGGAGTATTTGCGCAAGGGAGATGACATCAGTTGAGAGGGGAGCAGGGCTTCAGGAACAGAGGAGCTGAGGAAACTAAATGTATCTCCTCAAAATGATATTCACTAACACAATGCAGTTGTTTTTTGCTTTTTCAGGAACATTAAATATCAATGTAATGGTAAATCAAAGTTTTGGCTGGAGTTGGCTATATGTGGTACACAGATCACGTATAAAGCAGAAACCAGGAAAGTGTGTTTGGTCAACGCACTCCTGATGTTGCAGTCATGGTCTTGGTTAGAGCTGAGATGGAGGTGTGGAAAAGCTAGACATCTGATTGGTTCAGAGACCCACTTAAGCTGTGTGTGACAGTCTTGACCTTTTCAAAAGTACCAATTTGGCCTAAAATACACAGTTTTTGTTTATTCTTTCCTTTCAAGAGTAGTTAGTGTAAATAACCGTTTTTACAGACATGCCATACATCTGGAAATGAGAAAAGATGCCGAAATGGAACAGGCAGTATTGCCTAAACTGTGAAATTGCTATCGGTTGAGTGTGTAACACTGAACAGAAATAGTGTAGTTTGCCTTTATTACTTTGTGTATCAGTGTTAAGACTCTCTTTTTAAACAGGTTTAAAATCAATAGATCAATAAACAATGGTTGTTTTTCTAGATGTTAGCATTTTCAAAAGTAATCAAAATGTTCATTCAACTTGTCTTGCAAATGTAATGACCTGCAAGTCATTATGTAGTTCCACATTTGAAAATAATTAATATGCAAGACACGTATTTATTTTTCTCAGATCAGATGAGGCCGTGTAGCAACACAAACAGGCAGGAGACAGTTTCCCTGCTATTTCCTGCAGATCTATGAAGTGAATGCATTTGCGTAACAGCAGTAGCAAACCACAGATGTCTATGCATCAGATGTTGAGCACATGGATGGACTTAACTGCTAAATTGGTCTTCTTCAGAGATCTAGATGGCTTTAAATATGTTTTTGGTTAAATAAAATTTAAATTCTGTCATAATTTACTCACCCTCAAGTTGTTCTAAACCTGTATGAGTTTCTTTGTTCACTTTAGCACGCACACGCACACACACACACACACACACACACACACACACACACACACACACACACACACACACACACACACACACACACACACACACACACACACACACACACACACACACACACACACACACACACACACACACACACACACACACGTGCGTACTTGTACAACTATCTTTGTGAGGACCAGTTTGAGTTTTAGACCATTGGAGTGAGGACAAAGAGAGTAAAGTGAGGACATTTTGGCCGGTCCTCACTTTCTGAGTCCCCTTTAAAGGCCGGTTTGAGGGTCAAGACTTGGTTTTAGGGATAAGGTTATAATTAGGTTAAGGGTAGGTTTAGGGTCAGGGTTCTGGCACTTAGTTGTGATGAGTAAGGTTAGGGTAAGCGGCTAGAGATTGCATTTTGTTAATGAATGTCCTCATAAAGATAGATGTACAAGAATGTGTGTGTGTGTGTGTGTGTGTGTGCACGCACGCACGCACGCACGCACGCACACACACACACACACACACACACACGCACACACACACACACAAGATAATTTGAACAATGTTGGTAACCAAACAGTTTCTAGTTCCCATTGACTTCCATAGTAATATGTTTATATTATGGAAGTCAATGGGGACCACAAAATGTTTGGTTACCCACAAAGAATCATCTGTGTTCAACAGAACAAAGAAACTCTTGAGAGTGAGTAAATGACTGAATTTTCATTTTTGGTTGAATTATTCCTTTGAGCCAATCTTACATTTTGAATTAGCAGTTTATTCCTTTAACATGTTAAATGTTATAATGTTGATTTTCTAATCCGATTATCCAGCTAAACTAGAGGAGATCTGATTCTCAAATATGTCTAGCAGATTTAATTTTGCCCATGTGTCTAGAGCCAGCTCTCCTTTGCAGTCTGAATCAAAAACATGGCATGTCTACATGATTGACGCAGTCTTAACTGAAACAACCTTGGACTAGTTTTAATTGATTTCAGGGGGATTGACCTCTTCATGCCACGTCTCCACAGCATTGATATAACTCTTTCATCTAAAAACACATACTGTAAGTGGCCACATAACAGCTGCAGAAAACTGAATCAAAGCACATATTGTACAGTTGATCCGTTGCCTCTATCTTTAGCATTATCTGCAACGAGAAGCTTCCTTTTAAACATGAACTATCAGTAGTATTGATTCCTTCTTTGTCTTCTCTTGTGAATGAGCAGTTATGCAATATAGTTGTATCACAAGCCAGTATAATGTCATTAATTCATATCTTTTTGGGGATTCTTTGATGAAGAGAACATTCAAAAGAACAATTTTTTTTTACATTTCTTCAGTGTAATTCATCCTTAGAGAGTAAATAATCTCTTTAAAACAAGTAGTTTTTTTTTGTATACATGTGTTTATGTATGCAAATATTATATAAAAATTCACCAGTTACACTCAACTAATACTCATTCATGTAGGCTAATTTGAGTGAAACGTGCAGGCTTTTGTGTATTTTTGCCTTTTGTATTGGATGTTTACGTGGCTTATTAATCTTATAGTCCAGTCTAGTTTTTATTAAGGACTGTTTGATCTTTAATGGAGGATGCGGTCAGTGGAAAAGCTCTCCGAATTGACAGAATCTTAGTCTTTGAAAGGCAGATTTGTTGCTGTGGTTATTGGGGAGGTAGAAGTCAAAGCCCAGAATTAAATCTCTCTTCTAAAGAAAGGATTTTCTTCTGACACAAATCTTGGCTCTGTGGCCAGAAAACTTCTATTGGTTTAGTTAGTTATTGTGCTACTACAGTATATTAATAATGATTCAGTTTCCAAATCATTCTGAATGCATGTGTAAAAAGGGGTTCTTTAGGGTGGTCTTTAAAACTCTTTCACCCCTTTTAAAGTGCAGTTATGTCTAAATATTTAGCTATCTGGCATTTGTTTAAATAGCTAAAGAGACATCCCGTAAAAATGATCTTGTGTCATTGGTCATTTCAGGTCATTGGAGAGCCTCAGGCTCTCCAGAAGAGGATATGTGTGAGATTTTGCAAAGTGTGTTCAATTGAGGATTGGTTGTTTAAAAGGTTTTGCTCAGTAAGCAGAGCAAAGAAGAAACAAAAAGAGCCACAATGTTGCACAACCTCAAATTAGCATTTAAAAATGCAATTACGATTTGGACAGCATAGATTCTTTAGTTTTGTTCGTCTCTGTGTTTACAAAAGCATTAGCAGAAGAATACGTTTCCTGTCTCCATCTTTGTCAATATGGCAAAGATGAAGACAGGAACCTTATTAGGTTTTTTGCTGAGCATGATCGCTCAGGGTTTTTCCTCATACATATCAGTCCTTTATTCCATTTCCAGAAACGTTTTTTTTCCCCCTACAGACCTCACAGATGGCCGTGCTCCCAGATTTAAAAAGGTTTCTTTGGAAACCAAATACAACATTGTGGTTGGAACCTAAACTGCTATAAAGCCAAAGCTATTAGATGGCCTACACAAACTGACCCTAGAGCAGGTCTGAAGATGAGCTGACTGAGGGTTTTCTGCTGCACAAGGACATTGAGGACATTCTCTTGTGACTTTTTCACGTATTTATGGTTAGGAGAGTGGGGACCACTTAAGCGCTAGTCATGTGATTTATTCTATAGACCAATGCTTGGACAGAATTGAATGTTTAAGTCCTTTTCTTTTTCTCCTCCGCACAAAAGCATTTGAGTAAAGTGGAGCACCGGCAATTTGTCCTCCCCTCCCAAAGTGTTGTGTAATCATTCCGCTCTGGGTTTTCCATTTCCCGTTCCTTTGTTGCTCCCCATTCACTGTTGAGAGAAACCCCTCTCAGAGTTCACTCCATATAAAATTTGCATGCAGATTTGACTTCTATATATAAATGATCATTCAAAAGTTTTTTTTCCAAAGAAATGTACATTGTTACAAATTATTTTATTAAATAAATGCTGTTGTTTTAAACGTTCTATTCATCAACATTGATAATAAAAAGAAATGTTTCTTGAGCAGCAAATCAGCATCAGAGTGATTTCTGAGGGATCATGTGACACTGAAGAAAAATTCAGATTTGCAATCACAGGAATAAATGACATTTTAAAACGGATTAATATTTATTTGAAATAACGTTTCATAATATTTCACAATATTACTGTTTTACTGTATTTTTTATCAAGTAAATGCAGCCTTGGTGAGCATAAGAGACTTCTTTTAAAATCATAAATCTTACCGACCCCAAACTTATAAATGGTATACATTTTATTTCCAATATTTATATACAGTAATATAGTTATTTTAATATGCGGCAGGAACACTTTGTCATTTTTCCACTTTCACACTGCTCACATACTAGTGACTACCCCCCATCTAGTGATTTCTCTTTACCTTACTTGACCGTATTAGATAACCAGTTAAGTAATACATCAAATTACCTCATTATTCCACAGTTTATTTGACAGCAAGTGCCGCTATAATGCTTGTTTGCATCTAATTATTTTTCGACAGGCTGTTGTGGTAGTATTTATTTAATGTTTGCATGTCATTCTTTCCATTGCCGCAGCTGCACCTGTTTGCTAGGTGTTGTTTTTCTCAGCTGTGCGGTACAGTGGATGGCAGCAGCTGGAACGTGAATCACTGCACATGTGTTGGGCTTTATTTTAAAACAGTTAGTTTACGGTCCTTGATTCTGATTGGTCAATAATGGTGTTGTGTAGCCCCGCCCCTTTTCAGCGCTGCGCTCGTTGTCTTTTGACTTCCGGTCTGTATTTTCACAGCGATCTTGCGTGTTTATTAATGAACGGCTCGTTTTAAAATCTTCCCGGTCGACTGGCATTTGTTAAGACATCTGCTTTAAACATTACAGTCCTCATGATAACTTTCGTTAACTTGTAAATCCACTTCAAAAGCTAATTACTCCTGGACAGCAGCACCATAGAAATATACAGAGCGACTGCAAAAACGGAAGTTAAAAGACAATATTCTAAAGATGGCGGCGCCCTCGTTTCTCTGGTGCACAAGGTCTATACAGCACTGCTACATGCATGTTCCATAGAATAGAACTCTGGAACCTGTCATACCACGTGTTAGTAGGACGATAGTAGTTTGTCGATGAACAAAATTTCTGGTTTCACTCTGATATTCTGACACTTGTGCAAAGTAAAGACTTTGCAAAATATAGACGGTTGCATTAACCACCAGCTGCATGACATTTAGCTGCTGTCTGGCCACAGTTTTCAGGGGCAGTTTGGAGAATGGAAAATGCTAACATAAAATCCATGACATCATGACTTACATTTCCAACTTACTTTGACTTCAAACCCATTCTTTTTTTTTCTAAATGCAAATGATTTTCATGTAAGTCTCTCACATCACATGTCATGTGTGTGATTGCATTGGAGTGTTGTGAGTTGACTACATCCGAAGCTCCGGCTGCCTTCTTCAGTCTTCAGCCCTCTTCCTGAGATCTTCCAGCCGCCATCTGAAACAGAGACTCTGTTTATTCTTCAGTTAAGTTCCACAATTACCCTGAATGGGACCCACAATAATAACTTTATATAAAAATAAAGTTATTATTATTATATTATTATCGAGGTGGGGCGGAGTTACGCTATGCAAATTCCGCACACCCATGGCATTTCCGTGCCATTGGCTCGTTTTGTAATCCTCGAAGGTGAGAGGCTTTCTAAGCGAAACCCCATTCGTCGTCACGACGTAACTCGGTGTGACCACGAAAGGAAACTTAGGCTACCGTTCACACTGCAGGCTGAAACGACCCAATTCCGATTTTTTTGCCCCTATGCGACCTGTATCTGATCTTTTCATGACAGTCTGAACGACACAGATCCGATCTTTTCAAATGCGACCCAGGCCACTTGGGTATGTGGTCCCAAATCCGATACATATCCGATCTTTTCAAATGCGACTTCAGTCTGAACGGCCAGGTCGCATTTATCCGACCCGCACGTCATTGATACGCGAAAAACGTCATAATCCTGCGTTGAAGTAGTCGTCGGTTTGAAAACGGACTGCATATTCGTCGAGCTGAGGTAAATCTGCCGAACGGGTCGACCTCGACGAGCCCGTTAATTAAAAAAAAAAAAAAAAAAAAGCCCACGGCCATTATATACGTTATGTTAACTTATTTGTGCTGGATCTGATATTAGATAGGTCAGCGGCTGCTGTCTGGCTCTTGTGTAACGGTCGCTGCGCGCGCTCGTGTGTGTGTGTGTGTGTGTGAGAGGCCCTGTCCCAAATGGCGCACTTCATGCGGACTTTCGGTCTCGTGGACTTGAATTGCGCGTGCTCGCTGAGTCTACGAGTCCGTAGGCCGTCCCATTCAGCATTTTACCGCTCTGAAGTGTGCTCAGCAGCGCCCCCTTTGTACCCTTGAAGCGGTCTTCCACGAAGCCCGCATAGATGCAGGCTCCACGCACTTTAACTACCCAGGAATCCTTGCGAAAGGCCAATCAGACAACAGATGGGAGGAGATTTCACTCACGGATAATTGTTGACATGGCTGAGAAGAAAATATTACTGTTTTTATGACCTAAATGTACATTTTACCAGTTGTTACCTACAGTTTATACAAACATTATGGTCATCGACCAGTGGTTGATGTCTCAAACATAATAATAGCGTGTTTAATAATACGATCGCATTATGATTCATTAAATAAATAGAACCGAATGGCAGGGCTTTACTGAGTCATATGTAAACATAGTATGAATATTGAAACCTGTAAATTGAAAAAAATATATTTAAATTATGTTTTAAAATTGTAATCATAGTTCAAATGGAACATTATGTATTATTATGTACAACTGTATACATCATTTAAATAAGCATGATTTATCTATTGTCTAATGCCCAGGTGATATGCATAATATCAAAATATAGAACTGTAAAATTAGGCTGTGTAGTGGACATGCAGATAAGACGTCGGAGCGCAAAAATGTGATTTCTCCTGTCCAACAACAACCAGACCGTTATTTCCGGCATGCCGAGCGAGTCTGTCCCAAAAATACCTCTCAATGCGCCCTCGTGGACTCGCGCCAAGGGCCCTATAGGTCTGCACTACATGACGTCACCAAAGTGTGGACTCTGAGGAAGTCCACAAGTCCGGAGTGTGCCATTTGGGACAGGGCCAGAATCACAGTTAAAGTTTAGCTACTTCCGCAAACAACAAGTGACGTCGTTGACCGTTGAGTACTCTTCTGCGCATGCGGGTCACTTCTGGGTCATTTCACGTTCACACAGGAGATCACAAAAGGTCGCATTTAATTGGAAATGTGAACGGCCTTGCAAAAAAAGCGAATTTTTTCAAAAAATCGGAATTGAGCATTAAGCCCTGCAGTGTGAACGTAGCCTTAGTGTCTATGGTAGTTGCGGCCCTGGCTGAAGTTTTTATCTCGGAGGTCAGGAAACCAAGTCTTGTGTTTTCTCTTAAAGTCAGCCTTCTCTTCTTCACTTGGTTTAGATTCAGATACTGGTGAAATGAAAAATAATAATTAAGATACAATTGGTGGAAATAATATATTAATAATCTAAAAGAGAACAGTATCTTTTGTTGTTTTGGACCTGGCTGATGTTCTTACCTTCAATACCAGGAAACAGGCCCGGGGTGGGTAATCGGGAGAATTCCCGGTGGGCCGCTTCACTTTTGGGCCGGTCGAGGATTTTTATATATTTTTTATATTTGTCACGTTAGTTACATTAGGCTACACACTTTCCGCATTCTGACACCGCAGCGCGCAGCCTCTGCATGGGTTGTACCATGAGAGGGAGTTCTCCCCTCCCCTGTTAATTTATCAACCTACCCATGTGGAATAGTGGAACATTTTTTGTTAACTTCTCAGCTTAAAGAATTATTATTTAACCTTTACATTATTTGTTGAACCATGTTATTAATAAAAACTACACAATAGTAAGAGCTGAACTGTTGCTTCATTTATCCAATTTGGAAAAAGTGCTAATTTGGAATTCCACCATGGAAAAAGAGGGCCGGTCTTGGGCCTGAAACTCCCGGGCTGAAAAGTGGCCCCACTCCGGCCCTGCCAGGAAACCAGGTCTGGAGCTTCCTTCTGAACTCAGCCTTCTCTTCTTCAGCTTGTTTAGAGTCAGAAACTACTGAATAAAAAAAAAAAAAAAAAATCATTAAGTGACACAATTGGTGAAAAAAATATACTAATAATCTAAGAGAAAACTATCTTTTGTTGGTTTGGACCTGGCTGATGTTCTTACCTTCAATGCCAGGAAACCAGGTCTGGAGCTGGGATGAGTTGGGCACAGGTACTTGCTTAGGGGACACAGTGGGCACTGATGCTTCCTCTGAGGATGAGGCAGGTACAGGTACTTCCTCTAGAGACGTGCTGGGCACTGGTGCTCCTTTTGATGTCCTGGCAAACGTAGGTGGTCCCATGGGGGGCCTTAAGGGCAAAGGTGTCAAGATGACATCCCTTTTCAGATGCAATCTCATATTATTAGGGATCCTCACTTTTCTCTTGAATGAGGGCCTGGCAGGTACAGGTGCTCCCTGTGGAAAGGCAGCGGGCACTGGTACTTCCTCAGGGGATGCTGCATGCATGAGTGCTTCCTCTTGGGACAAGGCGCGTACAGGTGCTTCCTCAGAGGATGTGGTGGGCATTGGTATTTCCTCTGGGGAGGCTGTGGGCACTGGTGCATCCTCTTGGGATGAGATGGGCACAGGTACTTCCTCTAGAGACGTGCTGGGCACTGGTGCTCCTTTTGATGTCCTGCCAAACGTAGGTGGTCCCATGGGGGGCCTTAAGGGCAAAGGTGTCAAGATGACATCCCTTTTCAGATGCAATCTCATATTATTAGGGATCCTCACTTTTCTCCTGAATGAGGGCCTGGCAGGTACAGGTGCTCCCTGTGGGGAGGCAGCGGGCACTGGTACTTCCTCAGGGGATCCTGCATACATGGGTGCTTCCTCAGATGACAAGGCAGGCACATGTGCTTCCCCTGGGGAAACAGTGGGCACGTGTGCATCCTCTTGGAATGAGGTGGGCAAAGGTGCTTCCTCAGAGGACACAGTGGTCACTAATGTTTTAGGTACAGGTGTTCCCTGTGGGGACCCGTCTGGCATGGGTGCTCCCGCAGGGGACTGGGCAGGCACAAGCTCTCCCTGCTGGTAACTAGCAGGAGCTGGGGCTCCTTGTGGGGCCTCCACTATTTCCCACTGGCCTGAAGTGAACTCACACCCGTTCTTCTCAAATGATAAGTGTAAAAGATCCTCTACCTCCATTATTGCCCACCACCTCCCTGCGAGGAGGGCTGTGGTGAGCTCATGCTCATCTAAGGGGCTTAAGGGTTCTGTTTCTTTTAAACAGATGGGCATGGTGGACATGCTCAGTTTAATGGATAAGCATAATTGATGGCTGCAAGACATGATGTTCAAAAAAAGTGTATAACCGAATGGCTGTTCGTGTGCAACAGTGAACTATCTGTGAAAAACTGTGAGAGAAAGAGAGAGACTTTAATTATCAGCAAATATATACAAATTATTTGTCTTAGTTTTTATTTATCAATTTATTATTATATAATTAAGTAGGCTTTAATTATCAACAAATATATATATATATATATATATATATATATATATATATATATATATATAAAATGTCTTAAATACAAATATTTAGACATTTTATATAGATGATTATAGCCAACTTAACCCTAAAACAGGCAACGTGACCTGGGAGTCACATGGTTTTTATTGTCTTTTTTGGGGCATAAGGAAAATTTTTTCATCAAATCCTTTTCATCATTTATCACAGCCTGGTCTGTCTTGAGTATGCTGGTCACATGATTTGCTTCAAGTTTTTTGTGATAAATTAGTCAGCCTGACCTAAATCCAACATGGCTACCGGTGATGCAGGACATTCAGATTTTGAGGAAAGTAATATATTAAACTTACTTTTCTTCTGGAAAAATAATAATAATACTGCTAACATTAATTTTGAACATTGTCTTAAGGTGCTGAAGAAGAAAATTAATGAATATGTTGTCCATTTTGTTATTTAGCACTTTTTTAAATATATGTGACTCCGGAGTCACGTTGCCTTAGGCCTAGGGTATAAAAAAGGGATTCATTTTGACCATTTTTGTATTTTGAGTTTTTAATTCACTATATTACAACTAAATCCTAATCTAATCATGACAAACTATATATCGTTGGAAAGGTTTTGTTAGAAATTATGTAGGAACAGTAATAGATAAATTTATGACAAGAGTGCACCTCAAAAAAACTACATCATAACAGGAGTTCTGGCGTTTGTCACAAAAAGTCGACGCACACACTTTTGATAATTGAAACTTTGGTTTTCATGCTAAAAGTTCATAATAAAACATATAATCTAGTATTTGTCAATAAAAAAATTATCAAATAATATTATCCTCTAAAAAGTATAGTATATAATGTTATCCTCTAAAATGTAATATTATATTTTTTTTATCGCCTTTTTTATTACATCATATTTTAGTAGTTATCATAAATTAGGTATCATTTGAAAGCTTACAAACTCAGAATTCATCCTGTGAAAACCGTTTTGAAATGGGACATTGCGTTACCATAGAAACGGTACTCTAAATTCTTTTATCGGGCTCCTCCCCTTTTGGGCGTAATCATGTTTCATAATTTATGATCAAAACCTTTTCTAATCTTGACAAAATATTGTCAGAAAGGTCTGAGTCTCAAGGTTCGATATTTTGTGACAGAAGTGATATTTAGACAGAAATGTATTAATTTGTTATGGCACAATGCATACAATTAAATTCAATGGAATGTATGTCACCCGTTGGCTATTTTTGGTATTACGCCTAAACAAAATCTCATGGGAACTTCAAGTTTTGTGATATCAACTTCAAATTTGGAACACAACTTGGTTAGATATATGGCTTTGATTTTATAATAATTTTAGAGTAAAAAATATTTTGTAAAATATATATTTTATATAAAAGAATATTAAACGTACAGTATGGGATTTTTTCTCCACTAGGGGTCGCTAACCTATTTACAATAACAAAGGCGTAGATTGATGACGCAACATTTGCTATGAATTATGGATTTTGTCATCAACGTCAAGCCGACCGATCTAATAATGTATATGGATTACTGAATACATCAATGCTTTTATCATGACTGTGATATGAAGCAGGTCGGGATTGCTAAGAGACAGCTATCAGCTCCAAACGCGATGCGAGTCCCGCGGATATAAAAGGAATATGGACATTTCATTCTACCGAACTACACGCAGAATTACTACTCACAGGTCAGTTTATTAGACAAATTAAACTTGTGAGGTAACGCAGCGCTGTTTCACTTGGTCTAACATTACACTATCACTCTAAACTGCATTTGAATGTGTTGAAATGTATGTGTTAACGTTAGTTTGTCTGTATGAGACTAGCAGTAAGCTAGCTAGATCAACATTAGAATAACATACAGATCATATTCTAACATTTTATCATTGTTGAACTATATAACCTTGATTAGTTTTATGTAAATGTGCTCACCTGTTTAATAAAGTACATGTAGGAGTTGTCGAAGTCTCGGACGTGGAGCTCTCGTTTATATACTGTCTATGGGAGCTCTCGACATCTCGAAAACACCGCGCTGATATTGATTCTCGGTTTAGTTCTCCTTTTTTATCCAAAGTCTGCTTGCCATGGTCCATAATGTTTGAACGAAACAACAACAGCGTGCAAATAGACATTGCGAACTACACAGTTGTCCGCGTCAGTTTGGTTACTATCAGAGGGCTCTGGTTCATAGCTCTGGTTGCCATGGCAGCACGAGCGGAAACCAGAGACAACACGGATATGACGGCATTGACGGCGACAAAACGGAAATAAAGACACGGTCTGTGTCTTCGAATTAAAATATTAATTTCTCTGGATTTAGAAGTTAATTGGAACTGTCGGGATAATGTAAATACACAACTTAAAAAAATATATAACATAGATATAGTGATTTTTTATATTTAAAAAAAAAACAAACATATTGTGCCTTTAAGTAGGCCCTACAGTATTTTTGATTTACAGTATATTTTGATTTTTTTAATCAACATGGGGTTAACATGACAATGTGTACAAAACTAAAGTAGCCTAAATTATTTTAAATGAAAATGCACTAGTGTAAACGTAGGTATACACATTCTGCTCGGGAACCGATGCTCTCGAGGCAAATATAGTTATTTCAGTGAGTAGGCTTATGTGGCTCGACGGCAGGAAGGAATGACCAATTTTTTAAAGTTTTTTTTCCAATAATAAAAGTGTCGATTCAATTCAACATATCACATATTCAACATATATATATAAAAAATCAACATATCACATATTTTTAAATATTACATAATTCAATTAAGCCTGTTTCGACAATGTGAAGTGGAGCGGTAATTTTCCAGTCATTCATAAATTGTTTGAAAATTAGATGGACAGACGAATTTACATTTATGAAGCGATCTGAATCTGCGTCGTTTAAACAATGGATGCTAATTGCAAAGCACTGCACAAAACAGTATTAAAGCACTGCCTAGTATTAAAGTCACTTTTTACTTAGTCAATGAATTTTGATACACCGTTTACCATTTGATCAAACTATCTGTTAAATGAAGCCCAGGCGCCACCTACAGGCCTATTATGTGAAGTGTAGGTGGACAACAAACACGCGAAATGGTGACATGAAAGGACTTTAACATTTTTGATAATTATGCAGCAATAGTATAATAGTACAGTAGCCTACTACTGCTGTTCAAATTTTTTTGACACATTATTATTTTTATGTTTTTATTTTATTTTAAAGAAGTCTCTTATGCGCATCAAGCCTGCATTTATTTGATAAAAAATAAGCAAGCAAGTTGAACTTTAGCTATATATATATACTTTTAATATGAGGTGGTGGGTAGCCTAATAACAAAAAAATATAAAATTCACTCAGTATTCCATGATTCCTAATTCACTACTATCTCTTACAATTAAGTACAAATTAACTTTATTCAGTTGTGTAGGCACTAAAACAGTCCAATACATTATCAAATAATTTTTTATTATAAAATAATTAAGATTTCTGTGCCACCCCAGACTGGTTGCTGGCCCTTGCCTGGCCAACCCTATGGAACAATCCTGGCTCTGCCACTGGTTGAGTCCACTACCACACATCATATCATACAGGAGGCTCAGATTCTGTAATCAGTGAAATCATCGAAACCACTGTCAGACACACTTGCTGTGCATTTTCCTGCCGTACAAGCTGATTTTGATTTGTGTGCATGGCTTTATTCTTCAAGTCTCTTGTAATCAACCAGTTATCAGGAGTCTTTTGCATCAAGCACAGATCCCTAACTGAAAACATTGACCACATGAAACGAACCTTAAACGACCTTTGAGATTCTATCACCAATGCATAGCTAGCCAGGAAGGTTTTAATGCAACCTGATTGTTGTAATGAGGCTTGACAACCAGATGACATAGAGAACATTGTGGAACAGTGAGAGATGGTGTTACATTTCCTCCTTTCACAAGCCATTGAGCTACCTTTCCCAAAGAAAAGGGTGCAGTAATACAGTTTTACATTCATGGAAAATGCTAGAATTACTGAAATATCCACAAAAAAGGCAATGTTTTCTGACTTAATTTTTATTTTTATTTTTAAACAACTTGTTAATATATGATTATATAATTGTACATGTTTTTTATTGTCTGATTCTGTTTCAGAGGGCTCTTAACTCTATAAAGCCAACTGTATCGTATTTCTGCATTTTCTAAGGCCTCTAAATGATCAACATGATTAAAACAATGCTGAAAAACCTGTTGTATCTTCTACATGCCTTCTGCTCTCTGATTGATCGTTTTTTTCAGCAAGTAAAAGGCAATTTTAGTACAATTTGACTATAATTTCGTTATAATAGTAAAATGTCCACCTTCAGGACATGTTACACTTTTTGGCTGTTAAGTCTTTACTAATATTTATAAAGTAAACGCAAGGATAACTTTTATATTGTAAGTAATATTTCTGGATGAACACTTACTGGACTGAAGCAACTTAGGTTTACTTTATCTATACATCTTTTTTATTTTTATTATTATATAAAAATATTATACATCTTGAGGAATGTTTATTTGTACATCTCTCTATGCTCATTGTATTGTATTGCATTATATTTTTTGCCCTCCACAATAAAAAACTACAGAGCTTTGATCATAAAACTATGCATTTAAAAATAATCTCACTAAGAAAAATTATTGGGATATGTAGAGTGACAACTGATATTTATATACATTTTATGTACAGTACGTAGTCTGCTTTACTGTTATAAGATCTCGTTGATTTACATTACAAGCTATATATTTTCCTGATTTGAATGGATAAGTGTCTGTGACCCATTTGTTTTGTTCAGTTTCTACATGTGCAAATAGCAATATAAAAAAACAACATGCAAATTCACATTGTCATCACACACCTGCAGTGCTTCTGTAAATGGAGAAAAACTGAATTATTTTTTTTACTTATAAATATATTTAACTTAAAATATATTTAAATATGACGAAATATATTTAACTTTAACTTTCAGGTTAACAAAACGAAAGAAAAACCTGTGACAAGTTTTGATTCATTTTAGTGACGCTCCACAAACTTCACAGAAAAGAAACTAAGACGGCAGAAAGCGGCATCCTGTTTATTTTCTTCATGTTTTGCTCTTTTGTGTGAGTTTACACAAATAAAAATAGACCCTTCATAGTTTCTAATGATGTCTTTACGGAATAAGACAGAGTAATTTAAGTTGTTTCTGCTGTTATAATGAGACAAAATCATTTGGCTTTGTGCCGATTTGTGTCGTGGAAGTCTCATTACAGTCCAGTGATGAAATACTGTATGTGTGTCCTGGAAATGAGAAGCCTCAGGTGCCGCTTTACTCGCTCTCTCCTTGTGGAAAGGTGAAGTATAAGCTCAGATGTAGATGCCACTTTTTCAAATGAGGGGCCTCCTCGTAGCTACACAAAAAAGACATATGCAAAGATTTTTAGAGTTTATATATATATTTCAATAGACTGTTCAATAAAAATAAAAAAAGTATTATAGTATATAGTAATAGTATTAATAGTAAAGACTATTATTTATATGTCAGGCTTTTGAATGACATATGTCAGTGACTTGGAATCACTATTTTTCCTTGTCTGATGTCACATCTCAGGAAATTTGCTAGTGTAGAGTTTGGGTCTGTGTGTTCTTCTGATGCCACCATCCACCACTTAACATTATCATGATGTAACTTTCATGCTGCTCCAGAGTGAATGGTCACATGGCAGCTCAGGTGATTTGCTCGAAAACATCAGTAGTTCCATGAGCAAAATATGGCAGATTTCAAATGGCAGATTTCCGGGGGTCCTGTGCCAGCAATGTTAATGCTAATGGAATGAAAGAGTGGAAACCCTGAGAGAAGTCCAAGCAAGTCTGACTTTGGTTTCTTGATAGTCTGTTCCAGTCGTGATGTGAATGAATGAGAGATGCTCAATGCTGCATGTCGTCCATTGTTCCGTGAACAAACTGCTTGAGTTAAGTCATATTTTCATTTCTTTCTTCTCACAAATGTGTGGAAAAGCCACCTTTGAAACAGCACTTTTTGATGGATGCTCTGGAAAGTTGGCCCACCGGTGCTGTGGGCTGCTCCGACTTTCCATGCGCTGAGGCTTCTCGGAACGCTGAGACGTCAACCAGGGCCGGCTCAATGAAACAAACGCGCTTATATTTAGAACCAAAGTGCTCAATCGAACCCAAGCTGCCACTTCCATTCCAATCCATCTCCAATGTTTGTTAAATAAACTACAATGAGAGAACGAATATACTGTAAGCTTTTCCTGGCTGTGCTGCTGATCGGCAAGTGCTGTTGTTTGGCTCTCTTCGCTGACTGCCAAGTATGTGCTTATTAACAAAACCTTGCAGAGTTTGCCATTAGAAATTTTGTTAAGTACCCCAGTCAAATAGAAGAGTGTTTTTGATTACTTCAAAGCCAAAGGTCAGTCATTTGACTTCTGTCTATATGTACATAGTCTAAGCTTCAGACTTCATGCCCATGGACCGTTGGCTGAACCTGAGATTTTCAAAGTCTTCATCTGAATTGAATTCTCCAGGATTTCTGTGAGACATGTGTGCCATGTTCTTTAATGGTCCGCCTGGAAACAAAGCCGCTGTGACGCCAAACTCCCTTATGGAAGAAGAAAGCCGTTGTGTTTGTGACAATGAGCGCTTATCATTATCAGCTAAACGCTGGATTTTCAAAAGTGTGTAGTTTACAGCATAGACTCTTTAAAATACAGCCAAGAATTTTACACTTTGGTCTGTTATTGTAGGGACATATGCTGCGTCCGGACTGTCTAGGAACTACATTTGAATTTGGATTTACTTTGCGACCGTAAAAAGTATACTCTATATTGAATATGGGGTAGTATGAATGAAATTCGGACGTACTACCCTTTTGGCGTACTGTTTTTCAGATACTATATAGTAGGGAAATATTTGATTTCTTGATATGATATGTTTTAGATTAATTGAATAGTTAATGCACCAACTATCGTTAACTAATGGGCCCTTTTTGCACAGTGTTGCCGATTGTGATATAACTGATATTATATTGATGTACTGTTGCTTACCACTCATCTGTTGGCTTTATCCTAACAAACTGGACTGGGACGCAAACTGTATTTTTCCACAGGATATGTGGAATTTTACTTGAGTAAGTTGAAGGTCATTTTTGTCTGTACATTCATTTCTCTGGTGGGTTTTCTCTGCAACTACACCCCTCACTACACTGGAGAGCAACTGCTCCTCAAATGCTCAGGACACAGACAGTCTGGATAACAGCATACATCTGCTGGACCTCACGCTCATCTAAAACAGAGCAGGAAACACCAGACGGGGCCTGACTTATGGTACCTCCAAATACACTTTTAGCTCATATGATCAAAATGTAAGATAGATAGATAGATAGATAGATAGATAGATAGATAGATAGATTGGGTAAGTCTCTGCATGCTAATTGTCTGTGGTGCGTTTAGTGAGCATCGAGGTGACATATGAAGATTGTAATGCAGTTGGTCTGTGTGAACGCGGGTGATGGAGAAGTGGAGTGTGCAGAACACATTAAGAGCAGAACCTGCTTATATAACCAATGTGAGTCTCTCACTGAGTTATGACCCAGCTTTCTAGTTTTGGCAGCCCTTCTGCTGTAGAGCTGCTCCCTGACGGCACAAAATAACTCCACAGCCACCGCAGACCTTCATACATACTGTACAGGAATCTCAATGATAGCAATTTTTAAGTCACAAGTTCACCTTGGCTTGTTGCTTTTCTCTCTCTTTTTCATCCCCAAACTCCTTCAGGTTAAACTTATTAGTGTTTTTTTTTGTTTTTTTTTGTAAACAGTTCAAGTTTATTCATTATAACAATGAGATATATTGTTCAAAGCCACACTTGTTTGATTTGTCAACAGTGGAGCTAAATTTAACAGTGGAAATGGCTGCAAGAGGTCTCGGTGTAAATTCTTCCCTGTTAACTGTATTGTTCAAGAAACCGCACACAGAAGTGTGGTTATACTGGTCCACTTACTTTTGGACCCATTTTTCTTAGGAACCCTTTATTATTTTGATGTGTTTTTGTAGGCCTGTTCAGAGCATGTAAGCAGCTCTCCACACACCAGAGAATATATAAGCATGCTGTCAAGCAGAAGTAAACAGATCACTCTGTTGTGTAATGACATCATCATCTGTCAGTCTCATCTCAGCGCACAATGTTCTCAGAACTACAGCAAAGCCTTTTGGCCTAGTTTTATGATTCTCTTTCTTATATACAAATCAAAAGTATATAACAGCAGTTCCTTTCAAATCAGAACTCCTTATTGCCGATAGTTTATGCTAAGCAAAATACAAAAAGAATACCAGTATAAATGTTAATTTGTGATAGCCTAAATAGACAGATAAATAGCAGAGCTGATCTGTCAAAACCAAAATCGACTTTTTATTAGACTTTGGTGCAAGGAAGTCCAGTTGCATAAACAGCCACTGTCTTATTTTAGCATTAAACTAGATTTTATATTTAATATATATGGTAGATTTAATTGGTAAAAATTATTTCTACGTGAACGGATACCCTGAGTGATGTAAGTTCTTGTTTAAGCTATTCACAATAGTCACAGGCGTGTATTTATGTATTTTTTTTGCCAACTATGAAACGTCAACTTTGTTGTGTGAATTACACATCTGACATTTACTGCATTCTTAACTCATCCCAGGCTTTCCACTAATTTGTTGGAAATTAATCTGTGTCATTTGAATTCTCTGTAGTTTACAGGTGTGAAGTTTACCCTGTAAATTATTTTAATGAATATTTTATAGCTATTAGTTTTATTTTTTCCTCAACTGTAACACCACATGAGCTCAATTAAATGCTCTGTAAAGTACAGGCTTGGAGAGTTTCTTTCGTTTCCTACTCAAAGAGTTTTGTAAATCAGCATAAACATTGCTTTTTGGATGAGGGCAGGAGCAGAAAGAAAAAATCGTATGCACATGTGGTTCTTCATATCACAGACAAGCTTGAAAAACACTCCCATCCGTGGTAAACATTCTCATGTGCCCCAGCAGGAACATAACAGTAATATATAGCTAGCAAAATCATGCATTCAGGCAGTAGTGACGTGTCACACAGCTGGCCAGCAGAACTCTTTCACTTCTATCAGATAGATTGTGCCTCATTTTAAACAGACTATTAGAGCTTTCTATGTCAGACAATCATCAGACTGGAGAATTCCCACTCTTCCTCTCCTCTACATGGGAGTCCTTTCCTCCACCTGTCGTGACTTCATTAATCACCCCACACACACTGTGGTTCTCACTTCACATCATTCTCCAGCGGCTGCAGACGGAAGAATCCCCCTCTTCTGTGTAACGGGAGAGTCCTGAGAGGGTCATGGAATGTCAGTGGAAATCCTGGATGTGATGAGGCCTGATTTCTGCAGATCAGTGACCGTGTGTTGATTCAGCTGCACCCGTATGTGCCCTGACTTACAATGAGTTTTAGATTTAATAATGCAAATAATAATATAAATATCATTATATTTAGAGACTTGAGTATCTTTATTATCGGACAGTAACGTCTCAGGTTGCAGATGCAACACAGTTCGATGTGAAGGAGAAAGAGACGCTGCGTCATCAGCATGACCGATGTCTGAGCATGTGTAAACAAACGCCAATAATCATTGGCAGACGGCAGCCCAAGAGTATAAAAGGGCGCCTGAGTCGCACGTCATCAGCTTTTTTGTCTGAAGGAGATCTAGGTGTTGGCGCAAAGGGGGGTGCAATACCCACGATGAAGAAATGCCTGCCCCACTAGGCTGTGAGTATGCACAAACAGAGTGAGCATAGCACTTAATGGACTCTGAGTCAAAAAAGTGTGTCAGCACCAGGGAACATCCTATGTGACTTGTGCAAGAGATGCACGGTGGATCTGCTCCCTAAGCCAGTCTCCAGGTGTTTAGGGAATAACCCCTAAAACTTCTGACTTCAGATGAGGGAAGTCCAGACAGGTCTTAGCCTGAAACCCTGGAAAAAAGGCTATTCATGAGTTCACCCTTAAATAATCCAAATAAGTAGTATGCCTATTTGGCGTGCTGTTCGAGAAGAGGGCCCCGAGCTCTATATTTTGGCCCAAAGCCTAAGTACTCCCCCCTTATCTTTGGTTAGGATAGTAACCAGGCAAGTGTGAGGAGACGGGCTGGTGGAGCCCATGCTGAAAACTGTCGAGGAACTTACATGAGTCGACTGCGTATGGATAGGCCTCCTCTCATGCTGATTGAATAGATCATTTGAACGTGTTCCTCCCAAACTTTGTTAATAAAACTAACTATCATGACTCATACTACCAAACAACCCAAAGGGAGAACGTACATCCCTACTTGAAGCCCAACCATGATTGGGAATGGAGATTGCGGACTCCCCAACACAGTTCCATTTACCTTGTATCACCCTTAAGGAAGAATATGACAGGAAGGAAGCCATTAGCCCTACCTGAAACTCCTGTATATAACATGAGAGGGTGGTAAAAGAGGGAAATGGTACGCTGGCATTCTGCCCATGACAACTCTCATCACCAGGCTTCATTAATAATAGAACCCCCATCCCAAGGGGATATTGGTTCGTACTTTAAGCCCCAACCATTGGGGAGGGAGGCAAATAGAGTAGTGGGACGCAATGCAGACTGCCCAGTGAAATAAAATTACAGTTTTATTTCTATTTTTTATTTTAATATATTTTAAAAATTAATTCCTGTGATGGCAAAGCTGAATTTTCATCATCATTACTCCAGTCTTCAGTGTCACATATTCCTGCAGAAATCTTTCTATTATGTTTTTTTGCTGCTCAAGTACCATTTTTTTTTAAATCAATATCATCAAACATCATATGAATTTTTTTTCAGGATTCTTTGATCAAATAGAAAGTTCAGAAGAACAGCATTTATTTGAAACAGAAATATCATTTACTCACTTTTGATCAATTGAATGCATCCTTGCTGAATAAAAGTATTAATGTCTTAAAAACAGTATGTGGAAAAATGAAAAACAGGCAAGAGCAAATGTGGAGAATCAGCCCTTACGTGATTCCCTTGAGACGAATGTAGTTATTTATTTTACTTCTTTATTAAATGGACACTGGAGCTACTGTAACAAGTAATTGACTGTAGAAGCATTGGAGTTATGGAAAAACTGAATCGATGTAGTTACTTTGGTTTTACTCTTTTGTTTTGTGCTGTCATGCAGAACAGTGAATCATCTTTCCATTTTAACTTCCCAGCTGATGACTAAAGGTTATACATGTAATTTGCATAATCCATCTTCTGTTTAACCTGAAATGTTTCCCAGTTCCAGATAAAACATCCCTACTGATACACTGTATTTTAGAAAAACTGTTCATCGCATGAAACAGGTTTTTATACAGTATGTAAGGCTGACTGAATGGTCAGTAGCACAGAAGCCCCTCAGGGGACTGTCCCAGACCCCTTCCTGTTCAGTCTCTACACATCTGGTTTCAGATAAAGGGCTGAAATGTGCCATTGTTGGGTGTATTGTGTTGGAAGGTACAGAAGAGTGTGTGGAAACAAGAGACTAAAGTTTATTTTCAACAATATACAGAGTGTATGCTCATTTCAGTCTGATTTGGATTGTTGTCTTGTCACAATGTAATACAGACAATGCACAGCCTATATCTGAAGAGGCTGTTGTTGAAGGGTGGGGAGTTAAAAGCTATACTGGGAATATACCCCTGCCAAAACGGGCCTTTTAATTCTAGGGGTCAGAAAGACGGTGGAAAATGGTCATGACTTATCACTGCTTTGTCACTTTAGTGGGAATATTAACATAGTTTAAGAACGTAAAAAAAATAAAAAAAATAAAATACATTCAGGGTGGAATATTTTATATTTTGTTTATTGCTTTCACATGGAGAGTTCTGTGAATGCTGACTGAATGGTTTTATGAAATGGTTGCGAAAGTCTTTTGTAATGGAGATTAAATGTGTAATGCAACACAATAGATTCCAACTTTCCCACTCATATTTACTACATTTCTATGACTTACCTTAATAGAATTGTTCTTCAATGTACAGTATAGTTGTGATATATTTATTAACACTTGCTTGTTCTTCGGGTACAATTGATGCAATATTTAATGATTATCGAGTTAGACACACTTATCTCAGAAGATGTGTTGTCATAACAATATGAAGATATTTTTTTTTAGGGTGCAATATCAGATTTTTTCCCATTAATGTGAAAATAAATAAAATAAAATTCCTGAAATTTGTCAGAAATGTTCTAAAATTTCACAACGAAGTTCACAGTTAAAAACCAAGGTTTGAAAAGGAAAATAAAACTTTTTGGCTAGCTTTTTTGTGTGTGGCTTTTATAACCTGCAGTGCTTAGTGCTGGTAAAAGCATGCCTTCCTTTCAGACCAAATGAGCATAATTGTGTTCACTTCAAAGAATGATCTGTAATGCCTGATCTAATACAGATACAGCGTGTTGAGTTCTCCTCTGAAAGGTCTCCAGGAATGCCATGTGTCTGATGGCTGCATAAACAGTCCGATGAGGTTTGGTAAAAGCATTCTCTTGATGCTAATCTGATAAATCAGCATTGAGTCTCACTGTGAAAGGAGTCCTAATGCCATGCAGGGATAACACTCCCACAATTAGCCCTATTCAGACAGCTCCTCTGAAGTTTCAGACCCGATTTTCAGCATTATTTCAAGCCGATGACTACTAGATGAGCAGACAAATGTGTTTCTGATGATATGCCAGAATGGGGCTCATGGGAACTTGAGAGATAAAAGCACCATGCTTGATTTCTGTCTCTGGACTTTTTAAGTCTCCAGGAGTGGCAGTTCCTCTATGAGGTTCCTCTATGTGTGTGGATACTTGTGTTTTCTTTCATGCTCTTGACTTCTTATGCAACATACAGTTGCATCTTAAAGTCACCATGAAATCAAAATGGACATTATTTTTTAATTTTTATGGAATAGCAGTGTTTATTGTAAAAGATTTATCAGTGCACATCAATAAAAAAAGAAAAAAAGAAAGAATCTTTAATGAAAATGACTTCCCCTCATCTCTTTTCTGATGATGTGTTTACTGGCACAAGGGCGGGACAACCTGTCACTCAAATGAGATCACAGCAATAGCAAACCACAACCATTCAATCAATTCCTGATGGACAAAATCAAGATCCCCCCTATTATTTCTTGTTTGAGAAGACGTTTCACTCTGGTATATACGTCACAGTAGGGAAGAAACTTCTGTTTCATGCTGACTTTGAACTGGCAACTAAGTAAACCATTTGTAGAATGATGTTTCTACAAAGTGTAAACACGATGGCACCAAAGCCTAAACAGAATAAACTTGTCCAGGTCTGGATGACCAGTTGTTTTATCTATGAGTCAGAGTATTAGGAGACAAGATACAGTTCCTCTTGGGTCAAAGCTAAAGAAAAGAAGCTCTGCTCCCAGAACCTTCACTGGCTGATTGAACGGCCAGAGCACATACACATACATACACAACAGACGCTGTGATAGAAAGCACAGACTGGGACCGCACAGGCTTGGTAATAACCCAGCTGCTGTGGGAAAGAAAAGCTGGACCTAAAGGCTTTGTTGGAGAGCATTTGTGAAAATACATCCAGCCAATGTGACCCTGTTTTCCATAATGGCTGAGAGTAATTTGCTCAGAGTTTCTCCCAAGTCTTGTAACATGTGCTAAATGTCTTTGGTAACTGCTCTCCAGAAGGATAATGTCCCTTTCCCTAATATTACCTGCCATTAGCAATAGCGAGTGCCAGATCATGGTCCATGGCTGTGGCTTTTTTGCTGTGAAATCTTTACAGATTTTTCACTTTTTTATTGATAGTAATATTTCAAGATGAGTACATACTGGACTGAAGCATCTTAGGTTTACTCCATATACATACATCTTTTTTTTTATTTTGTTTTAGAAAAATTATAAGCATTTGATGTAAATAATCGGCTATGCAGTCATAAAGACCTCATTTATTTGTATAACAAGCTATCAGAATATCCTTTTACTTTTTGGCCATATATCAGCAACTGCACCAAATTGCAGATTTTGCTCGATTTGGGCCTCAGAATAAAAGGGCAGGTAAAAGGGTAGGCCTCGAGTATGAGCTCCAAACTCACTATTTTATGAGCCATAAAAGCCAATTTTCTAAAATGTTTTTTTATATTTTGTCTAAATGTTCCATAAACCAACACGTAAACTATTCCATTACAAAAAAAAATATTTTTCACTTATTATTTAATGTCAGACTTTACAGGGTTAAATAAAACAAGCCCATTTGATACAGTATGTCCTGCCCCGTCATCCTATTTCAATTGGAAATGCATCAACACAGGAAAGGACATTGTAAAGCCATTTCACACAGTCTATAAAGACACTTTTTGTAATTCTAAAACTATTAGTGGTCCATGAAAACCACCTGGTAAGTTTGAGTTTGAAGAGGCCCACAGTCCAGTCAAAACCCCAAAAGTATTTCCAGAAGTTCTTGACAATATGGCGGAATTTATGACCTCCCCTCTCTCATCTTACCTTTTTTTTCTGCATGACATTTTTAACCTCATTCGTTTGGAGTTCATTTGAAGTGTGTTAGAGAATTATAGCCGAAATTGACCTGTGGGTTACTGTCTTTGTCCTGTTATTGTGTGTTTGGTTTGCTCCAGAGGATTACCCAGGCAAGTTCAGTGGTCCCCATTACTGGGAAGACATGTCTTTTTAAGAGGAAGCATGTATGATGGGCTTAGATACGCCCAGCGGGAGCATTTCTCACTCCGGCTCATTGCATGACAACAACATCCCCTCACCATCCTCTCATATGTTAAGGGTCAGCTCTCTGAGGAGCTCCTCAATATGTTCACCTCTCTCTGTCTTTCATCTTGTTTTTTTCCTCTACTTTTTCTTGAGATATACAAGGCAAAAAGCCTATTCAATTCATTTAAGTCGGATAAACCTTTAATATTAAATATTAAAATGAGGGGAAAGCCTAAAGATGCATAGGTCATGACAGTCACTGATGATTTCTTTAATCACACATGCCACTTACATTAGTAAGGATCCGATTATCATTTCTCCAGTAGGCTATGACTTGTTAACAGCCTGTCATAGAGCATTGATCCTAAATGTTTGTAGTTCATGAATGCTTTGGAATACAGACCTAAGATTGATCTTTTTAAAGACAACACTCAGTTATTGCAGAAGTAATGGCACTGAAAGTGTAAAAATAGTTTTAGTTAAAATAGTCATTTGAAGTTTTAGGGAACTATTTTTGATTTTAGATTTTAAACAAAATATGTATTTTACGAAAGAATTTGGACTCTCAAACTGCTAGAAAATCAAAGCCATACAGTATGTCTAACCTAATTGTGATCCAAAATCACACAAATTGAGCACACTAAAGGGATTTTAAGGACAGTTTCCATGGTACCGCAATGCCCAGTGTTCAAAAGGGCTTTCACAGGATGAATTTTTTGTGTTTTCAAATGACCTAATTATATGTGATAAGGAGAAAAGGCAATAAAACAGCGCACCAGGTATCCCAGAATACCAGGACACTGACAGTTAACAGGGTAAAGCACATAAATGGTGAAGTTCTGGCCAACTGGCGGGTAACTCTGTTTTCTTCACTTGGGAAAGCCCATTTTTACTCTTATTTGGGACTTGATGAGTGTTAATTTTGGACTTTGGTTGATGTGAGTCTTGTGTCTGGGGTTTATGGTAAAATAATTCTGAGTTATCCAACCGAAAGCCTGAACCATCTGAATGAAATCAGACCAATATTAACTAACTCAAAGAATAAGAGCAGGGAACCTCGTCATCAACGTTAAAGCATGAATGAATGACTGCGCTGGCTGACATTGGAGTGAGTGAACATATGAACTCATTGGAGTATAGCGTGACACAGTCAGCTCGCCCAGACAGACGGTGGGCCTGGCCAAAGTAAAGCCTCCGTGGAGACCTCTGGGGTTTCAAATCCCACTTCTCCAAAGCTCTGCAGATGTGGCCGCCATTCAGCGCCCTGTTAATATGTAGTTGTCTGAATGATTCCCCACAGCCCTGCTGGACAGCCAATTTGTTTTCTACCATTCTCATAATGCTTTAAGGCCATTTAAACCACTAGGGGCATTTGTGTTTCTTGTCTTTCAGTTGTCATATGTGGAGTGAGTGTCAATGGCATATCAGTGCTGTAGGGTGACCACATATCAGTGCCCCCGTCCCGCTTTGCGTTGTACCGCACAGCATTTTCACCCCTTGTCCCGCCCGTCGCATATTGAGAAAATGTCCCGCATTTTCATCAGTCTGTTGGTTTTTAATTATCATATGAAGAAAACGTGCATGCGTTCTTTTGCCTTTTTAAGAAAGCCTTTTATTTATTCTTTTTGCGACATAGTTTTTCACCTATATTTAACAGCGCTTCGTCAGAAGTACAAATACAACAGCCTTTTTTAAAATCCTATATCCAATGGTTGAAATGAAAGGAGTAAACACGGTCACTAGTAGGTTGTGACGGCTGTCAATCAAAATGTGGAGCGGTGATTCGTTCCATGTGTTCACTGTCAGAAAACAAATGATGTTTTATTAACAAGGTTCGGGAGGAGCACGTTCAGATAATTAACACAAGTGGAGAGCACTCAGCAATCAATGGTAAGAGGTGTATATATACTCAGCAGTCTCACCTCATTCCATTGACAGTTTTTGCAGCATCCCTCCACCACCCCTTCTCCACGCTTCTAGTCCTAAACACTTACATACGGGGGGAGTACTCTGGGTTCGGGCCGAGTTCGGAGCCCTCCCTCCGGACAGCACGCCAAATACGCATTAAACTTTACCCCTTCAAATTATATAAGTGTGAACTCGTGAAATGGATAATAGAGAGCCTAAGTCCCTCCCCTCCGCTTCGGGCTCATGGGACCTTATTTCGGAAAAAATATGTATGGTAGTCAATGGCGAGAGACAACTTATCTTTTTATTCCGTCTGAACTGTGCCCTGAATTACACATATGATGTTTGTCAATTTAAAAGATAATTATGAAAGTCAAGAAAGTCGCAGTTTGTCATAAAACAGAAGAGTAACATTTAGTTTTATGTGAAAATCGCTCAATGAACTACATCTCTCGTCTCGCACTATGTACGTCACCGTTGCTCGTATGTGTGCAGTCTGGTACAAAACACTCAGGCATGACGGCGTAACGTTACGATTATAAAAATTACAGACGTTAGCTTCAGTAAAGTTAGCTTCATTCATTGAGAGAAAAGGTATGACGTCACATGTGCGCCTTTTGGGTTTGTAGTCTTTGTAATTATGTATTTTCACAGTCTTATACCTCAACAGTTTTACATCAAACTGCGACTTTCTTGACTTTAAAATGTATCTTTTAAATTGACAAACATCATAATGTGTAATTCAGGGCACAATTCAAATGAGATCAAAATATTTGTTGTCTCTCGCCATTGACTACCATGCAATATTTTTCCGAAATAAGGTCCCACCGGAAGGGGAGGGACTTAAGCCTGGAACACACCAAGCCGACGGTCGGCCGTCGGGCAGTTTCCGTGCGTCGGCCGACTAACGCCGCCTTCACACTGGCAGTTGAAATCAGCTCCGATACGGCTACGAAACGACAGGAAGTCATTAATTTCCTTTGGAGATTCACAGACCGCATGCGAATGGGTGCGAACCGGGTCCGAACGAGTGCGGTGCGAAAAAAATCGTGTCCGTTGGTCATCCGGATGCGTTCAAAAAATTGAACTCTTGCGAAAGGCTACGGACGGTTCCTATCTGACAATTCCAGCGGAAGTTAGCGTTGCTATGGTACTGATAAACAAACCTGAATTCTCAACTTTTGAGAAAATAAATAATGATTTTATAACGATAAGTTGTCATGTCATTTATTTATTTTCATGATTTTCTAACGTTATTAGGGCAGTTAATACAATTAAAAGCCCTATATACCACTATATCACATTTAGCCGACCTGACATATCAACGTCCTGGGGAACTTTCCTCCACGCAGCAGCCTTCCGATTAATGTCTCTATAACCCTCATCAGAGAGATCATACAGAATTGTACATTCTGACACTGACAAAATCAACCGTTAATCTCTCCGCCATTTTTGTTCTACTCGCTTCCGAAGCTTTTCAACGGTGTAGTACGACGTCCGCTGGGGGCGTATTGCGTATAACGGAGCCGATTTCAACTGCCAGTGTGAAGGCGGCGTAAATCTTCTCAGTGTGTTCCGCACCGTCGGCTGAAATTGGTCCTCGTCGGCTTTGTAACGGCCGATTCGACATGTTGAATCGGCGTCGGGCCGTCGGTGAAAGAGGGAACTCTGATTGGCTGTTCAGCTTAGTGACCGAGTCAGTGCACGAGAATAATAGCAAAATAGCGGGCAAAGTCAAAACGGTACAGATAGAAGGCTGTTCTAATGATATGTCATCTTATCTGAGTGTTCCTTGGCGAATATTTCAATATTAACACGAGAGGAGTGGAATAAAGACAGTGTTTAGCAGGATTGATATTCAAAACGGTAAGCACGCACTGCTTTGTTTACGGTTTGTGTAACTGCAGCCGGCAGCGCCGGTTTCCCTTTTTGAATGACGAATATAGACGAATATATCTGCAGAAATAGACAGCTGTCTCATTTACACGCAGGCGCAGAACGCGCATTCTAGCTGACAGTCGGCTGTAGTTCTCTCGGTGTGTTCAAGTGCAGCTTTTTACCCCGACGCGAGGCGACAACACAGTCGGCTTTCATCAGCGCTAGTTCGTCTGTGTCGGCTTGGTGTGTTCCAGGCTTTAGGCTCTCTATTCGGTCAATTTAAATTGAACAGAATTGATCAACTTGTTGCCTGCTGTGGTTGTTTTAAATCACATCCTTTCTAAAAAAAAAAATATGAACGTTTTTGGTTTAATATATAGGCTATAAGACTGTCAATAATCTAATTTCATGTTGTTTTATATTTTATTTGTTCATTATTTATTTTGATGGATTTTAGTTGGACTTGGTCAGAACTGTTTCAAAAATAGTGATCTGCATGATGCCTGCTGCCTTTTGGCTCAGTGATGTTGAATTTACATGACATGTAAAATAAAGACATGTTATGTTACATTGTGATGTAATTTTGTTTTCTGGAAGGAACTAAAGAACAATGAATTTTTATCAGCTGAAAGGCAGAATACAAATATTTTTATTAAGTTAGATAAACATTATATAAAAGTTTCAGGTTATGTTTTAGTGTTGGTAACATGTCCCACATTGTCCCACACAAACTTATAATCGTCCCACATTTGGTTTGTTTGATGGTGGTCACCCTAGCTGTCACTTCAGCTTGTCTAACACTCAAACGCTGTCAGGTATTGAGTGAAGTTTTGTCTTTTTCACTCAGAAAGACATATTCTCAAACCAGACTGACATTAATGGAGCAGCTTTAACTTTCACAGGAAGGTTTCCAAAAAGGAAACTGATTGCACATGTTTTATAAAGAGAAACACTGAGCATGATGTTTTCATTGAGACCAAAGTTTTCAATGAGTCTGCATAGTATTATAACTATTAATAGCCTTCTATTATAACTGATATTCACATCACAGATCTCCCTTTGATTTATAATACATGAGCTGTGGGACTTAAATGTTTAAAGGAATAAAAAGAGACCAGCAAATAAATAAATAAATAAATAAATGTTTGTTTGCTTGCATAGGCTATATAACAAAAATATTCCCAATTTTTTTGAAGCATTGAGTTTTTTAGCCAATCACTGACATGTCTATTTAGAGCAAAATGCAATGGCCGATCAAATGTTTTAAAATAAAAATGCCACAAAGTTCAGTGTGAGCTGTTTTGTAGTGTTATTTAGAACTAATAATTATTAGCATTTTTAATTAACACATTTAATTTAGTTAATATATTTTATTTTAAAATTGTAAGATAAAACTAGGCTAAGTAGTTCCAATATTTTTGCTATGGTACCGAAATCCGTACAGAGAACTGTGACGTACTGGTATTGGTAGCGGCTGAATTTTGGTAGCGTGCCAACACTAGTGATTTGTAATGGTGATATTTATCAATTCCACGATAAATGTGGTGCTGTTTAGCCCCTTCCTCTTTCTCAACTGGTTTTTCTAGGAATTTCTCAGAGGAAAGAGGCAAGGAAAAGATTTCAGAAGAGCTTGCGGACTCTGATAACAGATGTAGCCTATACTAAAGTAGTATCAGTCAATCCTTGAGATCAAAATCTGTATGTAATGAACATTCCTAGTCTTTTAGTGCAAAATTACTCAGTGCATGTCATTCAAAGATAAAAATGTTTGTCATATTCTTTCATCAAATTTGAATATCTCCTCTTTTTCAGCCACCTGCCAAACAGAAACCTTCTTTGATGATCCAATAAATTTCAGATGGAAATCTTCATTTTTTTTGTCTCATTAAGTGTTTCACTCAAAAATACACCATATTATGGAAGTTTAATGGGTTGTTTGAGAATGACGTTTCATGTTGACCTTAAAATAACTTTAGTCTGAGGCAATGACACTTCACAAATTTAAAAGAGCTTGCTATAAAGTTTATTTTAAATTACATTATATACAACATACATGTACACTTCAAGAAAGCAGTGAGGACCTTGTCACTAATAGCTCAATAATATTTTTGTACCCCTTTAAGAATAAGAAACATCCTTTGAAAAGCAAATACAAAAGACATGCAACAGACAAAAAAAAAAAGAAATGATGAAATATTCATAAAAATATTTGTCATGTAGACTGATCTACAACCCACTTAAGACACAATCATTTTACTATTTTATACAGAAAGTGCTGCACGCATGTACCTTAATAAAGTGTTAAATTACCGTTAATAAGCAAATATTACATTGTAGGTCACTTGATGGCCGTTGTCCCATGCATAAAGCATGCGTTCCTTAGGGTTGTAGTCGATTTGTGTGGTGTAGCTGTAGCTGTTTATAAAAGGGAGACGGGGAATCATCTGGGTGTGTGTGTGTGTGTCGAACGCGTAGGAAATATTGGCATTCGTGCGCTCGAAACTGTCAATGGCGTACAAAACGCCGCAGATGACGAAGCAGTTTCCATAGTAGTTTCTCCTCAGGCCCGTCCTCCAGCTCTTCACTTTCTGTAAGTCAGAGGGTTGAAGCTTGCTTAGGATGATCACTTCCTGGTGAAATCCCTCTTCGTCCAGAGCTGGGTACACTAACCATAACCCGCTCTCGTCCACACTAAAGTTAACATCTGAATGTCCTCCCCAACCCCAGGGGGCCTCCTCCTCCTCTAATACTGCATCATGAAGGGTGGTCCAGGCTGCTACGTACCGGAGACGAAGATCAAACCTGATTATATCACGAGAAAAAGCTCTATTGTAGAACAAAGAGCCACCGTAGACGACATGGCCGGTGCCAATCCAGTTATAAGGGAGTTTGTAGGAGTTGCTGAACTGCCCTGTGAGAAAAAGAAGAGAAAGAAATGTAATATATCTTGCAGGGGTCGATCATGATCCTGTTGCAAGGGACCCCCTTCCTAAAATATAAAGGCAACTGTATATTTGCATGTATTGTGCTGACAAACTGCCTGGGAGCTCCTCTTCCCCTTCAATCAGTGGTGAACCAGGTGGAACAAATCTTCCAGGCAATCTGGGCGTGCCAGTCATAGATATCATATAAAGGCTAGATGTCTTAAGGCGGAGTCACTTCCGGCATCACCGGCGGCCATCTTAGGACAGGGCTCTGTGAATTAAGGTGAGTGAGCAGCACGCACACAAATCCTCTTATCTCGCTGAAATCTGGACGGATTTACAAACGGTTTGGTTTCTTACAAACGTTATTAACGTGGCTATAATTCTGAATGCTTAAACATTTTGAACATAATTATTCATATGTATGCAGTATAATAGCTACATCTCTGACGTTTATAACAAACCAAACCGTTTGAAAATCGGTAGAAAATTTAGCAAGTTATGGTTATTTAAAAGTACATGCACCATGTTATGAGTGAGCGAGCACCCTGTCTTAAGATGGCCGCCGTGTGCGGATGTCGAGCTCCATTGGCCAGCAGCGCGGACGAGACATCTAGCCTTTATATGATATCTATGGTGCCAGTACCTGGCTCTGTTGTTGTCTTTAGACCGCAGTGAAAGGAGCATTTATAGCACCACAAGACCAAGGAAACTTCATCTTTGTCATCAAGGTGACTGTGCAAGACCAAGCCCTCCACGAAATTGTGAAGGACAGCCGGTAAGCGCCATATTGGCCATGTTTTGGCTAGACTGACTTAAGCAGTGCAGTGCTAATGATACTCTGGAAAACACAGACTCTTAACTCTTGTTGACTTTGATAGGACTTTTGCAGTGGTATTTGTAACTTCAAATGTTGTTTGGTTTTATCAAACAAGTGGGGTATAAAGGAAAAGTAAGAAAAGCCAAATTCATTGTTTGACAAAGAATGTGTTTGAAATGGTTAAAAGTAATTTAAACTTTATAGAAATCTTAATAAACCAAGTTCTTAATTCAGTTAAAAAATGTATAGTCGAAAAATCTTAGGCTAAATTTTTTTAAATCAAGTAACTTGGCTAAAAAATATGGAAACACAGTTTGGCAAAAAATATAATGAGCTCTATTAATTAACCTAAATATTAAACCAATTGAAGGTAAAGTTATTTGGCTAAAGATACTTGGTTAAAAGATAAGAAAATATACATTTTGAAAATTAAAATACCAACTGATTTGTTTTGGTAAAGCATATCTAATTGTGTGGCTACAATGATACCTTAGAATAATTCTTTACTATAAACACACGGCTTAACTACTTATTAGAAAATAAATTGAATTTTTTACTACTGAAAATATTTTGAATGCATTTGGCTAAAATGTGAATTTAGCTAAAAATATACTGATTCTGATCATTTTATTTAAAATGGTGGGTATTTATTTGGATAACATTTGCTAAAAAGTGGAATTTTTAGTTTATATTGTTTATATTAATGGCAATAATGTGTTTATCTGAGTTGAATGTGAATAATTTTGTTTATTTAATTTGACTGTCAACTCAAATAATAACTTGTATTTGTCATCTCTCTTTTGAGGTTTTTCACCTGTTTACTGCCCACCAAAGAATGGTAAATAAAAGACAAACAACTGATCCCATGGCTGTTTATTAAGATCTTCATGTGGAGGGACTGTCCTTTTCAAGTGGGGGAATTGCACAAGAAATAAATCAGAACTTGACATGTATAAAGAATAATTTATGCTATGTGAGAAAAGAAAGTATGATCTTGTGATATGTTGTCTTCAAAATTTAATAATTGGCTTTTTATAATATTGTAACTGTACTACTGTAGCTGAAATGATTAAGATATTATCTGTAGATGTACTTTGTGTTTTGTACTTTTACCATACATTTTTTGTAGTCCCACTAAAGTAATGTTATATTACATTTACTGTATTACTATGTATAAATGTGAAGAGAAAAAGTTTCAATCTAAATAAGGGTGAGTATGATATTTTTTTATGTTTTTGAAAGAAGTCTCTTATGCTCACCAAGGCTGCAATTATTTGACATAAATACATTAAAAACAGCAATATTATGAAATATTATTACAATTTTAAATAACTGTTTTATATTTTAATATATATTCATTCTAATATGCTGATTTGGTGCTCAAGAAACATTTCTAATTATCATCAATGTAGAAACCTGCTTAATATTTTTATTGTGGAAACCGTGATACTTTTTGTCAGGACTCTTTGATGAATAGAAAGTTCAGAAGAACAGTGTTTTTTCAAAAACAGATTTTTTTTGTAACATTATAAATGTCTTTACTGTCACTTTTGATCAATTTAATAAGTCCTTTCTGAATAATAGTATTCATTCCTTTAAAAAAAAGCACTAACCTAAAGCTTTTAAACAGTAGTGTAGGCTATATGCAGATTTGTTATTATTTTGTACAGTTATGGCTCCAACCAGTCCAGTTCCAATCAAACTGTAAGAATATACAATTTGATAAAAATAAACTTTTTTTATTTTATTTACACTGTCCGAAATATTCTGCAGACCCCCTTAGCATCCCTTTGCAGACCCCAAGTTGAAAATATACAGTACAGTATGCTTCAAATCACTATTTTAAAGTCAGATGTACCTTGTTTAAAGGTGTCCATATCGCGGAATTCCAGAAGCTGGTTCCCATAGTAGTAGTCGGTCACATAAATAACTTTTCCATTGCCTTTTGGGTCTCTCATCCAGGCACCTTCATTTTTGCCATATGTGTTGTGTGTAACAGGATCAGCAATGCTTGCTAATGTGTCCTTGCAGATCCCTGTCAACAATAAAAAAAGATGGGAAGAATCTATATATCACAGATCATACAGCCCCTTTAAACTCTTTTAGTTAATAATCATCAAAGTGGGCTCTAGATTCAAGCTTACCTTGTTCTTTGGTCTTCTTTGGGGGTTGTGTGTTTGTCTGAGTCGTAGCTTCATCCCAGCTAAGTTTGGACTTCTTTGTGGGTGCTGTAACACTGGCCAGCTGTTTTGGCACTGCAAGAGAAGTTGCAATGCTTGTTGTATCAGTGCTTGGTGTCGTTGTGGTAGTTAAAGTCACTGAGGTTGGCAGGATGGCCCTTGCTGTTATAATTGTGCCTGACTTCTTGGCTTTTACAGTCTCTCCTTTAGTTTGCTTTGTCACATTTGGCGTGTTTGCAGCAGAAGGGTCTCCATTCTGTGGGTTGAGGTTCATTAAGGGTGTCTGGGTCACTGCTGCAGGAGTTCCAGGTCTTGTCACAGATGTAGATGCCTCTTGCTTATGGAGCTGGTCCTCAATTATTAAATCCACAGAGCCATCGCCACTTACAACCTCATGTGCTGCTGTGGCAACTACTGAGAGAAGAAACATAAAATGCTCAAGTTGAACTTGTTTGAAAAATGTCACCTGTAGTCTGAAAATAATGGGTCTTACACAGTGCCTAATTTGTAAATGAATAATTGGCAGATCAAAAACAGCAATGAAAAGGCTCTGTGACCGACACTGACCATACATACAACTTACAAGTAGTACAAGACCATACAAGTTTTCCTGGAATGTGTCATGTCACTAAATGGTGATCTCACAACTCATGGCCCTAGTAACATGTGTATAGCGATGTTGAGACCAAATATTATTCTGTTGATCTGTGATATTGTTTTGCCTTTCATTACATCGCTTTCTGAATATGACTGATCTAACCCCTGTTGCATGTGTCTCCCACTATCCTGATTAGTATTAGCAGTTCCATCTTCGGGATCTCTTTTGATCCGAAACACCATCAGCTTTACCCGTGGATTTGGATAATGAAAATATGCTTGACTGTCTTTTTGACATTTTGGCGATATTTAATAATTTTTATTCGAATCATTTGTCAGGTATATACACACTCTCCAAACTTTACACTGCACTCCAAAATTTACGCTTTACTGCGCACAAAACAATAATAAGCAGTATGCACCAACCAATGAGAGTGATTTTGAACTTAAAAAAAAGCTGATTGGTCAAAAATATATATGCTGCGGGCCAATAGCAAAAGATAACCTCCAAGTACATCTGCATAATCCAACGCTGACTCTGTCTCTCACATTACCATGTAATGCACTTGTTAATGCTGGATCGTTTAAAAACAAATGCCGGAATGCAAAAATCCCAAATCTGACATTTTCCGAAACAGGATCCGGCTCAAATGAAGCACTGGTCTTACAGCATCCTGAATGTCTGCCCAACCTCATGGAGCAAAAGTCTCTCTCCACCATCACATTTTACAGAGCCCCTTAAAGGGGTCATCAGATGCAAAATTCACTTTTATATGGTGTTTGCATGTAAATGTGTCTTTGCAGTGTGTGGACACAACCACCATAGAATGAAAAAAATCCATTCACTCCTTTTTTTTTAATCCTCAAAAAGCCTAAACACTCTCAATAATCAAGCCGTTTGGATTTTCTGAGCAATATGATGTCATATTGCTCATGCTCCGCCCACGACCACTGACGGACTGTCCCGTGTTAGCATATTTCCGATCTCAGCCATTTGTATACTGTCTGCCAAGGCATCACTTTACTTGTCTTGAAAAAATTTGGGATGGGAGATTTTTTTTTATAATATTTTTTTTAAATCTTTTGCGCTCCCTCACAGAACTTTTGCGTACCCCCGAGAAACTTTGCGTTCCCTCGCAAAGATATTTGCATTCCCTCGCAAAACTTTTGCGATCCCTCGCAAAGATATTTGCGTTCCCACGCAAAAACTGTTGTGAGCTCGGACAGACACTTCCTGTTTAATGTCCCGCTGGCAGTGTTTCAGAGCTCCGTACGTTAACAATGAAGCGTTTCATGGTGTTTGAACTTGGTCTCAAATGTAAAGAAATGCGGCCAGTGAGTGCTTAGGAGTTCAGTAAAGTTGGAAATATATTCACAGATTCGAACTTCCCGGATCAATATTCGTGAGCTAAACGTTGTTAAAACACAAATGACACCTATTTACAATCATAGTAACGTAGACAATGAGCTACAACCCAATTTTCCTCAAAACGAGCTTTATAATATAAATTTGTCTGAATAAATGCAGCCCTGCTGAGCATAAAGAGACTTATAAAAACAGTGACCTCAAACTTTTGAATGGTAGTTTATTTATATGCATAAATATTTTGCAATACATTTTAAATATATTGATTTTAAACTTACATTTTGCTATAAATTAATTTGATTACATCATTTGCAGTAGTTCACTGCCTCATAGAATAATATAATTTTTTTCCCAAGATTTTCATATACCTTTTTGTTTTACATTGAATTTTGTAATGTTGTAATTCATTTCAAAACTGGTTGGTTTAGTTCATGGTTTAGAACTCATTACTGAAGTGTTTTTTGAAAACCCTATGGATAAAATAAATAGGGAAAGTAGTACTTCTGGAAACAAGGTTGCTGTTAAAATAATGTGGGCGGTCACTATGTAAAGCTAATGAGTTATTATCGGTGTTGAACTTTCATTTAGCTTCTTGTTGAAACACAATAACTTGTTGTTCCTTCTTAGTTTTTTTCCTCAGTTGCTAATATCTTTGATAAACACAGGAGCTGCAACTTGAGGTCCCTGTGTAACAACATACATTTTTAAAATGGATATAATAAAGTAAAAAATTCCGGTGAGTAAAATGAGATGTTGGACACTCACTGTGCTCTTCCCCCCCCTCACTATCCTCCATTGTGTTGGCTTTGTAGAAGGTCATGCTTCTGATGGTCATGTCATTGGGACCTGCTTTGGTCTTCACAGGTTTTTGTGGCTCCTCCTGATCCCCAGAGTTGCTTCTCTTCAGCACAGGCTTGCTGGGGCCCTGATTCCCAACAAACTTCTCCTCATATTTCCTCTGCTCAGGAACAGTCAAATTGCCAGTTAAATTATTATCTTCACAAATGTATGTAATTATCGCTGCATCAAATAAGCAGCATTAATTGTCTCTTTCCAAGCCGCCCATTTTTGTGTGGCTGCATAAATCTCCTGGATGAGATGGGGGGAATTTGTGGTGTATTAATGACTTGAGCATGCTGTGGGAAAGTAGTATGGCTGTAATCGACTATTTCTCTACTGACATGTCTTCAAGCTCACAGTAAATTCAACCACTGTTTCCACTGGGCAGGGTTTAGTACTGGTGGCTTTGCCCTTTGCATGAATTTTATAAATGACATTTGCAGTGTGTATTAGTTATATGTTGGCAGTTGCCATCTATGTGAAGTGAGACAAATATCAAGGCATTTGTAATGGGTTGTGCTAGTGTGTCCTGTATCTGTACCTCGGTGTGAGCAAACGCAGCGGCCACATTCTTCTGCAGCGAGGGCTCCAGCACACTGAGACGCTTCTTCTTCTCTTGCCGCTGGTTGGAGCGAGGCCCCTTCCCCTGCGCTTTTTCACCTTTCACGCTCATTTTCTCCTTTGTCAAGTTTCCGGAAAACGACTGTAGGGAGAATGTAAACACAATAGAGATCCATGGGTGGCAGTTCCGCCTAAACCACCTGAACTCAATTCCCCTTTGTCCAGTGGCAACAGTGATTTCTGTTGCCATGGTAATACTGAATAGTGCACAGAAGAAACATTGTTGTTTTAGGGAACAGTACGATTAAAAATAAATAATGTGACAACCTGTTCTTGTTCTTAATGAACCATGACTGGATTGGTCTGTTAATGTGGTAAAGAAAGCTTAACTTTTTTTTCTTTTACCATCACAGCACTTTTTTACTAATAAAAAAAGAATAACTTTTTAGTTATGGCCCACACAGCAAGTAATTAATTTATTGATTTATCATTGAGTGTGTAATATATTAATAAATGTAATGTACTATTATATAACTCACTCACTTTCTCTATATTATCGACCCGTTCCAGAAGTTTTGTTGTGACGGAGTGAAGCTTTAATAAGTCCATCCCATAAAATGCTCCCTCTAGCAGGTCCATTATGGTTGAAAGCTGAAACATTAAAAAAATAAGAGTTTAGAGGGTTAATAGAAGTAATTTATAATACGCATTTATTTAAGTATAAAACAAGTCATCAGAAGAAATAGGATAAGTCTGGTTTTAAAACTGATCCAGTATCCAGTATTATAAGGGATCATCTATTAAAAGCAGTGTTGTGATGATTCCCTTTACCTTGATATCGTCCCGCCCGGCGTCTTGCAGCTTCTTAAACCTGAAGTCTCCCTCACAGGGGTTCAGGGCGGACGGAGGGGCGATGCAGGCACACTTCTGGCAGCTGGGTCCTGCAGTGACTGTCTCCACTGTGTAGAAGTCCTCAGCCTTGGCATGACCTTCTTCAATGCGCTTGCATGCGCTCCTGCTCAGAGGCCTTACTACACACTTACACCGACAGTCCGAGCCCTCAGAGAGAGTCTTCACCTTATCATAGTCCCCAATGAGCTATTAGAGTCAAGAATGGAATCATTATTATTTATAAAATATAAATAAAACAAAATTATTAACCCTTATTAAAGTTTTCAAATATTTTAAAATAGTGCTTTATAGATTATTATATTATGTACATATGACTTGACATATATATTATGTGTATATATAAATTGGTAATGCAAATTCTTTAATAATATAATACAATTATTGTTAATAATATTATTATTAATGTAAAATACACTCACTAACTATCATACAGTATGTTCATGTAATCATTTGATTTAAAAAAAAGTAGATAACCAAGAAGAATTACCTGTGTTAAGATGTTTTCTTGATTGTCCATTTCATCTTCTAGAGTTGCATGGTTTTCTATATTGTCAGCAGTCTGTTGCTCCGTCACACTTGCACGTGTAAAACAAAACGTGCCACAGCAAAAAATCAAAAACAATAATTCCATTATAAAAATTCTTCAGACAAGAAGAGCTGCTAAAGCAATTTTAGGAAGATGTTAAGGTGAAGTATTTTCTTTGTCTTTTCGTCCAAGAAAAAAATGCAATTATTCTTCATGTAATCTATGCATCAATGGTCCATTAATTAATGAAGATGTAAAAAGTGCCCCTGGTGACGTCAAAAGGGTCCTTGGTTTGGTGAAAGCAGATGCTTATGGTTTTTACAGACAGAAAGAAGACCTTCAGTGTGTTGGATAGCCAGTGATGAATGGATATTTGAAAGGTTTGCTGTATGAACAGAAGTCAGTGGGCAGGAACCTAAAGCAGTGTTTGAAGACAGGGAGGAGTTCTGCCATTGGATCAATGACCCACACTTTTTACTGCTCTACAATAAATAAATGCAAAAACAAAAATAAAAAAATAGACAGATATAAATAATTTAAAATGCCCAATAGCATGTTCATGGTAAAAGTATTCAAAAGCATTTCACAGTGGAAATTAATTATGTCTTAATTATGAAATAATTCTCTAGAGGTTTTAGATATATTGATCAGTTGTTAATGAGTCAAAAAACATCTATCTATTTTTGCAAGACATGATTACAGAAAGAAACTCTCCAAATACCAATGAAGCTGCATCTGAAGTAGAGCGTTTACGCCATCTACTGCCATTTAGACGAACTGCAAGTTATCAAAACAAATTGGAAAATGTTAATGTGCAAATTACCTGTGTCAGAATATTATCATAAAACTAATTGGTTATTTCAACTATGGATAATGTGTTTATTTTTCAAAATGAAAAAAGTGTTCAAAACATTAAGCAAAAATCAATTTGATACATTTATGATACTATCAAAAAAGATGCAGGTATCCCTCCTTATCCAATGAATGACTATAAAACAGTATATGCAACTAATTATTTATTTTAAATCTCCCCTCCATATCATTCTCCAAATCTCTTCCTCTCTCACTCATTTACTCATTCTCACATACACTCTTGCACAATGCACACACTTGAATTAGGGGGATATAGACTGTCCTAAAGTGAACTGTCCTGAATTACCAAAAGCAAACAACATTTATTTTGACCAAAGTTATGTATATACATTTTGACAATTTCAAAGAGATGTAAATTGTTTGTACGGTATAAAGAGTTGGGTTGACATAACAGTTAATTTCAGAAGTCAAAAGTGTGTGTGTGTGGGGGGGGGGAGTCCTGGATTCACCCTATACCAGACTAGACCACTGTTACCAGAGTTTTGCAGAGACCTCAGATTTTACATTTATGTTCTTAGCAGAACCATTCTTACCAAAAAGTGCATATCATTTGTTAGTATTTACTACTTGAGCAGCTAAGAATAAAAACTCAAAACTTCAGAAAGACAAAACATTACCAAATAAAGAGAGTTCTTCCGAGAGGGTTCCCGCACCATCGGTGCTCGGGCACTAATAATAATAAGAAGGCAATGTTTCATAGGTTTCAGATAATAAACCAAAAGATATAAAACAAAGTATTTACACTTTCTAGTTGTCAACATTTGTGAAACATACAGTTAACTACAGTTATGTCCTCGTCTAGGATGCCTGTGTAAACTTGAGGCAAATCATATTGAGAGCGGTTAGAACTAGAAGTCCCAGCAACTATTAATTTTTTTTGTGCAGATACCACTTGGATATTATGTATCTAATGCAACAAAAGTGTCCAAATAAATGTTTGGGGTCGCTGTAGTTTAATTGTAAATGTTGAATTTGTAAAAAAAAAAAAAATACCCTTCCATGATAAAGGCATGTCATAACTCCTTATACATGATTGCATCAGATTAAATAAATGTACAAATACCAATCCAATACTGTCATAACTGTCTAACATTAAATCAGCACAATGATGGTGTCATTGATTTTAGGGTGTCTCGGATACTGCCTGACAGATAACTCTTTGTGTTTGGTAATGCTTGATCTACGTTTCATTTTATATTACTGGGAATGTCCATATGTCAGTGTCTGTAAGAAAAAGATTCCTACAGTTTGGCAGCTCCAAACAAAAGTCTATTGTGTAGGCACAATGCCCTTTAGCAGTGTGAAGCAGCACTGAAGCTGTTCTTGACATTGACTCACACCTACAAGTATGCTGCTATAGGTCTTTAATCAAAAGTCATGTTTTTTTTTTTATCACAGGTGTCTATTGTTTCATATATCAAGTATTTGCAACAACCTGGCATTGTTCCAGTGTGGAGTTTTTATTCTCGTTATATCATGAATGATGGAATTCTTAATTGAGTCTAAAAATACATGCGTGCACACACACACACATACACACGCGGGGTTTTCATGTTCTATGGGGACATTCCATAGACATAATGATTTTTTATTCTGTAACAGTATATTATATCCCCTACCCCTAAACCAACCCATCACAGAAAACTTTCTGCATTTTTACATTTTCAAAAAACATAATTTTTATTATAATGATTTTGTTGATTTATAAGCTGGTTTCCTCATGGGGACCAAAAAAATGTCTCCACAAGGACAAGAATTTTCGATATTGCCATCTTTTTTGGGACTTTAAAGCAATTAATAGCAACAGAATAGTGGGTTTACTTTAGTTATCCAGCTGTTATTTTTAAGTGGAAAGCACAGTCAGGGAAATCAGTGGAAGGACACAGGGCTCTTTGGCGGAGTGTCTGAACATGCCTTGTTGTCAGAAACCTAGATTTATGGTGGCATGAGAACAATATATAATGCCTTGCGTGTTGGTTTGAATATAATTACTCGGAGAATAATTAATAAGGTAATTAAACTAAGATTGTGTCATTTTTATGGACTTTTAGGGCATGCACATTATCGTTCAAAAGTTTCGGGCCGCAAATGTTTTTGAAAGAAGTGTCTTATGCTCACCAAGGCTGCAGTAATATTGTGAAATATTATTACAATTTAAAATAACTGCTTTCAATTTTAATATATTAAAATGTAATTTATTACTGTGACGGCAAAGCTGAATTTATAGCACCATTACTCCAGTCTTCACTTGCACATGATCCTTCAGAAATCATTCTTATATGCTGATTTGCTGATCAAGATTAACTTTTTTTTTATTATCAGAGTTGAAAACAGTTGTGCTGCTTAATATTTTTGTGTAAACCGTGATTTTTTCCCCTCAGGATTCTTCGATGAATCGAAATTTCCAACGAACAGCATTTATTTGAAATAGAAATATTTTGTAACATTAGAAATGTCTTTAGTCACTTTTGATCAATTTAATGCATCCTTAAAAAAAAAAATCTTACTGACACTAAACTTTTGAATGGTAGTGTACATCCAGTGCAACAGATCATCACATAATGGTGTGCATCATAATATCCAAAAGATGGACTTGAATAGGCTATATTTCATATTGTGACTGACAATGTTCATTTCGAGGGGAAAGTAAGCATCATGTTACAGCCATTGAGCATTATAAAAGCAGTTTGCTACATGGAAATGGTCCAGTAACCCCTTAAGATTTAACCCCTTATAACATTTTCTTCTACACATGTTTATGGCTCGAATTAATTATAAAGAATATGTCAATAGCATAAAACTGACAGGCTGTGATCAGGATATCATGTTAAAACATGCCAGGTGATTCTGAGTGAGCTAGTAGCCTTTGTGGAACTTTGTCCTGTTATTAGTAGTAGTTCACTCAGACCAGTTACATGACTAATGTAGGCAAACTTCTGTTTCTGGGTCCTCATAGAGATGGATGCTGTACTTTGAAATTTACAAGGTCAATCACAGTGGGTCTGACCAGCCCCCTTTCTTTTCTTCCAGCAGGTTGTAAAGCCATTAATGCATCAAGGCTTTGGTTCACCGTTAGACCTCAAAGTGCGAGCCCCTCTCTCTCTTTAGTCTTTGGTTAAGATCAGGGGGGCGAGGTCTCCTTGTTCTCAAATGAACCATGTACTGTCTCTGGACTGCAAGATTCGGACATATTCTACTACACTACTTTGTCTTACACTTATGGATTATTAATACAGCAGCAGGTGCAAATGTTAAGGTAAATCGCGTTCATTTTTGTATATATCGCTGTGAAACACTCTTTGGGCTTGAAGTCGTAAGCTTGATCTACTAACGCTGCTTTGAATAAGCGCTCAGTTACAAATGCCGGTTAAAATGCGGGAAGCGAGAAGAGCCTCTGTGGCGGGAGTAACGTCAAACTTTCACACCAAAACACGGGTTTGACCACGTCCACGAGCACGGCATTGCTCTTTTATACCGCGTTTTGAGCTCATTCGGATTCTGAGATCAAAGCTCAGACAGAGTTTTTATGTCTGGAATTTCCCAAATTAAAACTACACATTAATATTACTTTTTTTCCGCGATTTATTAACCCACACGCACGTTTTAGTCATTCGCGAGAATAACACATCGTGAGCGCAATTTTTTATTTGCCTATTGAAAATGTATTTTTCACTTGCCTTCTGTACTCCGTGCCGGTGACAACTTTTCTTTCTGTTGCATGTTTGAGTTGATTCGAGGTGAATCTAGTGATGGGAAGTCCGACTCATTTCCGTGAATCGGTTCTTTCGAACAGTTATTTTCAAAGCACCTTGCTAAAAGACTGATTCAGTCGACATTCACGTCACCGCGCGTTCCTATTATTCTGTTAGTTTACACGCTCTGCTCTGGGGGGGTTATTTTCTTGTGTTCAGTTCGTTTTGTTCCAGGCATTATTCAGCACATCGGGACAAAAGTCGTTTTGATCGTAAATATAATTGGTAGCCTATTTATCGTTATACTAAACTGGTTAAAATTCATTTACATCGCTCGGCTGGAAACGTTTTTGATGTTATTTCTTAAAACCAACATCTGTGTTTATAAAGCTGCCATTCCTACTATTAAACATCCTATTTTTTCCCACATTTTCGATAGAGCGGTTTCAATGTTGACTCAAGAACCGCTGGCGCTGATTCAGTCCGTTTCGTGAATGGTTCAAACAGGTTTTGTAACAGGTCTTTCTACCGATTCACTAAAAAAGATCCGAATCAAAAGAACGATTCGTTCACGAATCCCTATGGTTGTCCATAAATAGAGCATTGTTATTCGCTCAGTTGTTTGGTCTAACATTTATGGGCGTTATAGCCATAGCCTACATGCTGTTTGAAAGCAATACTGTTACTATAAAATATGTTTTGATGCTCATTCAGAATGTTAATATAACAAGTTCGACCTAACCGGCGCCGTGTTCTAGCATCAGCAGACTAAACTCAACTGAAGTGACATTTCGAAACTCATTGGGCCCATGTGGTCTCCATAGGGGGTCTCCAGGACTGCATTAGAAAGTGGGGAAAAGTCTATTGTCTATTTAGAATATAAACATCTAGAGGGCATTCAGATAAAAAACATATGGGCATGCAGACCCTTGTTTGGACAAGATCCCCTTAAGATCCCCTGCGTTTGGGGCGGGGGATACTGTGGCTCTAGCCAAGCTGTTTGGGTTTGTAGAGGGGGGCTGCCAAAAATCCTTAGCCTACTACAAAACATCCCATGATTATGCATTTCTACAAGCCTGCAGTAATAGTCAGTGTTCTTGCTTTAAGGGTCATATTCTACTGTTAGTCCGTATTCTACTGTAATCATGCTTCTAAAGAGACTCAGTTGTGAAAAAAGACACATCTATGTGCACATCTTTGACAAAATGTCACTTTCAAACAAGTGGATTTCATGCTTAAATATACCATAACTTTCCAAATGTCAGTTGTGGACTGAACAGCACACTATTCAGGATGGGTCAACGGGTGCATAAAGCTCTAGGAAGAAAATGGTCTTTGTGTAAATCCGCTTCCTTATACCAAAATCCAAACGTTGACCATTAAAGCTGGTTTGAGATCAACCATGCTGGGCAGCTCTTCTCTTTGAGAGCTTCACAAGACTTTCAAGAGGAGCCGTGCCTGTGCTGTGTTAAAGCTCACTGATGCACGGCTTGAAGAGGAGTGATTAACCTGCTGTCTAGACAACAGGAGTCTGCTTAATTTGCCTACAGTCGCTTGCCCTTTCATCTGGGCCGTTAGGGGGGCTCCATCCACCTTCGTCTCCATCTCTTCCCTAAAACTGCCCTCCACTCATCTCTCTCTCTCTCTCTCTCTCTCTCTCTCTCTCTCTCTCTCTCTCTCTCTCTCTCTCTCTCTCTCTCTCTCTCTTAAGTAACAAAGTCTATCTCATCTTTAATGTCTAGGCTTGTCTGAGTTTCTGAATTCATAGACAGCCAGTCTGTTTCCAATTTCAGCCAAAGTGTTTTCCTTACTGTCCTATTTTTCTTTTTTTATTCTGCTCTCTATTCTCTATTCTCTCTATTTTATTTATGAATGTGTCTTGAGTTGCTTTTTGTCTTAAAAGTTTTTAATACTTGAGTTAATACTACATACTGTAGTAAACAAGACCTGTACTGCAACAACATTTGACTAATATTAGTGCCTTGAGAGTCATGACAGCTTTTACCCACAAGTTACACAGAGAAGTCGTTGTGTCTGACAATAATTGCCATTGTTTACAGATTTTCCATGTTATCATGCAAGTGTGCAGCAGTGAAGCACTGTGTCTCTGTCTTTGCCAGGACAGCAGTGAGGGGAGGGAGGATTTCCAGAGGCAGCCAGACGAGGTAGCTCAGTGGTGGGGTGAATGGAGCAGCTGGTCCACCTGTTCCCGTACCTGTGGAGGAGGAGTGCGCTCTCAAGAGCGTCACTGTCTGCAGCAGAGGTAAACCACTCTTAACTTGTACACACATGCTCATACAGATCCAGCTCACCCGAGGAAAAAAGACCCTCTGAATCTGTACTAATCAGAAGTGACAAGTCTGATGCTTTGTGCAAGGTTCTCCACTATGGGTTGAGAGCTGTCAATTTGACCCTGGTCTGAACCCACTTTTCACACCGGGTAATGTCACTCACGATCAACTAACAAAATTCATTTAATGTTGGATTATTTGGCCCTGAATGCTCAGTCCCTCTTTAACGTTTTTACTTTGATTTCATGAACAATTTTGATCTGTAACTGGTTTACATTTAAAGTCAGTATGAAACAGAAGTTGTGAAAGTCTTTTCTGCCCTATTGCGATGTATGTCCGAGTCAAACGGCTTCTCAAACAAGAAAGAATGTAGGACATGGGACTTGATTTTGATTGGATCTTTTGATATTTGTGGTTTGCTATTGCTGTGATCTCATGTGAGTGACAGGTTGTCCAGCCCTCATGCCAGTAAACATCATCAGAGAAGAGATTTTGAGAGCACATTGATTTAAAAAAATAATGCATAGATATATTATTAATAATAAATACGTCAATATTTCAGAAAAATAAGAATTGTCAATTTTGCCCCATGGGGACTTTAATTATAAATTTTTTTATATTTTTTTTTAAATTAATTAATTTATATTTAGTATTTATTTGAGTTTATTATTTTATTCAAAGAAAGAGAGAAAATAGTGAACAATTGTCCCATCCATTGAAGATAAAGCGTGTATAAAACAGAGTTTCCCTTCCTCAGCCTATACCAGAACGCAGACTAACCCAAGTGAACCCTCACATGAGAAAGGGGGGAAGTGGGAGAGAATTCCCCTTTGACTAATATCCTCCAGAGCACCCAGAGGAATGTCATGTGGAATTAAAATCAATCCACTGGCCCACACGACACAGGGAATTCTGCTCAGAATGACAAACATATTTATAAAATGGCTCTTAAGGCAAATGGTCAAACATTTTGAGGAGATTCCACTGAAGATAAGGGCCCTGGCTGAGCCAGTCCAGCTGGCTCCCATTAGCACTTCCCAGTATGGTGGAGGCAGCGAAAGGTGTGTGTGTGGGGGGAGGGAATGGAGAGAGCTAGAAAGATGAGGAGAATCATATATGGATACGTTTAGAGAGATCCCAGTGGCATATGCTGTTTTGCATGCTGGTTACCACCAGTATGGGATGCTGATGTGCTAATGTTCCCAGTAGGGTTATTATCGTTAACTTAAACACTAAACACATTACAACTATTAAACACATTTATTTTATATTTTATTTTAGCTTCATTTAAATGAACAAAAGTCAATAAATATTAGATGAACAACTTTTAACTAAACAGCAATTAGAAAATTTAAATAAGTTTGATATGAAGCACTAAAATTGCTTACTGGAAATAATTAAATGCTAATACTGAACTGAAACTAAAACCGAAATAAAAACTAACCCAAATTGGAATAAAAACAACAACAATGTAAAACAATGACAAAAAATGTAATTAAAGCTAATTCAAAATATTAATAAAAACTATAGGCTAATATAAATAATAAAATAACACTGGTCCAAAGCTGAATAAACACCAGACCAGTGCTAACCCAAAAAAAAAAACAGCCTTGACCGGTTTGGTCCAGTCCTGGTGTCAGTTTTTTGTTTCCCCCAAAAAAAACCTGAAATAACATTGCTATTTTCTTGGGATATCGATCCATAAAGGTTATCAGTCCATATTAAAGATTTATTGGTATTTGCTGATATTAGATATTTAATTGTGTTGCTCATTTCCCCTATTTTTATATTTAGATCACCTTTGTCGCCATCTAATGCCCATTAAAAGTTAATCTTTAAAAACACTAATAACACTGTTAAATATAATCTTAAATTAATCTCAAAATGAATTTCCATTTTTTGATCATGTTGCGATGCCTTAATTCACTTGTAGCATTTAAAATGACAGATCTCAAAGTGTTTTATTTTTTAAGAGGGAATAGTAAAGAATTTTAATGTCGGCCATTTATCGGTTGTCCGCCATAGCAGATCCTTTCATGAATGAGTAAAAATGTTACGTCCCTTCAAGATGGACTTATATACAGATGAACTGTTTTCAGACTGACGTCGACCCACAACATCAACAGTTCCTTCTGCACTGGACCATCCAAACAGTATCAGCTGTGTACAAACCAGGTATGACCTAAAGTTTATCTTCATAAAGATGCTTGTGTATAATTCAATTATAATCCATAATGTGACTGTGTTTACTGGGTGGAATACTCCATCCAGGCCAACTGGCATAACTGTGCATTTTTACACATGTTGGCTTGAAGCTCTAATATCTGCAGGCTGTTTGACCTGCTGCCTGGCTCACGAGCTGTGTCTTTATTGTTGTCTGGATGTTTGCCTAGCCGTGCCCAAACAGCAGAATCAGCTTCAAACAGCACCAGTGCTCTCAATTCAATGCCAAAGCCTTCGGCAGGAAGCACTATGAGTGGGTTCCACTTTATCCGGGTAAAAAAACGTCCCTCAGTGTGTTTTCTTTTTCCACCTCACTCTCTTTCTCTGTTTTTTGTTTTTTTAAATCTAGTGTTCTGAGTTAATTTGCTCTCCTTCTCCATCTTTTAGCCTTTCAGTGTTCTAGAGTCTTCTGAATTTCTTGTCTTGGCCCCTGGCCAGCTCTATTATAGCTCACAGATGCCCCTTTAGGATTATTTCCTCAGCCCATAGTCCCCTATGTACAAAAGAGGCCTCTCAATGCCATAAATACCTATTATCTCTAGAGGAATTCTCTAAAGCCTAGATCGTAATGATATTTTGCTGATGTCACCTCCTGTTCAGATGATTACATCAACATCTCCAATAAGCCATGTGACCTCCAGTGCACCACAACCACAGGAGAAAGGCAGCTGTTGGTGCCTGCCCATGACGGGACCTTCTGCAGGGACGGCATCTACCAGGGCGTTTGCATCGAGGGACAGTGTCAGGTGTGTCAGAATAATATTTGGTGCAAAGATTATTTCCAAGCTTCAAGAAGCCAAGGTTCTGAAAGGCGAGAAGGCTACGTTAATGCTATATGTAGGATGCTTGACATTCTAGCAAAAGCAGTTTTTCAATTGAATTTTTATTTGTTGATAGCATTGGGTCTCAGCTAACCGTTTTGTGTAGAAATCATGAATCATCAATAAGCTCACACTTAAATTTATTCGACATTTATAATAAAGCCAGACATGGAAACATGGAATCTGTTGAGCTAACATTTAATTATAAATTGATTATGTACTAATATTTAAAATTCTGACCGATAATTATTTGCATGTTAAGGCTGACAATTAAAATAACTAACCCCCAATATTTAAATTAATTTAAATGTAACTTTTGTCCAGTTACCTTTTGTACCTTTAAAAAAACTGATTTCTATTTTATTTTATTGTATTTAGGCATCACTACATTATAATATAAAAAAAGAAAATTAGAAATTCATTTTAGTATTTCTAGAGATTACATTTAACAGTGTTATTAGTGATTTTAAAGATTAACTTTAAATTAGTGTTAGATAGCAGCAAAGGTAATCTGAATGTAACAATAGATGAAAAGGAAGTGTGTCCTAATGGGATAGAGATCAGGGATGGAGGGGGCCTGTTGCATAAACTTAGCAATTATGTTAAGACTATGTCTTAAGAACTAGTTTGACCAACTTTCTGTTAACCAACGGGTAATCTCCATCTAACTTTTCCAATTCAAATTAGACCGATCTACCATCTCATGTAACTGACTTTAAAAAGTTATGACCAGTCTTGAAGAAAAAATGTAGGTGACTAAATTTTAAGACTAGTCTAAGCAGTTTATGCAACCGGCTGGTTTAAGCTCTTTGGTGTCGTAAAGCGATCACTGTAAACTTTCAGTTCAGTGCTAACTGTTCTGTTGTCTTTGTTGCAGGTAGTAGGGTGTGATGGGAAATTGTATTCCAGTAAAACCATAGACAAATGTGGAGTCTGTGGTGGAAACGGAGGTTCTTGTTATCGTGTCTCAGGATCTTATCGGAAAGGGATCACACAGTTAGGTATATCTTATGTTAGCATTAAGGGTTGATTAGACCATCTGTTTCCTTTTTTCCATGCATTTAATAAATTAAAGGAATAGTTCACCCCAAAATTTAAATTCTGTCATCATTTACTCACCCTCACATTCTTCCAAACTTGTATGAATTTCTTTCTTCTGCAGAGCACAGAAAAAAAATATTTTGAAGAATGTTGGTAACCAAACAGATTTGGTTCCCATTGACAACCATTGTTTTTGTTTTTTTGTCCATACAATAGAAGTCATTGGGAACAGAAACTGTTTGGTTACCAACATTCTTCAACATATCTTTTATGTTCTACAGAACAAAGAAAGTCATATGGGTTTGGAATGAGATCGGGTGAGTCAATAATGACAATAGTTTTTATTTTTGGATGGACTATCCCTTAATGAAGATGTTTCATTTGACACAGTCATTAAACACAAGCATTATTTTAGCAAATAATTTAAAATGTTTTCGTTTGTCTTTGTGTCTTTAGGTTATGTGTTCATAACCAATATACCAGTTGGTGCCACTGATATCCAAATCATAGAGCGGAGGAAAACTGAAAATATTTTGGGTCAGAGTTTCATTGGTGGATCAGTCAAAATTCTGGTGGGCAAAGAGAACAATAAAGAGTGATTAAATGTATCTTTCATTATCTTCTAGCTCTCTCTGATGAAGCTGGTCACTTCTTCTTCAATGGGAACAGTGTGATTGACAATCCACAGAACTTCCATGTTGCTGGGACGGTCTTCAAGTATAGGAGGCCGGCTAACCTCTTCTCTGATGGCTTTGAGTACATCATGGCTCAGGGTCCCACACATCAGGCCCTGAATGTCATGGTAGGTATATAGGTATGTAAAAATCACAACCATGTTTTTATTTGATCTCATATGTGACCATCTGATAATATCTCAGACAGCATACATAATTAAAGACAATTAAAGGATTAGTTCACTTCAGAATGAAAATTTCCTGATAATTTACTCACCCCCACATCATCCAAGATGTTCATGTCTTTCTGTCTTCAGTCGAAAAGAAAAGAAATTTAGGTTTTTGAGGAAAACATTCCAGGATTTTTCTCCATATAGTGAACTTCAATGGGGTACAACGGTTTGAAGGTCCAAATTGCAGTTTCATTGCAGCTTCAAAGAGCTCTGCACGATCCGAGCCGAGGAATAAGGGTCTTATCTAGCGAAACGATCTGTCATTTCCTAAAAAAAAATTACATTTATATACTTTTTAACCACAAATGTTCGTCTTGCACTAGCAAATGTTTCCCTTTTAAAAAATGCGAATGTTTTCCTCAAAAACCTTAATTTCTTTTCAAATGAAGAAGGAAAGACATCCACAGCTTGAATGACGTGAGTAAATCATTCAGGAAATTTTCATTCTAAAGTGAACTAATCCTTTAATATTTAGTAGGGGTGTAACAATATATTGTGTCACAATATATCGCAATACAAAAATGCAACAATATGTATTGTGTATATTTCACCCAAAATAAAAATTACTGTGTGAGAAAAATTTCAAGTTTCGAGTTTTAGTATCAGTACTACATTAAACTACTAAATATAATGTATAATAATGCAATGGGGGAATATTTGTGGGTCCTGGTAATGCCAAATGTTTTATGTTACCAGTAAACACAACATTATTTTAAATATATCTAGTCTGTGAAAGAGTGCAAGCATATTCATCAAAAATAATTCTGTATTTTCAGCTTCAGAATCATCAATATTTTTATTCTGGTCTCACTATTGTCCTGTGCATTGGGTTTCAGCACCAAGTCAAAGCCTATTCATTTACACCCACAATGTAATATCAAATTAAGGATTTTAATAAACAGTAAAGTTTTTGTTAACCTTTAATCATATGTCTTGGAGTATCGCAATAATATCGTATCGTGAGTTCAGTATCGTGATATGTATCGAATCGTGACATGAGGGTATCGTTACACCCCTAATATTTAGTAATATTTATTTAACTGCACTGGCACTATCGGATAAGAACAAAATTTTAACAGAATTGAGCTGAATAATAACTGTAACTTTGCAACATCAACACTATTATAACAGAATTGAAATCAACATTGAACTGACGTGAGCTGAATAATGACACTGTTGTCTTCAGCAGAGCTTGTTTCATAACTGATGAACTTTGCAACACTGGCATTTATAGAACTGAACTGAAACAACATAGAATTATATTGTGCTAAATAATGACGCTATTAACTTCTTGTAGGATATTTTTACAGCTAAAATTGAATTTGTTTCATAACTGATGAATTTTACATTAACACTGTTATTCTCCTGTTTAATAATGTGAAGCTGCTTTGAAACAATCTATAAAGCGATAATAAATGTGGCTTGACTTTTTTAAGTACAGTCTGTTTTTTTTTCTTTGTATGTTTATGTGCAGTATTACAACCTCAATGGAAAGATGCCTCACATCACATATGAATACACAGTTCCTCGAGCTCCAGAGTTGAGAGCGGCACCTCCCATGGCCTCCACTCCTGAGCAACCTCAAATAAGCAATCTGATGTCAAAGACATCCAAAGACCCTTCATCGGCAGAGCAGAAGGTTAACGCGTCCTCTACGGAACTCTTCTCCACTCATAATGAAATCGAGGCTCGTAAGGAATATGGAAAGAAAGACAATCAGAGCAGTTCTTTGGTAGCCCAAGATAACGTGGAGGTGCATGTGGGCCATGAGGAGCTGTTGTGGGGACTTCAGGCCTCTGTAAACTTCAGTGAGCTCCCTGGTCTGGTGTTGTTTAGACCTGCCAGTGAGGTCCTCCAGAACGAGCTTGATGATGAAATGCACCATCTTGAGGCACAAGGCAGTTTTGGTAAGTCATTTTAAGGGGGAAACTTTTTGGGTTCATTCGTTGGCATTTCATTCTGCTTCCACATTAGAGGTTTTGGTACAGACAAGGGTAAAGTTTAGTTTAGTCTGATTTGTGTAAAAGCTGTTTAGCTTGGGAATTACCCGTGGGTCTGTTCGGAAAAGGGGGTTCTGTTCATGTGAACTACAGTATGGTTCATGATTGATGTAAATGCGGGAATATTTTGCCAATATGAAACAAACATTGTTCATTGTACAATTATATACACTACCTTTCAAAACTTTGGGGTCAGAAAGATATTTTTTTAATGTTTTTGAAAGAAGTCTCTTATGCTCACCAAGGATGCGTTTATTTGATCAAAACACACATTATGTGCATACACATGGTATACACATTAATATTGTGCAATATTATTACAATTTAAATACTATTTTCTATTTTAATATATATATATATATATATATATATATATATATATATATATTTATGTAAAGTAATTTATTCCTGTGAAGCTGGACTACAGTCTTCAGTGTCACATGATGCTTCAGAACTCATTATAATTTGTTATTATTGTCAATGTTGACTTTTTTTAATTTTTTTTAACCGTGATACATTTTTTATGATACAGCATTTATTTGAAATAGAAATCTTTTATAAAATAAATGTCTTTACTGTAACTTTTTATCAATTTAATGCATCCTTGCTCGCTGAATAGGAGTGTTGATTATTTTTTTTTAAACGGACCCCAGACTTTTGAATGGTAGTGTATACTTTATTATTAAATATAGTAAATTTTTCTATAGTACATTCTGTAGAAGTAATTGAAAAAAAATCCAAATTGTTAAGTGCACATACTGTAAATATTGTACAGAACTTTTATAAGATAAAGGAAATCTAATCTCTAAAATTTCATGGACTAATTGACAGATTTCACATTAAAGCATGCTTTGCTGTTGTCCAGGTCCTGATTCCAACTTGATTGACGGTGATTCGTCTAGTTCCAGTGACTCCAATCACACCTCTATGCCAGTTCTGAAGAGTCTCTTCTATGATGGGGCGCAATGGCCCTCAGGCTCCAGACAGCCCTGTAAGGACGGTTCTGCGCTCTCAGGTTGTGCCATCATCAAGCTCAACTCCAGCTCTTCACTGGACAACAGCCTGACACTGGAGATTTACCCGGGCAGCCTGGACATGCACGGTTCAGATGGAGAGCCTCAGCCTGAGCCCAGGACTAATGACTCCACAAAGCACCAGTCCAACCTTCTCCTGCTCCACCAGGTGGAGCCAGTGCAGACCCCCCACAGTGAGAGGTCAGACAGAGGGCATTTGAGCGGATTGAGCCTTTTAATGAATGCTCTGACATATTTATTGCCATGGTCTGGCTTGAGTTGTTATGAATGGAAATGTGCACCAATCTTTCAAAACGTCAATGCAACCTTTCCACAGATGTGCTTGTTAGGGTAGAAAAAAGGTAGAAAGCTTTTCCTTTCCCAGCCTTCAATGTTCTATTCTCAGAGGGCAAGTTGACATGAAATTATGAAACATAAATGAGCCTTTTCTTAAATTATGGATATGCAGGAACTCAGGGGATTTACATTTTCTGCTGTAGTAACTGTATTGATGGTAATGTAGTTCAATGAATCAAATTCTGGTTCAGACTTAAACATACTTAAAAGTGTAAAAGCGACAAAAGTTTCAGGGTGGGTGAATTCAAGGTCTGATGAGTTATGTGCACAATTTTAGCCTATGTAATCTAAAACAACAGGCTTTAGTTTTTTTTTTTTTTTAGCTATATTTTTGTGCCTTTCTGGCTTTATTTGATAGGACAGTTTGAATTGAGACAGGAATCACAGGAACAGGATAGGGAAAGGACCAAGAGCTGGAACTGGAACTCAGTTGACCAATGCCAGTCTCATCTTATTCAGTCAAATTCCATATAAACTCTTGTGGAACTACACCAGAATTTTTTTTGTGCTGTTTTTTTTTTTTTTTTTTTGGCCTGCCAATATTTTCACTGTCCTAACCACAAAAGAATGAACATTTTCCTTTTAGCAATATATTTTTAAATATAATATATGTAATATACATATATATTTTTAATCTAGTGTTAAGTTTTCTTTAGGATTTTTTTTTCTATATACTTTGCCTTTTTGTTTTACAAAAGAAAAAAAAAATTACACAATATTCTTAAAACCAAATGATTTACTTTAAAAAAAGACAATTTTAAAACATGTATACAATTATTCAGCTACAATATAACTGTAATGTGTAAGTGAAAACAAAAATCTGCACATTTTGTCTATACTGTATGATAGCATATAAAGGTCTATTTCCTTGTTAAAATATACTTGTTTTTTCCCTGTGAATAAATATGTTGACTGATGAAAAACATTATTTTAACACTTTACAAGCTTAATATAGTATATAATACATAATATTTAAATTGTGTGACATGCCAAAAAAAAAAAAAAAAAAAATCAGTAATTTAAACCAGCACTGCTCACAAACATTTTTCTGTCCTTTCTCTCCCTCTCTCTTTTCTCCTACTCCGGCAGTAATGAGTTTGAGGTGGAATCTCTGGATCATGACATCAGCATGTCCGACATGTACAGATGGAAGGTATCTGCGTATGCACCCTGCAGCTCAACGTGTACCACAGGTGAAATTACAAGCCCACACAGAGCATATACACAGACACTGATACACATTTGCAAACACACAATGAACCTGACCTTATGCTCTGTGTCTGTAGGTATAAGCACTTCTTATGCCTTATGTGTGAAGTATGATGGGTCAGAGGTGGATGAGAGCTACTGTGACGCTTTGACCAGGCCGGAGCCCACACATGAGTTCTGCACAGGGAAAGAGTGCCTGCCCAGGTTTGATACTGACACTTCATGCTGTGAATTGAGTTTAATATAATTTGCTTCATTAATATATACAGTAAGTAAATTCTTAAGCATAGATGCAGATGCTGTTGATGATAGGTATTCTGTATTCTGAGGCAGGTGGGAAACTAGTCGCTGGAGCGAGTGTTCCCGGACATGTGGGGAGGGGTTTCAGTTCCGCACGGTGCGCTGCTGGAAGATGATGGCGCCGGGATTTGACAGCACTGTGTATGATGCGCTGTGTCAGGCTGCGGAGCTGCAGAAGCCCATGACACGGAAAGCCTGCAAGAGCAAAAGCTGCGGCCCGCAGTGGGAGATCTCAGACTGGTCTGAGGTCAGTGTGTAAAGCCTTTAGTCTCAAGACTTTATTTAAAATGTGCATGTGAACTGAGTATTAGATGCCAAAAGTGACGTATTCCTTCACAGTTAGTTGCATTGATCTTAATTCAGTTTATTTGTATGCTCCAAATCAGCTTTACAGAAAACCCTTGTGGAAAGGAAATTAAAAAAGAGAAAAAGAGTACTTATTACAGAAATAATATACTTTTAAAAGAATATACTTAAAGTCCCTGTAAAGGCGTACAGAATGTAATGTTTTCAGACACTTGACTGCATGATAATTGGAATTAAATGAAAATGTATTATAGTTAAAAATTATATTAAATGCAATTAGCTGAACTTTAGAGAACTTTTTTAACCCACTTGAGTACATCTTTATATGTAATAAGTCATTTATTTTACAATACTTCTATTGTCTTTGAAATATGGTTAAAGTGTACTGCCAAATGGACAGTAACAAATGGACATTTATCGTAAACGAAATATCTATTAAAACCTGTATGTTATGCATTTAAATATATTTGTAACTACACATTTGTAATGATCAAGTGTTTTAAGAAACAGTCATAAAAGTATACTCTCTTTAAGTACACTTAAGTGGTCTTTTATTTAATTAATATTATATTATCTGTACAGTAAAAGTTCACATTCAGTACAATTAAGCACACTTTTTGTTTTTCACAAGGGATGTGCCTTTCAAACCCAATGGACCCACATCTGCGGGGTTCTCAGAAGCAAAATTCGTCATAGTTGGGTAAACATCTATAGCGGTGAATGGGACAAGACAGCAAATATAATTTTTGCATTTGCATTTGCATTTGCAATAGCAAAAGAAAAAAATACAAAATAGTGTTTCCACGACTTTCCATAAGAGGGAAAAATATAGAGAGATTGATTACAGCAGTCAGAAGAGAGAAAGATTTCCCATCACAACACCCTCGCAGCAGCATTAATCCTTTTTTTAATTTTATTTTTATTTTTTATTTACTGACAAGGTAGTATAATACAAAGTTTAGAGTCATAAATGTGTATTTAAAAAATATATATATATATTAAACACTTTACTAGATCTGTTATGTTGATAACTGTGGAAATGTGTCATCACAGTCCATGAAAAGTGTCCATAGTGAGCCGAATGTGGCAGGAACCGTAGTGTTTTTCATTGTGACAGTGTTCAGCGCGGTGCGGCGGTCGTGGGGTGAGGAGCCGTGAGGTGCGCTGCTCCATGGAGGCCAGACTCTGTAACGAATCCACCAGACCGGCCAGCCAGAGAGAGTGTGAGGGGCCGCCTTGTGACCGCAGGTGGACCGTCTCTGACTGGGGGCCGGTGGGTTTCAGAAAACATCCTGTAAAATATCACATAGAAACTTCAAATAGATTGTCCATTAAACATGACATTATGTGTCTTTGTTTCTCCCTCTCTAAGTGCTCAGGGCCGTGTGGGGAGGGCAGGATGAGACGCTACGTGGTGTGTAAGAACAGTAATGGGAAGGTGATTTCTGATGGGCAGTGTGATCCAGAGCTCAAGCCGCTGGCGGTGCATCCGTGCGGAGACAAAAACTGCCATGCCCACTGGGTGGAACAAGAGTGGGAACAGGTGAGCTGAACTGCGGTTTATGAACGCTAACTCTTCCCATCCATCTCCTATGCTGTGTTATTAGCATTATTTTTGTACTATTATAATATTTATCAATATTTTTAATTGGTTCGATTTTAGTTTTAGTGAACGATAACAACACGGCTCCTATGTGTATGAGTTTTTTACTGTAGTATTTTGTCTTGAACATTCCCAGTGTAATGCCACATGTGGCCGTGGGGTGAAGACGCGTCAGGTGGTGTGTGCAGGGCTGGAGGGTGGTGTGTTCAAGGAGTTCCCCGAACGGATGTGTGACAGATCCCTCAGGCCTGCAGACAGTGTGGCCTGTTTCGAGAGACCCTGCTCCAAGTGGTTCACTACTTCCTGGTCCCAGGTTAGGAGTGGTTATTATAGTTTAACTGGTTTGGAAACTCATTATTAAATTTGATATGTTCTATAGAATTCAATTTATGCCATTGGTTGCAAGTTCATTGGGATGTTTACATATTAGGCTCATGCTGTGACAGTGTCGTTCAAAATTCTAGGTATTACACAAAATGTCATGTGCCATTTTTAAACTGTACAAATCAATTTAAAATCTCAGTTATAATTTTGATTTCCATTGAGTAGATGTTCAACATCCTACTGGTCATTTATGGAAGCCTGTTTAAAATAAGAAATAAAGTCACTATTGTGAGACATAGTCACGTCGTGAGAAATGGAGCCTCGGTTACAAGAAATAAAGCCACAATGATGAGAAATCAAGTTACAAATGTGAGATATAAAGTCACAATTACAACAAATTGTCGGATTTAAACTCACAATTATGCAAAAATAAGTGTGTGAGATGATAAAAGTCAAAATTGTTAGATAAAGCCAGAATTATGAGATAGTATAGAATTGAATTGCAATTACAATAAATAAAAGTCACAATTACAGGAAATTGTGACATTTAAAATCACAATTACGAGAAATTAAGTTGTGAGACAATATAAAGTCAAACTTGCGAGAGAAAGTCTCAGTTATGAGGTATTGTGGGATTTAATTAAAATGACAAGAGATAAAAGTTGCAATTACTAGAAATAAAATTGCAGTTGTGAGAAATAAAGTCTCAATTCTGAGACATGAAATCGCACTTGTGAGCTCAAGAACATGTCCTATGTGAACGCCTCCTAAAGGTGCAGTCACATTTGCTTGGGGGAATTTTGCGAGTGAAATCCAGTCATTTAAATAGGAATCCGCACGATCTGGAATTTCATGTGACGGTGTAAAAGTTCCCCACAATTTTGATGATTTTGCTCATGTGCAGGTTGGTCACACAAATTTGCCACATTGACCAACAGGCTTAAAAGTGACTTCTATGTGAGGAGTGCTACATGCATCAAGGACAACAGACCTTTTTTTCCGAAAATGAATGTGTCAGCACTTTAAGAAACACTCCTGTATGGTATCTGATGCACATGACTGTAACCCAGCCTAATTATAAAGGGCTTCTGTAAGACCAACATTTTAGAAAATATTTGCTTTTGCACATCTCTTTGAAAGTCATCAGTGCAAACAGGCTGTGATTTCTCTGTTCTTGTTACTGTTCTTGTTAATAGTTCATTAAAATGTTAGCCGCTCACACATGTGTTTGTGTGTATGTCTGTGCCCTGCAGTGCAGTAAGACATGTGGGATTGGAGTGCGTGTGCGAGAGGTCAAGTGTTATCAAGGAGAAGAACTGGGCCATAGCTGTGATTCAACACTGAGACCAGAGGCCAGACAGAGCTGTGAGGTGCAGCCCTGCACCACTGAGCCACCAGGTACTGTTAAAGCAAACCACAGCACTACAATACAAATATAGATTGAGGTTTCTAGAGCAGCTTGAGATGGTCTAAGCTTGGATACGGACAGCAGATTTTCAATAAGACAGGCCCTGAGAGAATTGAAAAGAAAATCGATCTTTATTTGGAGAGATGCTATAAGGACGCACTCTGGCAAGGCTGTTATTTGATCATGCCAGTTGTAAGTAGTTTACGCTGTACCTTTTAATAAAACACAGCAACGAGTGCGTGTTAAAACGCTTGGCTCAATTAAAAGCACATGTGGATCTATCTTGGCACAACACAAGCTAATTCCTGTGAAATTTAGACCAGATTAATGCTTTGTTGTTTTTAAGCTTTGCAGGGCAAGTGCATTATGCATGTTGTCAATTTGGCAGCCAATTTTGTGTTTTTGGACAGCAGTGACATTCCTTGTTCTCAGTCAGAGATTTAGTAGGGAGAACATGGTACAGACCTGCAGTCGCTGATGTTCATCGAGATCTACTTAAAGCGCTTTTATCGACATCTCTGCAAAGACTTGCCTAATGAAGGTGAAGTGTGTAATGTCTGTGCAACAAGCCGTACTGCAAAAATCATGATAGTTTCCAAACAGGTTTCCCAAACACTCCACCCATTCCACTGTTTTTCAGTCAAACAGACAGTCCCATGGGATTTGAACCTGAGTTTAAATCTTAACACCGGTTCTATGCTTGTCCCGGTCCCCTTTCTCCTCTTGCTAGTTTCTAAAAAAGGCATAAAAATGCCACAAATATACTTATAACAAAAAAAATGTCACAACGTTGGTTGGAAATAAAGTCACAATTATGGGAAATGGGGCCTCATTTATAAAATATTTTCATTTATAAAATGTTTTCCATACTGCATTTGATCTTACGATCATTTCTCAAATGTCCTATGGGTGATTCAGAGAACGAATGTCTGCACAGCAAATGTGCGTACGCCTCTCTTCCAAATGTGAAATCTATACATCGCAAATGATCTTAAAATGTTGCGCAGCTGAATGATTTCAGATCTCCACCTTGTAAATGCCGCCTAATTAATATCATTAAAATATAAAAGAGGACCAGTCAATATCCAAATGCTTTAATTGAGAATGGCGAACAGCAAAAATTGTTTAGACTTCCAAATATCTGCAGGACTTCGACTCTCTGCCACAAGGAAAAGTGTGTACGTCTGCTTAGATCCTGATGTGGCGCTAAGCACTTTTACACTTTAAAGACCGTTTTTATAAATATGAACGTTGACGTGGATTTCAACACTCTAAGTTGAAATCTGCCCAGACAGCAACAGAGTGTCGGCCCAGATTCGGCCCACATCTGGTACGCGTTAAATCCACATGTACCAGATGTGGCCCAGATCCAGAGGTGGACAGTAACAAAATACATTTACCTGAGTACTGTACTTTTGTACACTTTTTGAGTATCTGTACTTGAGTATAATTTTTTTCTGGAAACGTTTTACTTTAACTTCACTAGCAGTCGTAGTAGTAGTAGATAACTTTATTGTCCCCGTGGGGCAATTGGGTTTGCGGCGCAGTCGCAAGGCACTTCATGACAGGACATCAGGCATTTGACACAAACAAATACAATACAATGCAATACACTATACACCCTGACCAGGCCAGCTGGAGATCTAGCTTATTTTGACTGATTTAAGGCTTTTATGGCTTGTGGTACAAAAGAAAATTTAGATCTGTTCTTGGTCAGAAGGGGTGAGGGCAGTAGTTTAAAATAAGATGCCAACGGGTGTGTGTAATCACATACAATATTATTGGCCTTTCTCACCATTCTGTCTTTGTAAATGTGTTCAATGCTCAGTAGTGTTATCCCAAATAATTTGCTGGCAGTAGTAACTGTTTTACTGATCATCTTTTTCCGTGATTCAGTGGCATTTCCGAACCAACAGATAATACAGCAAGTTAAAACACTTTCAACAAAAGCAGTAAAAAATATCTGAAGCATTTTCTTATTGACATTAAAAGCAAGCAGTTTCTTTAAAAAGAACATTCTTTGCTGTGTCTTAGTGTGCATGAGTCCCATTTAAGCTTGTTGTCCAGTACAATGCCAAGGTATTTATAGTTTGCAACAACCTGAATAATCTCCCCATTGATAAAAGTGTCGGTGGGTTGCTGTGACTTTCTAAAATCTATGGACATTTCTTTGGTCTTATTGGTATTTAAATTAAGTGTGACTTATTGCACCATTCTAAAAAGGAGTCTAAAACTGGCCCATGATCTACGTCCCCATCCTGTAGCAGACTCACTAGAGCTGTGTCATCTGCATATTTAATAAAGTGCCTGTTTTTAAAAGTGCTAGTGCATGAATTTGTGTATAAAATAAATAGTAAAGGAGATAGAACACATCCTTGTGGAGAGCCTATGGATGTTATCATCACATCAGACAGAAATGAGCCCACTCTAACCCGCTGGACTCTACTGGTAAGAAAGTCCATGATCCAATTAATAATACCTGAATTAAAATAGAATTCACTGGCTAAAATGTCTGCAAGAATTTTAGGTTGCATGGTGTTAAAAGCAGATGAAAAGTCCACAAATAAAATCTTAGTAGGAGTCTTAGTAGGTTTCTAAAGGTGATTATGCAAAAGGTGCATTAATGTCAAAATTGCATCGTCCACCCCCCTGGAGGCTTGATGAGCGAATTGCAGGGGGTCCATAAGATGGTGGGTTTGTAATACAATGTACCTCTTTACCAGGCGCTCCAGGCACTTCATGACCAATGATGTCAACGCAATTGGTCGGAAGTCATTGGACTCTGTGAGTCTTGGCAGTTTTGGCACGGGTACAATTGTAAATGTTTTCCACAGGATGGGGACTTTACAGAGATTAAGAGAGGCGTAAAAATGTCAGTGAACACAGGGCTAACTGTTCTGCACAATGCTTGAGGATATTACCACAGATTTTGTCAGGGCTAGGACTTTTCCGTGGATTACAGTGACTAAAAAGGTGAAAGACATCCGATTGTCTGATGTTTAATACAGATGCAGGGGGTGGAGGGGGCAGCACGATGCCAGCTTTCAAACTACATTTGAAAGACAAATATCGTACTTTTTACTCCACTACATTTCTGTCAAGGTCATTGAGTAGAAAGTAGTAACGTCAGTCAGGGGATGATTTTGGTTGCAGGGGTTGCATTTTGGTTGGAAATGAAAGTCGGATTGATGTCAGAACCCGACGTCAGATTGACGTCAACATCCAACGTCGCACAAACGTTGGATTTTGGTTGAAAATGAAAAACCCGACTTGATGTTGGTTTCTGATGTCAACACGACATCTGTCCAACGTTGGAGATTAATGTCAATCTGACGTTGGATTCTGACATTCAACGTTGGGTTTGGTCTTCTAAATGCGAATTTTGTCATTGTTTTGGAGCACACTAACTTATAGATAACAGTAAAGTTAACATTCATTCATACTAAAAGCCAAAAAACTTTAAATAGGGCACTATTTGAGGGAACAGCCATTTGGGTGTCTGAAACCATTGAGGATGTTATTGATTGCACTTATTCAATCTCACATTCAATCCCACTACTGGAACTGTGTTCTGGAAATAAATGTGATATTGATATAAGGGTAGGTAGGCAGGCAGGCATAGATTCAGAGGCATAAGGTACTGTAAGGATTACATACAACAGTGCAACAATAATAAAACAATGCATTGACATTTACTTTTGTTACTTTTGTTACTTAAGTACTTTTAAAAACAAGTACTTCTGTACTTTTACTTAAAGGGATACTTCACCTCTGGAAAGATGAATGTGTATTTAAAATAGGTCATTTATGTAGAATAATTTTTGAATTTGGAGCTTTCTAGACTGAGAAAAGCCAGAAAATTTATTTTTGGCTTATGTGGATGAAAGACAACAACTCCCAGAATGCACTTGCTTCGCTGCCCTAGGAGGCCACTCCCAAGCCACGCAAGGCTAATCTACTAGTGAAACTCTGTGACGAGTTTGCCTGGGATTTCGAGATCGCCCCAAAATGTCCGGGATTCGGCTTTTGCGTTCTACAGTTGCCATTCATTATGTTTACTGTGGCGAGCAGGACGAGACTGAGGGGCGCGGGAGATTTTGGACGATCTCGACGGCCGGACATGTCCGGGAAAAAGAGGATGGTAACCCCTACTAGCTTTCTCCACAGAACAAGAGCCTGTTAGCTTAGCTTCCAAAGAAAGATGGCTGAAACTATGTGTACATTCTGTGAGTGAGATCCCACCTCCTATGGGCTGGTTGAAAACATGCGGGACAGCCCCTCCTACTGGCTGTAGCCTCTGGCCAAAAAATCCTCAGATGACGCAAAATGACGATTTTTGCGTCATCGGAGGATTTTTTCCAGACAAAAAATACATAAATCTCTCATCTCAGGGGGATATGAGGGTGGAAAGCACGGTAATTCGAAAATACTACAGGTTTTCTACTAATACAAAGCTGAATGCTAAATCTTGAAGTATCCCTTTAAATAAAATTCGGTCTTTACAACTTTTACTTGTAACAGAGTAATATTTGACCAGTAGTATCTGTACTTTCACGCAAGTAAGGAAGTTGTGTACTTTGTCCACCTCTGCCCGGATCTGGGCTAACACTATGAGTGCTTCTCATTATCCCTCCTCGTCTCCTCGCTCCTCCGTCCTCCATCCTATGACCCGGAAACCGATCGAGCTCAGCCATCTTGAAGGACATCTCATTTCTCTAATTGCTCCACGAGGAGGCGAGGATCGAGGAGTGAGGAGGCTTCCTGAGGAGTTATGATCGAGGATACACAGGTGTATCCTATGCGGAAGAGTTTTATCGACTAAACGTGACGCACGTATAAATTCTTCTCCCCCTTCACATCGGTCACAATCATTTTAATTTATACTTTACCTTTGCAGTTTATATAAACCACACATCTCACATACACTCACCTAAAGGATTATTAGGAACACCATACTAATACTGTGTTTGACCCCCTTTCGCCTTCAGAACTGCCTTAATTCTACGTGGCATTGATTCAACAAGGTGCTGAAAGCATTCTTTAGAAATGTTGGCCCATATTGATAGGATAGCATCTTGCAGTTGATGGAGATTTGTGGGATGCACATCCAGGGCACGAAGCTCCCGTTCCACCACATCCCAAAGATGCTCTATTGGGTTGAGATCTGGTGACTGTGGGGGCCATTTTAGTACAGTGAACTCATTGTCATGTTCAAGAAACCAATTTGAAATGATTCGAGCTTTGTGACATGGTGCATTATCCTGCTGGAAGTAGCCATCAGAGGATGGGTACATGGTGGTCATAAAGGGATGGACATGGTCAGAAACAATGCTCAAGTAGGCCGTGGCATTTAAACTATGCCCAATTGGCACTAAGGGGCCTAAAGTGTGCCAAGAAAACATCCCCCACACCATTACACCACCACCAACAGCCTGCACAGTGGTAACAAGGCATGATGGATCCATGTTCTCATTCTGTTTACGCCAAATTCTGACTCTACCATCTGAATGTCTCAACAGAAATCGAGACTCATCAGACCAGGCAACATTTTTCCAGTCTTCAACTGTCCAATTTTGGTGAGCTCGTGCAAATTGTAGCCTCTTTTTCCTATTTGTAGTGGAGATGAGTGGTACCCGGTGGGGTCTTCTGCTGTCGTAGCCCATCCGCCTCAAGGTTGTGCGTGTTGTGGCTTCACAAATGCTTTGCTGCATACCTCGGTTGTAACAAGTGGTTATTTCAGTCAAAGTTGCTCTTCTATCAGCTTGAATCAGTCGGCCCATTCTCCTCTGACCTCTAGCATCAACAAGGCATTTTCGCCCACAGGACTGCCGCATACTGGATGTTTTTCCCTTTTCACACCATTCTTTGTAAACCCTAGAAATGGTTGTGCGTGAAAATCCCAGTAACTGAGCAGATTGTGAAATACTCAGACCGGCCCGTCTGGCACCAACAACCATGCCACGCTCAAAATAGCTTTAAATCACCTTTCTTTCCCATTCTGACATTCAGTTTGGAGTTCAGGAGATTGTCTTGACCAGGACCACACCCCTAAATGCATTGAAGAAACTGCCATGTGATTGGTTGATTAGATAATTGCATTAATGAGAAATTGAACAGGTGTTCCTAATAATCCTTTAGGTGAGTGTAGTTCAACAGGGTATCTTGCTTTATTATTATTTATTATGAATTTCTTAAATAAACTGCAACAACATAAGAGCAGATCCTTTGAGCGCTGCTGACGCGGTGAAGTGACGCTCGAGTGATCAAGAATTCCAATGTATAAAAAAAATTTCATTTGATTCCTCTGTCCTCATTTTCTTTCCTTGCAGCCTTCCCTCGCATCCTACAGGGGGTGGAGCTGAGACACGAGGAAAGGAAACGAGGATGCACAAATAAGAAATGAGAAGCACCCAGTGTTTCTGTCTGGGTGCGCATATGATATGCACGTTTTTATAAATGAGGCCCATAAAGTCATGTGAGATGATATAAATGCAAAATTGTGTGATAAAGCCACAATTATGAGATATTGTGTGATTGTAATTACGTGAAATGAAAGTCACAATTTCAAGAAATGATAAGTTCATGGTCCTTTGCCTGTCTTGTTCCCCTCTCTCTCCTCCCTATTTCTTTTTTCCTGTCTCATCTACACTGTCCTATATAATAAACCAAACAAACAGGTCAATCTTTTGGAATCTTAATTATACCAAGGAAATAACTCAGGATCCAGTCGTGAATGCAGTTCAATAGTTTATTTAATAAACAGTAAAAAATCAAAGAAATGTAGTCAGATGTCTTGGGTTGAAAATGGAGAACTGTAGGCCTTGGCAGAGAGGAGACTGCAATGGGCTGAGCGTCGTCAGCCGATCGGTAAATCCAGTTAGTAATCCAGCAAACAGTGAGGCAGAAAAAATCCAGAACACAAACAGGAAGCAAACGCACTGGCACAGAGAACTGACAACACACTTAACAGAGAGAACCAGCAGACATGAGCACCACAACGATCTGACAAAAGACAAGAGCAAACACACCATCAGAAGATTGGCGTTGCCCAACACATTTTTTTACGAATTAACTAATGTATTTTATATATATATATATATATATATATATATATATATATATATTTAAATGTATGTATGTATGTATTTATTATATAGCTTTCTCCACTATTACAGATTACAGTAAACTGATTCTTACTGTACATGTAAATATTGAAATGTATGTAGCCTACTTTATGTATTTATTATATTACTTTCTCAGCTATTAAACTAGCAAAAAAACATTTTATTTATTTATTTATTTATTTATTGCTATTGTGATTTTAACATTTAAAAAGTTATAATAATTATATAATTAATACAAATTAATGATGTAAGAATCAAGTTTCACATCTTTGATGTCTTTTAAAATAGTCTGTTTTCTATTTTTCCCCAGCTGAGGATGCTTGTCAGGATAAAGCGACAGCCAACTGTGACCTTGTCCTGCGGGTGAAGTTGTGTACTCACTGGTACTACAGGAAGGCCTGCTGTCTGTCCTGCAGAAACAAGAGCCAGTAGAGTCTGTCTGGCTCCTCACTGTGGCCTGGCAGTTAATGTGAAGACCCTCCTCCATATACTGGACGCACTGAACCCAGAACTTTACCCCTGCCTGTCCATAGTCCAGCCCTCCAACCCTCATTGCTGTCACTCCCCTCCTTAAAGAAAGGTGCTATATCAAAAGGGCACTGGCCCTTAAGTGGTCCCAGGAAAGGCAGCTCCTGTAACTGGACTGCGGAGGAGCCGTGGGTCTACTGATGATAGAGACACACTGTTCTCTGATCAAACAACTGTACAGGCTCCTCCTGTGTACTGTAGAAGCCTTGATTCTGCTCTTACATACTTCTAAACACATCGTATGATATATGTATGTACAAAGTTTTTTTGTTTTTTGTTTTGTTTGTTTTTTGTGTCCACTTTTGGTCTGGAAGAAGAAATAAAACTGAAGCGGATTTGAGATCTGGGCTGTCTTTTTTTTCTCATACATCCAGACTATTGTGTTCACCCATACTGTAAACATTCATGCTTTTGTAACTAACCTGTAAAAGACACTCTTGCAGAAGTCAAATTAATGAAAGCAAATGTACTGAACTAAACATGTTTTTATTTTATTTTATTTTATTTTATTTTATTTTATTTTATTTTATTTTATTTTATTTTATTTTATTTTATTTTATTTTATTTTATTTTATTTTATTTTATTTTATTTTATTTTATTTTATACAAAATAAAATTGGACTCTCATATTGCTACAAAATCAAAGCCATATGTCTAACCAAGTTGTTGATAAAAATTAAGCCTGTTTTCATGGTAAGGCAATGTCTAATTTCAAGTTTTGAGTGTTTAAGCTTTCAAATGATACCTAATTTATGATAATTACTAAAATATCTGATAGGAAAAAAAGTGCACAATTTCCCACTACCGAGACACTGACATTTAACAGGCTACATAGTCTTAACATTTGATACAAGCTTCATTATATACTGTAAATACAAATATGACAGTAGGGTACAATGAGGCTTTTATGTTGCCCTATTTAAAGAAAAATGATTTATATTACAATATCAATTCATTGAAAAATGTAATATATTTTGAGACCATAAAAATGGCTTTTTTTTAACACCATTGTACTTATGTACTTAACAATATAAACCTAATTGAATTTTAAACTAAAAGCCTATAAAACTGATTAGATTAAGGATTTTGTCCAGGGTTTTTTCTTTTTTTAAATAATTGCCAGCAGAGGTAGAAAAAAAAGAAGACACCATGTGAGAGATGTTGATGGACTATCGTTAGTTGTTCGGTTGGGTGTGGAGACTGTTGCGTTGGTTGTGGAGACTGTTGCGTTGGTTGTGGAGACTGTTGCGTTGGTTGCTGAGACTGTCACTTTGGTTGTGGAGACGGTCGCATTGGTTGTGGAGACTGTCACGTTCGGTGGGGAGACTGTCACGTTTGGAGGATTTGTTGCCAGAAATCTAACAGAATCACTTTGAACCCCAACCCAGAAGAGAGAGAGATTCTGCACAAATGTTGCCCTGCAAAAAACAATTAAATCCATTTACATTTGCAATGACAGCAGGAAAAAGCAGTTACTTGAAAAAAAGCACTGCATATCATAATTCTTTGTTGAAAGCATCTTTCAGTGTGTCATTTCCAAAGTAATTAGGCAAGGGAAGTGAAAATCCTTATGAATGCAATGTTTAAAAATGCTTGAAATATGATTAATCACTTGAAATAGGATGAAATTGCTTATCACTTATGACCAATAGGTGCCGCTGTTACCAAATTGATGTTGTGTGGTTAGTGTGTGGAGACAACGACATGTACAAAGTTTGGTGTCAATATGCCAAAGCATTGCAGATATACAGCCTCAGAATCAGCTTGGCACCATGCCAACAATTTCGTTTATGTGTATGTTCAAGAACGGTTTGTTCAACCAAAAAGCTTGTAATAACATTTGGCCAGCATGGTCTAAAGATGATCTGAGAATATACATAGGCCTATATGTTTTTGTTTGAAAATCAGACTAACAATCTAGGATGAGTTCAACAAGTAAATTCAAAATGGCGGACAGCATGTTCGATCGGTATGACTCAAGGAATCTACCAAGTCCAGTTTCATTAAAATAGGCAAAATTAATCAAAAGCTTTTAGCATTATTTGAAATTTCATTATAATTGGTGAACCTTTTTGAAAACCTTCAGGGCATGGTCCTGATGACACATAACGAGTTTCATAATGATACACTAATGTGTTCAGAAAATAAAGAATTTTATGACAATCTTCAAAATGGCCAATGCCCAAAATTGCTGCTATGGGATATAATCGTATGACTCGGTATACTGCAGTGAATTAAAGAGAACCGTTTTATGATATTTGGGCAAACTGTATAAGCAAACTTAGCCATTTTTAATATCTCCTAACCAGAATGTTATGCTGTACCGAAACATTGCCTCAGGTCATGCTAGTGATGGCATTTACCAAGATTCATCGCAATACACTAAAGCTATGCAGAGATATATCCTTGCATCCAATTTGGCGTGCTCTTAGTCAAATTCGTTTGCACGTTATTCAAGAATGGTTGGGTTCATCAAAAAGCTTTTAATATCTTTTTGTCTGCATGGTCTGGAGATGATCTGAGCCAATTTCTGTGAAAATTGGACGAACAGTGTTGGACAAGTTCGAAAAAGGTTTCTCCGAAAAATTCCAAATAGCAGAAAAATGTTCATGACAGAAAATGAAATCATTTGCATGACGTGCAATCGAATCTTCTCGAGCCAATCAGAGGGAAAAGGTTTTTTTTTCCTTTTTTTCCCTTTTTTCTAGCCTTACGGTTCAAAAGTTATTAGCGTAAACATAAGTCAGTTGGTGGTGCTTGAGGGATTGAGTTAGAGAATCCAGAATTCACGTGGTTAATGTTGAGACTGTCCTTTCAGTGTGCCAAATTTCATCATTTTCCCGCAAGCAGTTCTATGGGCTGCCATAGACTCAAGAGCAGAAGAGGAAGAAGAAGAAGGAACACTAACATACAATAGGTGCCTACACACCTTTGGTGCTTGGCCTCTAATAAGTTTTACCTGAAGTGAATATCTGTGTTGTTACTGTTGGGAGCTTTCCACTGAGCCACAATAGTTGATTTGACATCCTTTGAATTGTGACTGACAGATGAGCCCTGAAAGACAGAGTACGCTGGTTCACATCAACAAGTACAATCCTATCTTCATTCCTTCTTTGCTATATGTAGATATGTATCCATTCACTTTAGGCTATAATTATGTAATGCAAGGTCAAATCTTCTTTACTGAAGGAAGCTTCCCAAAGTCATAGAGGTTTGGAATGACATGAGGGTGAGCAAATAACAGGAATGTTCACTGTCCCTTTAAAAAAAGTTTTACCTCGGTTCCACAGGTGAGTAATTGAGCATTGCTTCCTACGACTGTGAAAGTTCCTACTGGACCCTTCTCATTCCTGGCCTGAAGAAGAAAGCCCATGAATCCGGTATTATTTGCTTGTAGTCTCACTGACAATAAAACAGTGATGTTAACTGTGAACTTGAGGGAAATTGACACATACATCCAATACAAAAGTTTACAAGACTACTAATAAATAATTAAAATAATTGAATGATCATTAACAATCATTAACAAATCATTAACAATAATTTTATTTCAACTTGTTTTTGTTTACGAGATTCAACTCGATTTCTTTAAGTTTAGTATAATTTAAGTTTAAATTAGTTGTACAGCCAATTTGATAAAACAAGGATTTTGTTGCTTAAAAATCATTGCCAAAAAGGTTAGGAAAAGTGGTAACACTTTACAATTAGTTAACATTAGTTAACTACCTTAGTTAACATGAATGAACAATACTTCTACATTAATTAATCTTAGTTAATATTAATTTCAACATTTACTAATACTAAAAAATTATTTACTTTTAAATGATTAAAATCAAAGGTTGTATTTGTTAACATTAGTTAATGCACTGTGAACTAACATGAACAAACAATGAACACCTGGATTTTTATTAACTAAAGATTAATAAATGTATTGCTCATTGTCAGGTCATGGTAGTTAATACATTAACTAATGTTAACTAATGAACATAATTGTAAAGTGTTACCGGAAAAGTGGTTATTTCTGAGAAAAGCCTGTGTTTGCAGATAGTTTAATGAAATGTAATTTATTTTATTTTTTTACAGATGAATAGGGTTGCCACTAACCTGTGATCACCTGACCATCTGTGTAGCTTGAGGCGTCTGAGGTGACAGTATATGGAGGTTCTAATGTAGAGCCTACGTTAGTCCCATGTCCAGGAGTCATAGACATGCATGCTGGAGTCACCTGTCCATGGCCGAATGCCGTTATAGCATGAAGATTCAGCCCAAAAACCAGAATGAGAAACTGTACTTGCATCTAAAACAGGATAAATCAAAAAGATGGATTTTCAATTTCAATAGCATATAGATAGTATAAATATTCCTAATGACAATTATTGACATTTAAACGAAAACAATAAAGTTAAGTGCACTATTTTTGTACCAATAAATGTTTTAACCAAGAGTTACCAACCTTAACAAAACCAAACAGCAATGTTGTGTTGCTTTCCAGAAAATGTCACTATCTGATTTGAGGAAGAAGAGGGATTTATAACAATGTTCAATGTTCTCGAATGTTCTATTTCAATGTTCTTGATAACAGGAATGTAAATGAGCAGGCTAAAAAAAGCATCCTTATCGCTATCGGAAAACAATAAAGAAAAGGGAGTGGATATGTGATGTATGAGGAAATAAAAGTGGTGAATTGTGAAAAATAAAAGTGGATATTTGAATCTCTTCTGTAAATCTTCACTCTTTCATGTCTTTTGTACTTCTTAAATGTGTAAAAATGGATGAGTAGAGTTGAGTGCTTTTCTAAAATTAACAGAGATCACCTGAACGTGCATCATAAATTGTATTCACGTGACACATAAATATTTATTATTGGACAAAGTTCACGAAGTGATAAGAAATCAGATTTATTACATGTAAATTGGTTGCCAAGTGCCAACGGTATATTAGCTTCTAAGAACTACTGCCTGTAAATATATATTTGGCATGACTCCATCCAATCCCTCAGGACCAGACTCCTGCAGTTCCACCAACTCGTTCTCTTTCCCTGGAATATAAACCATCTGCACCTCAAGAACTGTTATTTAAACCACTTTCACACTCACACCGTTGTCTGGTGTATAAAGTTTTAGGAAGTTTGTATAACAACTATTTCTTTGAATATATATTCTCTATTTTTATTTATACATTTATAAAATTATTTTTTTTATGATTTATTCTATTTTATTTTTAATACAAATTTTAAGATACATTTTAGGAAATACTCAGCATAAATGAAATTTGGACTTGTTTAAATGTAGATTAAATCAAATTTTGCTCTATGGTAAATCTAAATGAATGAGAGTAAATGTCCCAATCACAACCAAAATAAATTTACATGGGAAAACTAGAACACAATATAAAGTTGCGACACACATTACTCATGCACAATCACAAATACAAAAGAGTTTTTATACACCCACATGAAATTCAATCTGTATTCAGTCTGTATTTATGGGATAGAAATGTCCTTACTCTCAATAAAGAGCATTCAAACAACTCCACAATCGCTGCTGTTTCTGGAGGAGCAAACTTCTTACGCAGTAGGTTTCACTTTGCTGTCTTTGAATGAGAATCTAACAGCTGAAGAACATGCAGATTACATTTTTTTAAAATATTTTATTGGTTCCACACCATCATAACAAATAGCTTAAAAAGTTATCATGCTTTTCACTTCAGAATACTGTTCCAAATAAGTAGTCATTCCTTCTGAAGGATTTGGTAATACTTAAGTCATAGTAGGTTACCATGATCTTTACTTTAGAACAGGGTTCCTCAAACTCGGTCCTGGAGGGCCACTGTCCTGCAGAGTTTAGCTCCAACCCTGATCAAACACACCTAGCTGTGAGTTTCTAGTGATCCTGAAGACACTGATTAGCTTGCTCGGGTGTGTTTGATCAGTGTTGGAGCTAAACTCTGCAGGACAGCGAGTTTGAGGAACCCTGCTTTAGAATAAATTATACATTGTGCATACTCTCATTAATTATGAACCTGTATTTAGTAGTTATTATAGTCCTCTGGGAGTTATGAAAATAATAGAAGTTACTGAATAGTTAATAGTGAACTAGCCCACACTGATAAAAATGATTTTGTGGTAAAGTAAATACTACAGAAAAAAACAATGTAATTTACATGAAAAAGTTAGTTCAGGCAAGAGTTAAAAAAAAATAAGTAAATTCTATATTAGTACTCAATTCAAGCGTGTAGAAATGAAAGCGTAAATATCAACGTTATAAAATTAAGTAAAATTACTCAACCTTTCTGATACTGGGGTTCCCATCATGCACTGAGCCTTGAATAATTAATGAGGTTGATTTTTCACAGTTTTTTAAACTGTATTTACACTGTTTCATCATTGCTTTTGTTGTTAGGATTAGTAACGTGCCATTTTGTGACATTTGGAGTTCATTTTCTACTCAAAATGACACATTCAAACACAAAAACGATCCATCAAATGTTACCGTCATTGTGTATTGTCTACCAAGTTTTGAGGTCTCTGCGTTCACAACATGACATTTAACATATGATATGTAAAAATGCTGTCTTATACCATATCTATTTTATTAATTATTAAGGTATTTTTAAGTAAAGCATGAACTTAAATCAGTATTATATTGATTGAGTGAAATGTATTGCAAAGGAAACTTTCAACTAAATAAATGTTAAACCTCAACCTTTTACAAGCGAAGTTAAAATTACTTATTTTCTTTGTTACTTTCACTTAACTTAGTTAAGTAGAATTTACTTAATTCCATATGTGATATTTACTTAATAAATATGCGTGTGAAATTTACTTAAAAAATATTCGTGCAAAAACTTGCCAAAGATAAAGTGAGTAAATTTTACTAATTGTTTTTTTCAGTGCATTACTAACTAGTTCATTAATCAGAGCTTCTTGTTAGTTAATAGTAGTTACTAGAATGTAAACATAGTGTTACTCATTTGTTCCTGTAGTTATTCATTAATGACGGAACCATATTCTCTAAAGTGTTACCAAAAAATGTCTTTAACTACGTACTAACATTTAAATTAATGATTTGTTACAATACACTTTTTGTGTACATACACGTTTTCACATTGTACTTATATTTATCTACAGTACATCTAATAACGGCTGCAATTAATTTCTGTAATTGCATTGTTGATCGATCGATCGATCAATCAATCAATCAATCAAATCTGTTAGAAAAGCATTTGTTGTTGTGTTTTTTAGATGCACGTTTCCATTCGCCTGCTCTTGTGTGTGTGTGTGAGGGGGCTCACATCTTTCCCTGATGGGCGAGTGGAGGATTCCTGTCAAAGCATGACCCCCTATCACTCGAACTCTGAGTCTCAGACAAGCAGCTCTCCTTACACAGTCTCTGTGAACCGCACCACATTCACACCAGGACAAACCGTCACTGGTGAGGGGCAGTTTCTAACTGCTGCTTCTTCTTTATAGGTTTTTAAAAGACTGTCATGCACAGTTTTCTATCCTATGCTGATGTATTTCCTATTGAAATAGGAAGTTAGGGCAGGACATATCGAAGGGCTTGTCCCTTTCAAAAAAATTGCCAATTAGACTTCAGTTTCATCACAGATTCAAACTGCTGGTATTGAGGGAAGGACTTTCCCATTCTAGAGACCATCTGATTGGACAAAAATCTGTGCAGTGCAGGACGAGTCATTCATATTTAAGACTACATATCAGAAATTGCTAGTAAATTTCACAGTTAATTACAAAGACACGGCAAGTGACATTAATTAAATGTGACATTTTGAAGAAGAAATGATTTTCTTGTGAAATATACCCCAATAATCTTTTATTTACAACTTTTTTTTCAGTGTATACATTTTAAATGCCCATATCAACTAAAACTGAATTCGTCAACATTTGCACGATCATGTAGCCCTTATGCGCTAGAGAAACAAGCGCGCAGCCATCTTTAGAAATTTGTGTTTGGACTTGCGTTTTTGCAGTAGCTCTGTATATTTCTATGGCATCGCTATCAAAGAGTAATTAGTTGGTGAAGTGGATTTACTTATTGTAGAGTTAGCAAAAGTTATCATGAGCATTGTAATGTTTGAAGGGGATGTCATTACATATGTAAGAAGATTTTAAAACAAGCAGTTTATTCATAAATCTGTAAGATCTTACCTTCATGCTGTGGAAATACAAACAGGAAGACAGAGCGCATCGCTGAAAAGAGGCAGGGTTACATAAGGTCTATAGAGTTCATGGGGTCTTCTTAAAGACTTTTATTTGTAATTCTACCTTAACGCCTTAAAATCACGCTGCGTTATTAAGAGTAATTTCATGGTTTCACATTATACCACATCACTACCATTGTAGTTTCCCCAATAATGAAAAGCTCATGATTATGTAAGCTGCAGGGGTCAACTCGAGTTACGCTGACAGGTCCGGAGAGGTCAACACACATCTCTGTGTTTAACTCTCAGTAACCCTGCAGGCGGCGGAGAATGCCTCCGAATTCCAAGGCTTCATGTTACAGGCTCGAGAGGTGGACGGAAAAACAGCAGTGGGACACTTCACATCAATAAATACCGTCCAATCCCGTGCCATGAACTGCTTTAATATAGAGGTGCTTTATTGTTATTATGGAGTTAATGTATTGCATTGTTCATTCGTATTCATTGCAGACATTTAAATATTAGCTGCTTTAGTGCTAAAAGGAGGCATGAGTCATGGAAACACTCTGGTTTGGCCCTCAGAATTCAACTCTCAGCCAAGCATCTGCAGTCAAGAAATCCCAATTTGAGGCTACATGGGAAGCACCGACAAACACCTCCCTGGTTGATATTCAGTTTTTGTATGTATTTAACACTTGTTTAAATAGCCAAATTATACTTTGCAGTCTCTTAAATTATTAAAACTCCTTGATCATAATTCTCCATTATTTTAATGCCCTTACAGTGTGACATTTGTCAGAGACTATACTGTTTTCTGGACCATGGTGAACAGCTCTACAATTCGTTCAATTGACAATCAGTCCCCTCCAAACAACACTACATCTACAACAAGACCACCGGCTGGTTCTCAACAAACTTTACCAGTGAGTATTCAGAGACATGCTTCTCATTTTCAAATCATCAGGTGCTTGAATGTTTTTTTCTTTCTGTTTTTCTGACAGAATTCCTGCCACAAAAACACACATTTGAGTGCGATGCAACTCACTGTGATTCTCCTTGCACTAACTTTTACTTCGATCAGCCTTTGATAAGTATAAATAAGTTCTATAGAAAAATACTCTGATGTTTTAGATTAAAGGTAATAAAACTGGATGATAAAAGATTAGTATTTATAGAATATAGCCATGCAATAATTGTGGAGAATGCGAATACTTTAAACATGTAATAAAATAAATTGCTGGCAACAAAAATGTCTTCGCTTTCTGAATTAAAAACAAAAAGTTATAAAGTTTAAAAAAAAAAACATTTTCCAGATTCTCAGTCTTTAAACCTTTTTATTTCACATTTATCCATGTTTTTAGTTTTTATAATTATTCAGTCATTTCAAACAAGCAAACAAAAACATTTTTTTTGAGTTTTAAAAGATGCATCCTAACCTTACAGCAGCGTGAAAGACGTTTGTGTTCAGAAGGACTAACACCACACATTAACTTACAGCACTAACAATGGGTTAATGGGTTAATTATAGGTTATACTAGACAGGTTCTGAATATTCTGACAGAATAACAACAGCATTTTGACTATGCTCCTCAATTCAGCTAAGGGCAAATTCACAGTCTCTAGTAGTCTAGTAGAAGCTGGTTGAGGGAGGGAAGACAGTGAAACAAGGAAATATCGTATTAACATTACTGGAAGTACAGCATGTTGTCTTGTACTTTACACTGTAGCTCAGGGAGGTGATGTGTCCACAGACCTGTTAAAGTAAAGAGCACACAAATAAGATTGCACAGGATCTCTGCTCACAGGTCATGAAGAATCTCAAGCACAGCGGCAAGAGACCAGGCCTGAGTTTCACAGCTAAAAGGGCAGTACTGGCCATTCTCATTAGTGAGCTCTGGCAATCCCTTCCAGGATGACCTGAGGAACAAAACACAGATATATCAGATCCAGATGACATGGGATCTCCAAATACAGCATAAGATGTAATCATCTGTTTTCATAATCATTTATTGTTCCATTCACATGCATAGTTTCTCAGTTGTTGGAACCGCATTTTGATGACTACAGTGGTATTGAAATGACTCACTATAAACTGGATTATTGAACAGGTGTTTATCTTTATGAACTTACTATCTCATTTGCTAAGTAATATTTGCACAATACCAGCCATTAGTCATGGCACCAGTAATTTAAAAATCCAATTTGTTCAACAAAATAATTAAAAGAAAATACTGTTCACTGCTTCGGAGAGCAATAATTGTTAATGCAATGTTTACCGTTCCATGTGGATATAATGGCGAGAGAGGACATTCTTCACCAAATACACTGTTTTGTCATAAGTGTCTTTGCCTAACTTCTTAGCAAAGTAGATCTTTGCACGGAGGAAGAAACCGATAGGCCAGAGCCACTCCTGATGAGGGTAAATGAACAGAAAGGTAAGTGATCCCTTAGACTGAAAAGCTGAAAATGTGCTGATGAAGTAGTACATAATATGGATCTTACAGGGCCTTGATGGTAGTTGAAGCCCCTGGCAAGGTTGTAGTTGTCATTGTCCAGAGAATTGTCATAAACGCCACAGTAAACCATGTCACTATTCAAACAAATGATCTTGAGTCACTCACAAGAAGCAGGAATAATGGTAATGCAGTATAATTAATGTAAGCCGGTAGGAAAACATGGACTCTCACTCAGGGTCTAAGGTCTTCATCCCAAGAGGTCCAAGCAGTTTCTCTTCTGCAACATTCAGTGCTTCCCAAGCGCGCTTCACGGTAAACAGCTCTGGAGCCTGGGAAGGGAAACCATTAGAAATATACAAATTACAAACTATAAATCTTTTAGTAACTAACCAATAATTTGCTCCCTATAATTGATTTTCACTGGCACTTTTGAGAATTATGGCATTTTTTTCTTACCCATATAAATACTCAGCATGTCGCCCATTTAAATAAAATACTTGACTTGAATGATCTCATTTAAATAAACTGCCGATCTAAGTATTTATTGATGCTACATATAAAAATCAAATGAACATAAAACACAAAAATAACTGTAAATTATTCTAAATGCTCTAGACAATGCTAAAGATTAGGATAAAACATGAAATACACCAAATGTTAAAATATCAAATAAATAAGCAAACAAGCAAATAAATAATATTATATTTATAAAGTATATGATCCCCCTATTACCCCTGCTCACACGAAATGAAGTGAAGGGATCTTTGATCTTTTAGATCTGATCAAGACCTAGGGCCCTATTTTAACGATCTGAAACGCAAGTGTCAAGCGCGAAACACAAGTAACTTTGTGGGCGGATCTCCGGCGCTGTTGCTATTATACCGGCGGGATAAATGACTCTTGCGCCCGAAGCAAATCTAAAATGGGTTGGTCTGAAGTAGCTACATTACTCATAGGTGTGGTTTTGGCGTAACGTGAAATAAACCAATCAGAACGACATCTCACATTCCCTTTAAGAGCAGGCGCGCTTGTTCCATGGCGGATTGATATTATAACGGCGGATTTGCCAGGCGCGCGCCAGGAGCGGTTCACAGCCGAGGAGACCGACGTTCTCGTCAGGGCCGTAAAAGACAGAGAAGTGACATTGTATGGGGATGGGAGAAACCCACCCAAATTAGCTTTGGTTAAACAGGCGTATAAAAATTTAGGTAAATGTGTAAGCTAGATTTATGCCTATTTTTTCACATCTTCATGGACACCACAATGATTTCCCTCGTGTGTTAATATTTTTCCTTGTAATAATGTATGGTTTTCTAAAAATGAGAACTGCTGCGTCTGTGTGTAGATGAGATAAGCAAAGTGTTTGCGCGTTGTGCACACGCTACATTGATTATGGCCAAGCATGCGTGCTTTGGACCAGGTTTTTCCTGGTCAGTGGCGGAATTGTTTTCTAAACCCGCAAAATAGCACCAGGGAACGTTTGCGCCGGAACACGCCTCCTCTTTGAGCTGAACCGCCCCGGGAGCGCAAGTTCATTTCCTAATTTACAGACGTGCGTCTGTGGAGGGAAAAGTCCACTGTGCGCGGGTGCAACATAGGAATGATACATGTGTCGGTGTACAAAGTCAATTGCGCTGGGTGCAAGATAGGGCCCCTAGTGTGTTACATTTAGAAGGAATCCTCACCACCACCATGGCAATGGTAAAGTTGGGTCTGAGCTGGTAGTCACACCAGGGGCTGGAGGCTCCGTAGCTGTCTTTGTAAATCCCCTGCTTATGGACCAGCTCAGGATGCTTCTCGTTGGGGTCATTTGGGTCATGAGACACATAGAACATCTTCTCAAAGTTCTCTTGGATTTTTCTGTCCCACTCTTCATAGGACACAGAGAGCTGTTTGCCTGCAGGTATAACAGAAACATTTGTGATTCAAAGGTTCTGGATGACAGAATGAACCGGTCACAAATATTAGCTCTGTTCCAAAGCTTAGTGAGCTGCCTTGTTGTCCACAAAGGCAGCATCCTATGATTTGAAATGCTCACAAACAATATACACACACAAATAATTGGAGGAAATGATAAAAGGTATCTTAGAAGGTAACATCACTTGCATTGGGAGTGTGCTTGATGATGCCTTAAAAATGCTGTCTAGGTAGGCAGCTGACTAAGTTTTGGAACAAAGCTAATATTATGAGCACTGTCTGGGCCATCTGAGCTCACCGTCTTTGTGTATGGTCATAGTATTGTAAGGAAAGAGCCCTTGCTTATGTAGCTCCACCAGCCAGCGCAATGTAGATTTGCATAGACCCACTATTTCCACCGCTGAGCCATCTCTGCATTAGGAACAAAAGAGTCATATTCAATCATGGGAACAGACATAGAATGTGAGACAAAGAAAAGAGATCCACTTATAAATGGTGTCTTATAAATAGAGTATATGTGGCTTTAAGAGATTTCAGTGCATGCCTGGGTGTAGCCGGTATCCCTTTATTACGGGCCCTCTCGCTCTCTCCCATTTTGTCCATCCAGGTCCCGCAGTTAAACCGATTTCCACCATACACAAAACCAGTGTCGGGGTTCACCTTGGCCACTATATTGAAGCCTGAGAAAGTTCATAATAAAACAGATTCGTAAGTTTTTCAAAGAAAAGGAAAGTCTAAAAATGATTTCAAAAGGCTTTACCTTCATCTCTCATGTTGCGGTCAATCTGTGGTCCGGCGTTCCTCTCTCTGAACTCTATACCCTGCATGTGGCGCGCCATGGCCTCATGAATGACCTCATACAGCAGCTGATCCTGTGGCATCATCAAAACAAAGCAATACTGGTGACATCTGGCTAACAGTGAAGCCAGCATTTTAATAGAGTGCATTCACAATGCATTAAATAGTCTATTTTGAATGACTACTGAAATTGATACTTTTATTCAACAAGGATACATTTAATTATGTTTCAGCAAATACATTTATAATGTTACAAAAGGTTTCTATTTCAAATCAATTTCTTCAAAAAACGGATCATGGTTCTCACAGAAACATTAAACAGCACAACTGTTTTCAGCATTGATAAGAATAAGAAATATTTCTTGAACACAAAGTCAGCATATTAGAATGATTTATCCTGTTTTAAGGATAAATGTATACTTTTCAAATATATTTTAGTGGAAATCAATACAAAAATACTGGCCAAGAAAACGATTTTTTGGTGGTGTGCTCACCACGGTGCCAGGTGTCAGGGGTTTTGAGTCGTCTGTAGGGAACATCCTGGACACGGGGCTTTGGAGGATGTCATTGCCATTGGGCACCATAGTACAGTAGTCCTGAATGCACTGCAGCCACCACCACACTGCATCACGGCAATTAAAACGGGCCCCTACACCCTCTCCCAGCAGGTTAGGGATCAAGCCATGTCTCAGTGTGCCTGCAAAGGCCAGGATGATGTTCCTGTAAAGCAGGATGAAGAGAAACAGAAAGAACTAAGGGAGAAATCTATTAGTCACTCAAGAATAAAATCCTTTTCCTTTTTCTCAGTCTGAGGTCATCCATATTAGCAGAAGGGGAAAATAATCCATTAGCGGTTGTATCACAAATCTTTCTCAAATGATTCTAGATGGAGCGATACTTCCCTGAAAAGTCCCTGAATCAAAATCAAATTGTGAGGTGCCTAAAGATTCTTATGCCTATTTCACATTGGTCTCTGTTGATTGCTTTAGAAATGAACTGAATTCAGTACCTGGCCTCCAGGTGACGGCCGGTGACCAGCAACAGTCCTCGCAGGGCGATGAACGTGTCCCTACCCCAGCAGCGAAAAATTCCAGCAGAGAAATGTGGCAGACCTATGGAATGAGGAAATCATCAAGGCCAAGAATGATAACACAGAGCTTAAACACTGTACCTGGACACAGTTCAATTTAAACCTACAATCCTATGTTAGCAGCCCAGACACTTTGGCTATTCGGCTAGCAACACTCAATAATTAATTTACTCTGGTGACCTGTGCAACTTGTGACATATTTAGGATTGTCTATGGGTTACTATAGAGTCACCTGCAGCCATGGAGACACAGCACTGCTCCTTCTTCTCAGTGATTTCATTGACACGGTAAGGCACATCGCTCAGGGCTGGTGAGAGAGGTGGAAGAGCTGGATATCGTCCCACGCCACACATTTGGACTGATCCCAGAGCCAACATCTTCACAAAAGATGAGCCATTCTGCACAAAACTAACACATACACACACATGCACACAATAAATAGCAATCTTATAACAGCCCAAAGAAAACAACCCCACGACAACTCTCGAAACCGATTTTAAGTGGATAGATCTTGGCGGACTAGATCTGCAATGTTGTTCAGAATTACAGGCATTAGGATACGCTCTGCTTCTGCAAGGTAAAGTAGGTAGAACCCCATAGCAGATCTAGACAAGTGGTGCTGGGGAGGATGAGGAGGGCTAAAGAAAATTCCCATGTCATACAGTATTGAGCTGAACCAGGTTGCGATGGTAATAAATAAGCTTGCTGAATAAGATAGGAAATGGAGATCGATTGGTTGCTGGATTAGGAGAATCAATCGGCTACTCAAAAGAGTTTCATGACTGAACTGTTTGTTTGTTTAATTAGTGATGCACAGACCCTGTAATATAGTTGTTTTTGAAAGTGGAATCATAATAATAATAATAATCATACAGCCCAACAAGTTGAGGATGGGCTAGGATAGACACAAACACCAGGCTGATCATTCTCAGTCTTGTTTAGACACTGACCTTGACATCTGTTTGAAGGTCGCATCAAGTGCAGTGGTGTAGGCCCCAACCAGGATGGCATCAAAGTAACAGGGGATGAGGTAGCGAGGGATGTGCTTCAGGTAAGCAAACATAGCCTGGAACCACTGACCCACCTAAGCACACATTAGAGTTGGAGTCAAATTTAGGTCACACTTTAGATTAGATTAGCATATCTATTAACTATGAGTTTTGCCTCAGCAAACTCCTAATTACTGGTTGATAAGGTAGTTGTTACTTTTAGGTATTGGGTAGGATTAGGGTTTAGGATTATGTAGAATATAGTCATGCAGAATAAGGCATTAATATGTGCTTTTTAAGTACTAATAAACAGCCAATATCCTAGTAATATGCAGGCTAATAAGCAACTAGTTAATAGTAAGAATTGGACTCTAAAAACAAAGTGTTACCTGAATTTAACTAACTACTGGTTTTAAAAGTAGGAGCAGCAGTTTTTAACTTTGGCTCTTCCCAAAGCTTTTAACGAACACCCTGAGATTATCAGGTATATACAGTATTTATTTTAATCGCTTGACTCATTCACCTCGGCCAGTGTGCCCCCGCGTGACATCAGTCTATTGCTCACATAGTCGATCATCCAATCCCCTTGCCTAAGGTTGTCACAGAACGGGTGGCCAAGATCGTTTTTGGGTCGAATGTCTGCCATCACAGACAACAGACCTGTGTGGGTGAAATAACAACAGTTATTGCCAGTTACTGTGACTTATTTAAAGGGATAGTTCACACAAAAATTCAAATTCTGTCATTAATTACTCACACTCATGTCATAACAAACCCGTAAGACTTTCATTCATCTTCGGAACACAAATGAAAATCTTTTAAAAGAAATCTGAGAGCTTTCTGTCCCGCCGTTGACAGCTGAGCAACGTTTCAAAAACTTCATAAAGAGATTACAAAACTAATCCATATGAATTGAGCGGTTTAGTCCAAATTTTCTGAAGAGACTCGATTGCTTTATATGATGAACAGATTTAATTTAGGCTTTTATTCACATATAAACATTGATCAGCGAACATAAACAGAAGCTCAACCGAACCTGCTTGACGCGTGAGAACAAACCTCATTGGTTCTTCAGGAAGCTCAAACGTGCTGCGTAACACGAGAATGAACCTCATTGGTTCTCGCACGTCAAGCAAACATGCTTGAGCTTTCTTTTACCACAACTGATGTTTGAGTTGATGAAGGTTTACATGTAAATAAAAGCCTAAATTCAATCTGTTCATCCTATAAAGTGATCGTGTCTCTACAGAAAATTTTATTCATATTGATTAGTTTTACGATCTCTTTATGGACTTTTTGAAGCGTAAAATTGTTAGTTAATTTTCATTTTTAGGTGAACCAACCCTTTAAGACATCTGGAAAGCATTTTTTTGCGCAAAATACAAACCTAGTGTATATTGTCCTTTTGAATACAAGTTTCAATACAAATCCTTTTAAATACAATCTGTACCTTGCAGACCACCGTATTTGAGTGGCGTCCAGTCAGGGATGTTGTAGCAGCCCCCTCCATCTTCCTTCTCCTCTGTGTCACAGCGAAACAGCAGAATGTTCATATCCGCCAGAGTCATCTTAGACATAATCCTGGTGTGGAGGAGAAACACGAAAAAACGTCTTCAGAACTCCTCAACACTGAACAAAACATACATGTTCAGTCCTCTGTGCACAGAAAGAAAATCTACGTGGGACAAAAAGACTGTAAGGCTGCAGTAGCTGTTAAGCACAACCAAAAGAGGAACGGGATGTCCATTAGCGTCAGTGGATATGTGCGGAACGGATCTAGATTGGGCACCATGGTGGTGGAAACTGGTAAATGTGGATGTGTCTTGAATATATTAGAAGAAAAAAACAATTACATCACATCAAAAACTCAAAAGCTGAAATGTGTTAGTGTGAACTCACTGTGTCAGGGTGCTCTTCAGTATGTCGGGTGTGTTTGGATCAGACAGACTTCCTGCTTTATACAGTGGATTGAACTGAACGAGATGGTTCCTCAACACACCAACCAGCTCCTGGGATTTGGGGTCCAGACTTACCCTGAGAAACAAAGACATTTCACTACGTACTACAAAATAAATGTTATTAGAAGTCAAAACTTTTTTCCATAGGTCAGTGGTTCTCAGTGGTGGGGTCACAGGAGTCCGTACTGGATCAGCTGAGTGTGGATAGCAGGAAACAATTATAAATGCAAGTAATAAAATGGAACTAACTTTACAAAAAAACATTGAAAAGAGTGGGGTCAGTAAGATTTAAAAACAAACAAAAAAAACCAGCAAGAACGCTTTGAATTGATCAAAAGTTACAGTAGACATTTATAATGTGACAAAAGATTTCTATTTCAAATAAATGCTGTTTTTTTTTACTTTCCATTCATTAAACACATCAGCACATCTGTTCTCAGTATTGATACAATTTTTATTGATAAAAAATTATTATAACATTTTATATTTTCAACGTTGATAATAATAAGAAATGTTTTACTTTAAAAGTACTGAATCAGCATATTAGATTGATTTCTGGATTTCTGATTTGAAACAATTCAATTCAATTCAATTCAATTCAATATGAAAATAGAAAAGTTATTTCTTCAGTTCTTTGTTTGTTCTTGTATGTATTATTGTGTAGTTACTGTTCTGATTCTCCTGCGTATTCTCCGTCCATTAAAGACTCTTGATTCTATTTGGATTCGTGTGTTAAACTACACCTGACAATTACTGTTTTTACTGTATTTTTTTTATAAAATAAATGCAGCAGAGGTGAGCATAAGAGACTTCTTTTAAAAAACATTGAAAAATCTTACCAACCCCAAACTTTTCAAAACTTTTCAGTTCTTTGTTGTTGACATTAAAGATTGTGTGTCCAATCAAACTCCATTTGAACTTTTTAAAGTGCTTTTTTAAATTATTTTAAATGGAGTTTAGGAAAACAATTTCTCAAAAGTATTTCACGTCAATACCAGTGAATAAATGCTGTCCTATAAATATTGTCCTATTTCGCCTATTACATGTTTATTTTGTATATTGTCAGGCCTATGCAGTTCATATTAATATCAAATACATTTCAAGTTTTTTTAGGGCCGATAGTCTGAGGACCCTATTGGACTTTTTATTTTTTTTAAACTTTTTGTATGATACACAATTTTGGCATCACCACTTCATGTCCAGTGCAAAATCTAGGCAAAATCCTGATGTAAAACCATTTGAAAACCACTGTCATAGATCGGATTAGGGACAGTAAAGCTGTTGAAGTCTAACCTGAAAGCAATAACGCTTCCAGGCGTCAGCTGCTCAAACACGATCTCCTGCACATATTCACTGCGCCCTCGAGACGTCACCCCAGCCTGCCGCACCACCTTGCTGTCCTTCAGCTGAGCAGACAGAGACGCAAACAAAGGAACATCTGAGACCAAAAGATAAGATTAACTCGTGCAGTGTTGACAGTACAGCAAATCAAAAGGCCATGCAAGTCCAGGCGGCAGACTTTTACAACCAGGCAGGAAAGGGGAGGTTTACCAAAACAATTTGTTGAGATGAAACGAGAGCTCTTTGAGGGCTGTAGGGTTAGAGCTTTTGCTATTTTGTGAATGAGTGCCCTCTGCTGAGGCCATTGTGTCGGCTTGGAACGGTTATAATTAGAGTGGTCTCACAGCACTCGAGTTACCTGGATGTGCTCTTTAATTTCCACCGTGTACCCAGGCATGCCATTAATGCTCCTCTCATCTTTTTTGTAGGAGCCCGCCTGCCTCTCCACAGTACGCGCTTCCAGCACCACCTCCTCTATCTTACCTGTGAGAGAGGATTTGTTCCAAGAGATTTCAGGGATTGGCTTCCAGTCAGGCATTAAGTACAAAGGACACATAATAGAGACAGAATAAAACCAGACACCAGAACTGAATCTCAGTAGCTGCGTTTACATGGACCCTGATAATCCGATTGTAATCAAACTAGTAGCACAGTTGGAATAAAAAAAAGTCACATGTAACCGCGTCGATCGGAATGAATTGGCCAAATACGATTAAAATTTAATTCGGATAGTAAGGGGTGGTTTAAACCTTTTCTAATTCGATCGAGAGGAAATGTAAAAACTGGATGGGATTGAAACCCAAAACTGGAAAGTACTGTGCATGTGCAATGACGTAGAAATGGTGTAACAAAGTATTACGTGAGGAACGAGCTGTTCTCATCCACGGATGCCTTGTTTTGGGTGCGGGAAAGGGCGTTTTTACTACTTGATAAATATAAGCAGCACGGCACAACGGTTCATGTGCTCGTCGTCTCCTATTTAGGACACGAAATATATAAATATTAAGTCTGCTCTTTAAAACAAAGAAAAGAAGACATATAGGAGAATGGTTAGTATGCACTAACAGCGGGAAACTCTGTATATTCGTGCAGTGTCAATTGGAATGAATTCAAACAAAAGTTGTCCATGTAAAAGTAGCTAGTGAGAGCGAGTGAGAGAGGATATCTCATCCAGTTAAACACAAAGAAGGTTCAGCATCTCTGATAAGCAGCAGTGAGCCTGTGACACACCTGGGATGCACATCGGTGGAACCTCATCTGCATAGCGATGGTGTTTGGGGTTCTTGAATGCAGTGCGACACACAGCCACCACTGACTGGTGCGTGCTGGGACAATGACGGGTGACCGCCACTATGTCCTCATCCACTTGGTCCACAAACACCTAAGAAAAGACCCAAAGACATACTGATAAATCTTGTCAAAGGTTTTTATAGTTTTGAACTTCAGTTTTGTTTTTATTTTAATCGTGTTTACAAATGTATTCTATTCTTTTCAGGTCATTTCTAGTTCATAATTGTATATAGCATTTAGCATTTTTTATATATAGCATACTATACATAAAATATATAATATATGAAATACTATCTATAAAAATATAAATATTTAACATTTATTTATTTAGCTGGTTAGTTTCAGCAATGGTTTATTTAGTTACACCTTTAATTGATTAAACTTTTTCAAGCTTATTATAGTTCTGCATTTTTTATTTAATTTTTATTTTAATACCATTTATTTGTAAATGTATTTACTCCAACATTTTTTCTGGTTATTTTTAGTTAATAATATAGCGTTTAATACATATAGTTAGTAGTTTTTATTTTTATTAAATTATAAAATGCAGGTTATTTTTAGTTTCTAATTAAAATGTAATATTTAAATTTATATCTAAATGTATACTTTTACATAACATTTTAATGTGTTGGCAAAACTTGCTAGATGAACTTTAAAAACAAGTACTGACAATCTTATTTGTGTCACGTGTCATATCGCCATATATATATATATACACATACATATATATAAAAATCTTTTTTTGTTGGTCATTCTTATTTTTTTATTAATTTGTCTATAGGGGCTTTCCCATAGGGTAGTTACAGAAACTAGCCACCAGGACAGTCCTCCGAGAACTAAATTTTCCCCTAGGGCAATTTTCCTGGTTGCATTCGCACCACCAGTAGTAACTCTGAAGTGCCGTAATCTACCGTGGCATTCAACAACGTCATCAACTGGAGGATGGTGGACGCCGTGATCTGAGCTGTGTTTTTGTTGCGTGTCGTGGTCTTTGTGATAATGGAGATGGAATGTAGACATATAAGTTAAGTGATTGAAAGAGCAAAAAGGAGAGCTAAGAGACAAAATCTCCTACAGCAACTTGCAGTGCTACATATCACTGAGGCTGAGAAAAGAACATAATGCAAGGCTACAGGTAAATGCCGTTAACATTAGCTTTCTGTATGCTTATGTCTTATCGCTGCCGGTGTGTTACGTATAGCATGTGTTTGGCCAATCAACGTACAGTTTTGTCACTGGTAGTTCCTATTGTGCTGGGTTAGACCCTACTCTGAAGTAGGAGCTAATTTAGTCCCCCCAAAAGGCATTCCTATAACTAAATTCGTTCCCAGTTCCTGCGGTGTGAAAACGCCAAAAAGTGGGTACTTCTGCCAATAGTTATACTGTAGGAACTATGAAAACATTCCTCCAGTGCAAAAGCCCCTTATGTGGCATAACCATCACTGTGGACCCCCAGGGCTATATTTACCTGGTTAAAGCCTTTTGCAGCCAGTTCCTGGTGTAGCCGATTGAGGGCCAGCTTTCCGGCGATGATTCCTGACTGCAGGTTGACCTCACCAGGGGATGATGGCTTAGACTGAGGATTCCATTTGCTATAAAAGCGCTCCTCTGTAACCACTGAGATCTAATGGTAGAGACAAAAAAAAGAAGGGCTTTCAATATGTACTCAAAAAAGGAACTCAATCCATGTTTTGTAAGTCTGTGTGAAGTTGATATCTTGCCTGGTGGGGTACTAACTCATCGTAGCCTCTGGTGCTACCAGTGGCACAGCAGGCCATAGAAACAACAGCAGAGCTGGGCAGTGAATCATATACAGAGCGGACCTACAACACAGAACATCAATATAAGAACTCTTTCAAGAAGCTCCATCAACATTAATGTAATTCAACGTGTTTGAAAATGCTATACCTGAATAGGGCACTCATTATCATGTGTGACATCTAGGAACATGGCGTGGGCAATGCTGGGCACCAGAGGCCTGAGACTGGGCTGAAGAAAAGCCCCTACCGGTTCCCCTCCGTACCGGTACACCAGCCTGCCCTCCTCATGACTGTCTCCTGCGCTCATCGCCTCTACAAAAGTACAAGGAATGACAAGTAACGCAATGCAAAGTATAAATACTCCATCAGTTTAAAGTGCCCCTATTATGCTATTTAAAAGTCTCCTGATTTTGTTTTGGATGTCTCCTACAATAGGTTTACATGCATCCAAAATAAAAAAAACACTTTCATTTTCTCAAAATATACATTGCACATCACCTCATTTCTCAAAGATTCTGAAAACGCTACTTTGGAGATTCTTTCTCTCTAAACTCCACGTTTCCGAGAGTCTACTCTGCTCTGATTGGTCAGATGGCCCAGTCTGTTTTGATTGGTTGAATCGCAAACAAAACGAAGGCTTCCTCAACATTTGTATACAAAGTGAAACGAACAGTAACGACTGACGATGGCGTCGGTTTTACCAATTTGAGCCCGAGTCCTCATCCTTTGGAAAGTGCATACAAAGTGGATTCGCTTTTAAAGTGCAGAAAACAGCGTCTTCTCATCTCAAAACACAAAGCAAACACTTCCAGGCCTCAGCTACAACTACAGTTGGGTTAAAGTAGAGGTAAGCCAATGATGACTATAGGCTGAGATAATGCAATTTTATTTTACAAACCTACATAGGTTCGTGCAGGAAGTGAGACTGGAATTACTGATGACTCATTTCAGGCAGTTCAGAATTGCAGCTTTCTTTTGGGAGACAATAACTCTGTTTATCGTGCACTTTGATCTTTGAAACTTTGCAGAACTTTTATGATCACAAACAGCTATATTACACACTACATGAAAGTTAATATCTGAAGAAGCATAATAGGGGCACTTTAATAGGTGCTACTTACTTCACTTAAAAATAGAAACTTCATCATCATTCACTCACATTCATGTCACTGCAAACCTGTACTTTCATTTTCAAAGTTGTACACAAAAAATCATTCATACCAGTTTTGCTAATCAGATCAAATTATTCATTGAAAAGATCCAACTGAAAAAAGTGATTCATAATGAATCGGACATTGCTGCCTCTCATGAACGTGCCAATGAGTGCTAGATGTCAAGATTTTCAGTAAACAACTTCAAATCCAGTCTGTTTCTTACCCAACTATATTGTATGACATCAGACAACTTGGAATGTAGTGCACAAGTCATGTGCTCTACTTTTAGGGTAGTTTTAGTTAGTTGTATGGTGCTTTGTGTCCTTTTAAAGTTTTTAAGTTCTAGTGCAGAAGAAAGAAAGTCATACAGGTTTGGCACAACATGAGGCGAGTAAATGATGAAAAGCTAAAAAACACTGATGTTTATTTTGAAAGAAATTACTACTTTTATTCAGCAAGGATGCATTAAACGGACAGTAAAGACATCTATAATGTTAAAAAGATTTCTATTTCAAATAATTGCTTTATATTCATCAATGAATCCTGAAAAAAATGGTATCACAGTTTTCAATGTTGATAATACTAAGAAATGTTTATTTGAGCAGTAAATCATCATATTATAATGATTTCTAAAGGATCATGTGACACTTAAGACTGGAGAAATGATGCTGAAAATTCAGCTTTGCCATCACAGGAATAAATTACATTTTATAATATGTGACCCTGGACCACAAAACCAGTCACATGGGTAATTTTTTTTTACATTGAGATTTTGATATATGGTCTGTTAGGATAGGACGATATTTGGCCGAGAGACAACTATTTGAAAATCTGGAATCTGAGGGTGCAAAAAAATCAAAACATTGAGAAAATCACCTTTAAAGTTGTCCATTTATGTTCGCTATTGTGCAGCATTCACTCACAAAAATAAATGTTTTATATATTTACGGTAGGAAATTTACAAAATATCTTCATGGAACATGATCTTTACTTAATATCCTAATAATTTTTGGCATAAAAGAATACAATCTATTGTCGGCTATTGCCACAAACATACCTGTGCGACTTATGACTGGTTTTGTGATCCAGGGTCACATATATTCAAATAGGAAAACACTTATTTTGAATATAAATACAATTTCACAACATTGCTGTTTTTACTGCATTTTTATCAAATAAATACAGCCATGTTAAGCATGAGACTTCTTTAAAAAAACCTTCAATCCTCAGTGACCCCAAACTTTTGAATGGTAACAATTCAGGATGTTTGATAATAGTGTTAGACTTCAAACTATACACTTATGTACGAACAATATAATAAAAGAGCTACAATGCAATTTTGTCAAAGACCTGGGTTATTAGAAGGCCATACCTCTGATGAGTGAGGAGATTCCTAATCTAGTCACAAAGACATTATCCAGCTCCTCGCTGCCCGTGAAGAGCTCGGCCACCACGTACAGGTCAGGCCTCAGTGTGCGGGCGGCATCCAGCATGAACTGCAGCAAGCAGGGTTAGTGCATGACACACAGCCAAGAGGAAACCAAACCACGGGTGTTAGTATGTCAGGTGAGGGGCAAAAAAATGGGTTCAGAAAAGGAGGAGAGTCATGCCTCAAATGAAGCCAAAATGAGTGAACAGGAAACAAGGTCCAGGAGAGAGTTTTAGGACGTAAATATTCAGGAATAATAGTTCAGTGAGGAAATGACAGGATATGCAGAGCAAAGAGAGAAAAACAAACAGATAAGACATTGTTAGTGTCATGCTTACAGACATCAGTACCTCTGATGAGACTGGTTATTCCGAGCCGGTTTACAAACACATTGTCAATCAGCTCGCTGCCTGTAAAGAGCTCGGCTATCACATAGAGATTGGGTCTGACGGCTCTGGCCGCCGCCAGCATGGCCTGCAGGGCACAACATGTGATAAAATTCAGAAGTGTTGCTGCCTAGAAAACCATCAACTGATGTTAAATTTAGCCGGGTTTCATTCATGTCCCTTAAATATAGTACATGTGTGTAAAAATAACTTTAACCCTAGAATGCATAAACCATAAAATAATCCACACGAATGCATGAAGGGGGTCAAAATGACATGTATTGGAATGAATGGTTTTCTTCAAAAATAGGTGCCCTATTAATAGAATAATTAAAAGAATTGATGATACACTAATGTTTTAATATATCAAACATTTTATGTGTCCACTTTCCTTGTATATATGCATTATAAAAGATGATATTTTAAATGCAGTTGTACTTTTTCTTAAACTCTTATCTAATATAGATTTACTGTAGAGAATATTGTGAAAATGATCATTTCAGACAAAGACAGAACATTTCACATGAGATCTGCACCTTTTCTAAGCAGAACTTTTGGGCAGTTGCACCTTTGTTTGGGCCTTCAGCTGTCCTTTCCTATAGCCTGAAATCACATATACTGTCTTGAGTAGGTTCTACATTTGATGAAGAACTACATGACTGTTACAAAAGTATGCATGTGTATATGAATATTATCAAGCATGAATGTGTAGTATTAATGCAGTCTGAATGTACTACATCCGCCACTTGTAATGTGAGCTGTAGAGTGAGTTGCATCATTTCCCTGTTGAATGTTAAAGTGTCCATTGGATGTGATCTTCACAATCATGGCAGAAGTAGTAGGTAATCTGGATACTTTTTTGCCTACTGTTTTGTGAATGCCGTAAACTCAGACATACTACTCATTTAACATACTTCTTGTCACCTATTATAAAGTAGGGAGGTGTCATATGCGTATTGAGACACAGGGTTGGTGTCTGAGGTAAATTCTTGGCTCAGAGCAAAAACATATTTTTAAGTAATCCATATTTTAAGAAAATAAGTATTATTGACAAAAAAAATTATATATATAATAATTTCTTTATTTTAATTTTATTTATTGATCTGTCAGGGTTATCTAATCTAACTATTTGTGGCTTGTGTTTTGAATATATGTTCCCCTGCACTTTAGGCATTTTGCACACATTTGCTCCTCATCTTGTGACTTGATTCTGATTTATTTCGTTTTGTATTTTTTATTTATAAGAAAGGTATATTCTGTTCTAATTTAATTCAGTAAATTAATTGTTTATTTTTTCGGTGCATCGATGTTGTGCTGTAGCCTACTTAGAGCCTGCTCGCACAGGTAATTTAGCCGATTTAATTTGATTTGCATGTGAAATGTAAATCCTGTCTGCAGTGTGGCCTTTCTGGAGTTATTTATGTTATTTCTTAGTTTTATTGATCCAAAATGTTTTTATACATTTTCTTCTATATCTTTGTGTGATTTTCTGTACATCGCGGCTTTGAATTGTTAAAGCCCCGCCCCCATACACATGATTCGACTATTAGTCGACTATAGGCAAGACTTGACGATTCTGATTCGACTATGAAAATCCATAGTCGGGGACACCCCTAATACAAAGTTACTGTATTGAATCAAAGTTCCATAGGAAATGAATACAGGGCAATTTGACCCCCTTAATGCATTCTAGAGGTAGTAATACAAAAAATTAAAATAATAATTTGCCTATCAAGAAATATGAAAAGTACATTGATGAGGGTCATGGAATATCAAATAAATAATTGTTTTCATTGATAAAATATATTTTTTTTAAATCACACCATTCCAAGTCAATTTGACCCACTTTATGCATTCCAGGGTTAACAACGAACAGCTGTTTCCAAATTTATATTGTGTTATTATAGATATTTTTAGAAACGCGCCAGCTTTATTTCATGTTTCATCTTTTTATTTTTTCATGAGGTTACTTTTGCCCTTTACTTTCGACTTCTCACTGTATTAGCAAATATGCACATTTTGAAAGCTATCAATTTGTCTTTGTGCCTTCTGTATTTTTACATTTTAGTAAAATCTTAAAGTTTTCTTCAGTAGTCTTAAGCAAAGCAGACTTTAAGTTGTCCCCAGATTTCAAATTTTCAATAAATGCTTATGCAACATTATTTCAATGACAGAATCACTTTAAAGAAGTGAACTATTGGAACTAAGGGAAAGTCAGTCTCTTTTTAAACACTGAAGAGACAATCTGTTACTATGTTTGTGTGTAGTAAACTGATAATTAAAAAAACATCATGCCAACCCTGTTATCCTTCTGAGGGCATAACTACATCCCAACATGACTTATAATGCAATTTATTAAGATTCAAACAAATACATTTGTGTAATAAAAGATTTATAATTGTATGAAACCTTTTGGGTACCACTTTATATTAAGTGTCTTTACTATGTACTAGCATTTAAATTAATAATAAAAAAATTTAATAATAAAAAAAAAAGGTCGGCACACCAAAAATGCGAAAATTTAATAATAGACTCACACACATATTGCTTTGGATGTGCGTGCTTTTGATCTGATTTTACCTTATAAATCATTTGTTACAATGTACTTCTTGTGTATACATGTTTTTACATTGTAAATATCTGCATGTAATTACAGCTGCAATTAATTTCTGTAATTACATCTATATTTACACTGTTGACCTTTCTTTGCCTTTCCTTGACTCAACCTTAAACCTACCCACACCACCAAACCTGTCTTAACCTTACTTGTCTCCCACCTCAATAGCAGCAAATGTGTTTTGCAATTCAACATGAACACAATAAGTGCATTTATTGTACCAAACCATTTTTTTTAAATGCAAGTACATAGTTAAAAACACCTAATATAAAGCGGGACCAACTTTTGTAATTTAAAAATCACCATGTTAAACTGGAAAAGGCGTCAGTTGCACAGCATGACTCTTATACCATCACTGATTTATCAATAAGCATAGGACAGAGAATAAGCCACACTTAATATTTCTTAGTGTGAAGTACAGCAAGTGACGGAGCTATCGGTGGATGGGGAACAGTCAGCAGCCAAAACGTACTAACCAAGACAGTAACTAACGAGCTCGCCATATAAAAATGTGTAGGGGAAAAAAACATTCCTGCCCCCCATGTCTAATATTCATCTTTACACATAGTTAATCTCAAACAGGTTATTTATCTGCGATCTAGCCAAAAGTAATAATCCATCTTTTGACACTGCCGCTGTACCTCAGCCACATGCAGTGGAGTTGAATGGCAGTTATCCAGACGCACTCCCACAAAGTGCTTGGCCGTGATCTCGGTGTATTTCTGCATGTGGGCCCACAGGTAGGGGCAGTCCTCGGGCCCGTTGCCATACCGCAGTTTAACACTGTCACCCCAGCAGATCAGCTCCCTCCTGATGTAGACATTGGACCCTGACCAGAATGAGGAGAAGAAGAAAAAGCAACTTTGATTCACCTCACTGCCAAAAAGGTTTGGCAGATGTTGTCAATGATTAGGATTTAGAAATGGGTTGATATCGCCACCTTGTGTTTAAAGTCAGAATGACATCACTGCCATCTTACAAATCCACTGTGACAGAATTCATTTTTACAATACTCACACTTTATAAAAACTTTTTTTCCCAGTAATTGTGGGGGGAAATCTATGTATTTCTGGGGAGTGGATTTAAATATGGTTAAAGGCGTTAAACTACAGAACTGAGAATATTAAAGTCTTAAAGGAACACTCCACCGTTTTTTGAAATAGGGCTTATTCACATTCTTTCCTACATTTAGATAGGTGTGCAAATGCATTTTTGTCTCAGTGCATGCATTGTTTTAGTTTGACAGGGTCGGCGTTAGCTTAGCTTAGCACAATGAATGGAATCCTTTGTTGCCAGTTAGCATGGCCTGAGTAAAAGTGATCAAAAAAAAAAAAAAACCCACGTAATTACTTCTTGTGGCCTGCGTATTCACAACGAGTACAAGAAGCGATCCAGATTAACACTAGGCGATTTCCTAGGCAGATATTGACTTGGGACTATATTAGGGGGAAGCACAGGCGAAGCACTGCTGCTTAGGCGAAGCACTGCTAGTTCGGCGCTGAGATCTCACGCAACACATGAAATCCCACGACTTCCGTCAACATACCGGCGTGCAACGCGTCAAAAAAACAGATGAAGAAGAACATACCAGCGTGACCTGCACCGAGTGTCTTCGCTTTTGGATTCTTTATTTTGTGAAGTTACAGCAAACATGGTAATTACCTGCGTAGCAAAAGGTTGTGAGAATAAGCAAAGGACATACACGAATGTAATGTTTCACAGAATTCCTTCAAATCTGGAACTGAGAAATAAATGGCTAGCAGCTCTGGAGATATGTACTTCAACGCCTCTCAACAAAATAAATCAGTATCGTGTTTGCGAAGAACATTTTGCACCAGAGGACTACTTAGAAAAAATGGAATATGGGTCCAGAAAGACGGTAGCAGTACTACGTCTGAAAGATACGGCCGTCCCATCTATTTTCAAAGCACAGGCAGAACAAAGTGCACATGTAAGTTGTCTTTTATTTGTCTTCCTTATGTTAATCTGTCTTTATTCGGTTGTAAAATAGATGCTGCACTAGACTACGGATAGACTAGAATACTATCTAGACTAGACTACGAATCTCATGTTGAATTCAACCTGTTTAGCATGAACAAACAAACTAAAATAAAAATCGCTGTTATCGTGACCTGTAAAATGAAATGACTGAGGGCTAAGTTTTCTATATTTTTCTCTCAACGAGTTAGACTCAGGAGTTTTAGTATAACTACTAGAGAGGAGAAGGCTACTAGCATTTTGACCAAAGGATGTAGCAGAACAGTATTCATTGTTTATGTAACACACACACATACACACATACGATCGCAACCTCCTCCTCCTGGCGTTCTATTTCCAAAGCACGCAGCTCGTCTTCTGTAAACTCTGGTTCAAATAGGTATGGTTCAGGCTCTTGACTGTCTGAGAAGTCACCCTCTTCGTCTTTCACAAAATCAGCCATGTTCATCGCCATTCGTATACTGTAAGCTAAATAGTCAGGCAGCAACTATTCACGCCGGTATGTTGACGGAAGTCGTGGGATTTCATGTGTTGCGTGAGATCTCAGCGCCGAACTAGCAGTGCTTCGCCTAAGCAGCAGTGCTTCGCCTGTGCTTCCCCCTAATATAGTCCCAAGTCAATATCTGCCTAGGAAATCGCCTAGTGTTAATCTGGATCGCTTCTTGTACTCGTTGTGAATACGCAGGCCACAAGAAGTAATTACGTGGGTTTTTTTTTTTTTTTTGATCACTTTTACTCAGGCCATGCTAACTGGCAACAAAGGATTCCATTCATTGTGCTAAGCTAAGCTAACGCCGACCCTGTCAAACTAAAACAATGCATGCACTGAGACAAAAATGCATTTGCACACCTATCTAAATGTAGGAAAGAATGTGAATAAGCCCTATTTCAAAAAACGGTGGAGTGTTCCTTTAATGGTAGATGCAAACTTTTTTTAATTTAGCCATGAATAGTTTTACCTTTTTAAACAATAAACTTAATTACACTACTGTTTAAAAGTTTGGGGTTAGTAAGATTTTTTTTTTAAATGTTTTTTTTAAAAAGGTCTCTTATGCTCACCAAGGCTCCATTTATTTTATCAAAAATAAAAGTAAACTTTGTAAATATATTATGTATAATAAATGTAAATTTAAGGAATGTAATTTATTCATGTGATGGTAAAGCTGAATTTTCACAGTATATTGTCACATGATCTTTCAGAAATCATTCTAATATGATGATTTGCAGCTCAAGAAACATTTTTATTATTATCAATGTTGAAAACAGTTGTGCTGCCTAATATTTCTGAGGAAAACGTGATAATTTTTTTTTTTGTATTCAATGATGAATAGCTTTTTTTGGAAATAGAAATTGAATGTGTCCTTGCTGAATAAAATAATTCATTTATTTAATTTAATTTTTAAATCTTACTGACCCCAAACTTTTTAATGGTAATGTATTTTTCAAAGCTCTTTCAAAATTGCCATTTCAATGAAGAACAAACTAATAAAACAACATGCAACTTTATTTTAAAAGTTTCTTTACGGTCCGTATATAAACTACTATATTTACATAATTACACATTACACGTAAAAAAATTCTGTTAGTCAAGGCAGACCTGGCTCTGCGAAGTTCCTCAGAGGGTCGTCCCCCATGACCCAGCCATTGTGGGCCAGGAAGTGACATGACTTTTCTGGTTGATTCACCAGTTCCAGATCTTCCTCCAAAGTTGCCTCCCCGAATGGGAAAGTGAAATATCTGCATACAGACAAAAGTTTTCAGAAGCACCATAATTACATATATTGTATTGTATTCAGGGACATCGCTAGAGGGCCGAAAGTTGGTGACGATTCTAGGGCCCAACTGACGGAGACCCACAACAACAACAACCCGCACCGGGGCTCCGGATACCTTAGCTACGGCCCTTATGTATACATTCATTTTATTAAACAAAGGAACATGATGCTAAAACTTCAGCAGAGGCTGATGGAAGGAACTGTGCTACCTGGTAACCAGAGGATGCTTCCTGGTGACGGGGCCCAACTTGGGTCCATGGTCAGCCAGTCTTTCATAGCTCACGGTTCCATCAATGCAGTTGGTAGCCTGAGAGTAAAGAAATGACATTACTGCACTGGACTACATTGAAATCAGAGGTAATGCTACAGAGAGAGACTCACCTGCTCCTGATGGTGCTTAATTTCATGAAACTGTTCACCATTTATTTCCTCTAGTCTCCTCCTCAGCCAGTTACAGCAATCTTCAATGGCACCAGGACTGCTCCTACAACAACATAAATGTGTAATTCATCTGTAGAATACCAAATACAGCATAATAAACAGTGTACAGCAGGGGTGCAAACCTCAGTTCCCTGGAGGGCCACAGCCCTGAAGAGTTTAGCTTTATCCCTAAATAAACGCACCTGATCCAGCTCATCAAGTCCTTCAGGCTTATTTGAAAAGGGTTGGAACTAAACTCTGCAGGGCTGAGGACCCCCAGGAACTGAGTTTTGCACCCCTGGTCTACACTGAAAACATGCTCAAATGTGCATCAGCATACTAACCCATGGGGCACAAAGGTTTCTAGAGCGGAGTTCATGTCCACTGTGTTACCAAAGCGCCTGTACTGAGGGTCCTGAATGATCTTCAGTTGTTGTTTGCCATCAGTCTTGATCCTATCAGGTTTGGCTCCTGTACAGACAATTTAGAACAAACCACTAAATACATTTGTTCACTCAAAAATGAAAAGTCTGTCATCATTTACTCATACTCATGCCCTAACCCATGAGACTGGTCAATGTTCATATGTCAATAAAAGCCTAAATTAAATCTGTTCATCACATAACACGATCGTGTCTCTTCAGAAGACTTGGATTAAAACCACTCGATTTATATTCATTTATTTTACAATTTCTTTATGAAAGTTTTGAAGCATCAGAGTTTTGGGTGAATAGACTTTCAATAGAGGGACAGAAATCTCTCCGATTTCATTTAAAATTAAAATATTTTCATTTGTGTTCCGAAGATGAAGGAAAGTATTATGGGTTTGGAACGACATGAGGGTGAGTAATTGATGACATATTTTTTATTTTTGGGTGAACTAATCCTATAAAGTCACCATGAAATCAAATGGAATATTGAAGTATTTACTACAAATGATTTATCTGTGCACATCATTATTTTTTTAATTCATGTGCCCTAAAAATAATCTTTAATCTAAATATCTTCCTCCCCCTCTTGCAGAGACATTTCTTCTCTTCTCTAATGACGTTTACTGGCGCGAGGGACAACCTGTCGCTCACATGAGATCAACCAATAAACCATCCAACATGTTTCACTCGGATATCCATCACAAAAGCGAACAAAAGACTTCCATTTTATGCCGACTTTAACATGTTAATTTCTCTTAACCTACAGTAAGTGTCTGAGAAGCATCCAGGAACTCACCGCTTTGTAGTAAAGCTCTGAACTGCTCCACCGCCGGTTCCACTTTGACTTGGAAGAACTCCCACAGTTTAATCTTGGGAAACACATCCTGCCAGAGAACTCCACGAATGGCCTAGTGAAAACACATTACAGTTAGTTTTGAAGGAAATAAGAGCACCTTACACTTCAAAATGAATTCCATTCTATGGCTTTCACAGAAAGCGATTCACTCACATGGAGGTGCGGGTGATCCGTGATTAGGGCAGGGAGACCCCTGTCTTCGTATTTGCCATCAGCTATAGCACAGGTGACGTGCCACAGGGCCCTGTCCAGAACCCAGGCCGGCTTCAGATGAGGAGAGTTCACCAGGTTATAACCACACTCAGGATGTTTCTCAATCCATTTGCTGTTAGCAGCTGAGAAAGGCAGACGGTTAAAAGACACAGCGGTTATCGTGACACTGTAATGCAAAATAAATAAAAAAGGACATAGAAGATGAAACGGGCATCTTTTTGCGTAATATGAGTAATATTACTCATTATATAAGTAAGTCACTGCAAGTCACTGAATTGGTGATTCTACTTTTGCTGAAACAACCCCGCCACCCCCTCAAATGAAAAAAAATATGGACTTTTTTGGATTTAAATGACAACAACTTTAAGAATAAGTTGTTGGTTCTAAAGAGACAGTATTTACAATAAATGTACAGATTAAAAGCAATTTACAATGAGGTCCAAAGGTTTGAGAGTTCTTATGAAAATGTGCCTATTTTGCATTTTCCTATTTTAATGCAACAATATTAATTCCATTAGTGACCTCAAAATAATAATAATGAACATTTATTACTTTATTTTATTATTTATTCATTATTTACAGTACCGTTCAAAGGTTTGAGGTCGGTAAGACATTTATAATGTTACAAAATATTTCTCTTTCAAATAATCAAAAATCATGAAATAATGTCTTGCGGTTTCCACAAAAATATCAAGCAGTAACAATTTTTTGTTATAAACTGTATATTAATTGTTATAAAAATAAGGAATGTTTCTTGAGCAGTAAATCATCATATTAGAATAATTTCTGAAGGATCATGTGACACTGAAAACTGGAGTAATGATGCTGAAAATTCAGCTTTACCATCACAGGAATAAATAATAGTTTCAAATATATTAATAGAAAACAACTATTTAAAATTGTAATAATATTTCACAATGTTACAGTTTTTACTTTTTTTTTTTTTATCAAATAAATGTTTGTATATTTGTATATTTATATATGTATATTTGACTTTGATTCCCAGATTCATAATGTGGCCTCAGACTTTTGGACCCCACTGTATGTAACCTGCACAAATATATACTATTCCGTACTGGACTTCCCCTTGTTTAAATGTTTGGCATTTGTACACAGCTTCAGATAAGGTATCACACACCCCCTGACCTTTAGCTGTGCTGAGTTCTGGTAGAAAGAAATGAACTATGAACTTTGCTTTCTATGAAGCCTGACTACTCTAACACATGCATGCACAGCAAGACAAGATTAAGGAAAAAGAAACATGATTTTATAGTGACATGCTTAGAGATGTCAAACAGAGGCTGAAGAAGCTCTGTAACAAGACTACGCAAAACAAGTAAACAATTCAAATTCCACTGCAGTTACTCATCTGTAAACACATTAGCCTTCTCTAAACCTTCACAGTCAGTCAGCTTGTCTGAAAGAAAGTTTTAAAGTGCTTCTCTTTATATTCTGCTCACGTATTGGGTCCATACAACAGCTTAACCGCACTATATCAGACAGGCTAAATGTTTCACCGATAGGTCCTGTCCTCTGCAAATAAACTATTTTTAGAATTGAAGTCAATGCAAAGGCTTTTAGTGGGGGCTTACTGGCGATTACAGTCATTCGCTTTGGAACTGTGGCCTTTTCCATTGGAATAAGAGAACCCACTATAGCTGGACCCAGCAAATGGATAACTGACATGCAAGTCCAGTGGGTGTGATATGTTATACTTCATCTAAAATTATTTAACAACCTTTTGACAATTCTTTTATAACGGTTATGCATGTAGATTTTCTGAGTTATTAGGATATTTTAAAAGTTAAAAAGTACCAAAAATTCATAAAGCATTGTTGAAAATTGTCTATAAACTAGATAATAAAAAATTGAAAAACGCGCACCCGTATGATTGTAAACCACATCCGTGATGCAAAGCATATTCCACTCATTCTTCATTTTCTCCACCAGGTTGCCAACATCTGTCCAGGTGTAAGCTTGTCCAGGAGGGGAGAAGTCTGGGTTAAGCTCCAGCTGATCGGCCAGAGAGTAACAGGAGCGAGACTCACCCAGCGTCTGCAGTGGTGTGAAGTGAATCATATTATACCCTAAAAAATAGAAATGAAATCAGTTACTTTGAAACAGAATACTAACTGAATACGTATTAAGATATATTTCAGTTAATTTACCAATGTAATAAAACCACATAAATGCAATCTATAGCAAACTATGACATACCAAATTAGCCATATGTCTTCATAAATTAACCTTGAAGGCATATTGCTAACGAGAAACCATTACTGATAGTTTTAAGAAGTATGATCTATGTGCATTTCAATGATAGACCTTACAGTGTATGATTATATACGGCCATTAGTGATGCACTGCGGATAATAACATACCAATTAATTGCGGGTGGATGAGAGATAAATCATTAATGTGTTGACATTAATACGATAAGACACGGAACTCTAATTTCATGGTAAAATGCAACGAACGTGTGGGAACAACTTTTATCTCTTCAGGGAAAACAAATCAAGGAAAACATATAATATGCATCAATCACCTCCTAGTGGTCATTATATAAAACGCAAAGGAAAAAAAGATATTGCTTAATAACTTAACAGCTTTAACTAAAAATATACACAAGCGTAACCAAAATTATTCTGATAGGAGTGTTCCAACATAATGATGGAAATATTAAAGTGTTAAAAGCTTAATTTTTTGGTCAGGCACCAGTTTGCAGACTCTCAATAAACTATGCAATTGCAGGGTTAGTGGAAGCAAAACAAATCCGAGTTGGAAGCATTTGACTGAAATAGCTAACCAGGATGAATCAAGTGGTGGGTATGTGATATGTAATGGCTGTGAAACCGCAGTATGTATAAGACAATAAACTAATAAAGCCTATATCCAGCCTTTGCTTGGACTGAACATATTTAATTTCTTCTGTTTGTGTTCGGAAAGTTGGGGGAACTAGTGGCAATTTAAGTTTGAAGGGAGTAAAGCCTGTGTTAAATTTAGACTATTAAGGAAATGTAATTTTGCCAAAGAATAACTTTTACATCAACAAATGTTCATTTAAAACCAGCCTACTTCAGTGTAATATGTTACCATATCATTTTGCTTAAAACTGAGAATTTTAATAATTGTAATGTGATGATCGGGTGTGGTTCGGGTGCAGATATCTAAATCAGAGAAAATCATTGTTCGGATGGGTGGCGGGTGGATGGTTTATTTTTAACAGTAGATTCGGGTGATGTTAGAGCGGACTCAAGCATCTCTAATGGTCATTATTCTGAAATAAAGAACTCAAAAATGTTCACTTTGGAAAAACTAACTTGGCCTACAACTTAGACCTGCAAACTAACTAGGCCTGCTAACTAACTTGGCTAACAAAGTTAACTTTGACTAACTTAACCTCATTAAATTTATTTGATCAGGTTCTGCATAGTTATTGGTTATTGATTTGATCATGTAATCAAATTGACTGCAGAGAAGGAGATTAGAGAAGTTCAAATGGAGTTAAAGGGATAGTTCACTTTTAAATTAAATTTTGGTATGGTTTAGCTTACCTCAACGGCATCCAAGATGTAGGTGTCTTTTTTTCCGCAGTAGTTTCAATTTTGATATTTTGAAGTCAAACCGTTCTTGTCTGTCAGTCATATAATGCAGGTCTATGGTCACCACCTCAAAGAGTATGCACAGAGAAGTCCAAATTAAACAATTCCCCATCGTAAGTACACGTTTCGTGTCTTAGGCCATCAATGTGTACTTACGATGGGGAATTGTTTAATTTGAACTCTGTGCATGCTCTTTGAGGTGGTGACCATAGACCTGCATTATATGACTATATAATGCAGATCATTAATTTAATTTCAAAGTGAACTATCCCTTTAAAGTTGTAAGTGTTAAAATTGTAAGTGTAACTAATATAGCACCAGCTGTCTTCTTACCCTCCTCTTTGGCGACTCTAAGCCTGTCCAGCCACTCATCCAGGGGGCCGAGGCATTTGGACAGGTATGTCTGGATACTGATGCAGTCTAGGGGCAAGATGTGGTTGTCCACCCCTACCCGCAGCACTGGGTCAACCACAATATATCCACCACCAGACCTCTCCTTATCTCTGAAGAGTAAAAAAATAAATGAACAAGGACCTGTTGTACAGTTTTTAACAATATTTAAATGCAGAACTGACAGTATAGAACTACATATTTCTGCAACTAACTCACCCATGGCCAAAATAATACTGGTATGAGCCTGAAATCTTGAGGTCAAGGTTGCAGAACTTGTCCGAATCATCCTGTCTTCCAGTAGGGTTAATCCAGTCTAAGGTGTGAAACTTGTGGCGATCAAAGCGCTCCCCTTCTGCAGGGTAGTTGGTGTAAACGTGCACGTGTTTCCCCTGAAGAGTGGGACCCAGGCGAAACTGGAGTTCAAACCCTGAGCAGAAACACAACATAAGCTTCATGACACAGATCTTGCCGTTTTTGAGTTACAATAAATACATAATAAAAGAAATTGATTTATGGTGGTTACTGGTGGAACTTGGCACAAATTGTTCATGATGTATTTATTAACAAGCTTTCTTTTTTTCAAATATATTTCAATGTCTTGTGGTAACATAGTAACAGTATCAGAAGGCAATATGATGGTACTTTGTATTGATTCCTTATTATTATGCCATGATATTTACATGGTACTTCAAAGTTCCTTAAAGTGTAACATGGTTTTACCATCATAGTAGTCTCTAAAATAAGCATTGTATTATCATGATACAATCCCCCCCAAAAAAGGGTTATCATCAGAAAAAAAAACATATTATACCATATTATGTACTTATGAAGGATCTATAGGGCTCATAATATTAATAATAATAATAATATAATATAATTATTATCATTGATATTAATTATAGAATTATTAATATTAATATAAAGGCAAATAAAAGAATCTCATCTCATAGCTTTATCATATGCAAATTAGATAAAAACTAGACACTAACTATATTCATCTATTTTGAAATTATGCATTAACAGTATCTGAGGAAAATTATGCATATACATATACATTGATACAAATGACAACCACTTCATAAGAGTATCCATGGGATTAAAAGTGAAAAGTTCTGAACAAGATTTGTTTACTGGATTCATTGTATAATGAACAGATTACATTTGAATGTAACTCAAACTCCTCTGCTATAATCTGATATGCTCTTTAGTAGTGCATGAATGAATAGGTAGCCTACTTAATAAAGTTGGCTCCTGAGAACACCACCGTCTATAAATAAGCACAAACGTTCCACACGTAACACAGACTTCTGCCCATTATCACATTACAATGAATACACTAGTACTTCTGTCATGCCTCAGGACAATGCAAAGAGTTAAACATGAGCTGAAACTTGCCTTGGTCCAGACGGAACAGGGTCCTGTCTAGTTTCTCCATGTCATTGAGGACCATCACTCTTGTTTGTTTTGGTGTCATGATTGCCCTCCTTATTTTAGAACGTCCTTAATACAACGATGAACAGGAATTCAACGGGACCCCATTCACTGAGAAGTGAACCAAAAAATATGCAAATCATCACACACACACACACACAGAATTACAATAGATGATGACTTCATTCAAGACTGTAGCTTCTGAAAAAAAAAAAAAAAACACAGAATTGCAACAGTTTCCTTTAAAATGATTGCAACATTTTACCATTACAATGTAAGAGCCACATAACATGATAACGAGTCAGCATTACAACAACCAAAACAGAGAGCTCTGCCGGAATACGGAATATACCTCAATATTGTCAAGATTTATATCCGTACGTTAGTATACGCTCTATGCACCATCACCACATCTGATAGTTTAACAGTGTCCGATATTCGTGAACGAATCGTTCATATGAATCGGATATTTTCAATAGGTTGAACCGGTTCACTGGATAAAACATGTCCGATTCGTAATGTGCATAGACAGTAAAATAAGGTAATGTGCCTGGGGCGAAAAGTAAGTTTGCCGAGACGAATTGCAGAAATGATTAGCTACACCCGAGAGATGTGAATTCATTTTAGTTTTGTCTAATGTAAATGCAAATTATATTTATCTTGTAAAATACTTGTTTTATGAGCCGACTAAAACTTAATAACACATGAAAATACAATAATTGTTCAAATTATTCTAATCATCCATAATAACCAGCATTATGTGTACGTGTTTACTAGATTATTTTCATCTAAATCACTAGGCCACACCGAGATGCAAAAAGAATCACTGAATCGTTTTGTAAAGCGGTTCTTTGAAACAAATTGTTCGAAAGAACCGACTGGCGGAAATGTATCGGACTTCCCATCAGTACAGTAAACATGATATACTATTTAAAAGTCACGGCCAAAAAGTATCCTCTATCTCAGACTGGTCGAGGTTAAGAATTTAGCGGATAAAGGCCAAGTCTATTTTAAATGAGTAATCGGGGCAATGTCAGGCTAATATTTGCCAAGCCATTACAACATGCATACTGTCCTATTCTGATGCACGACAGTCTAAAATCTAAACTGATATAAACATTTAGATCAGTTTTGCACGACAATACAGTGTTATAGAGCAGTAGGGTTAAAAGACACACCAGTATTTTTTTTCCTGTTTTCGGCTTAAGGACGTTCCAGTCGCTGGTGAAGGAGGCGTGTGCACGTCGCTGCTTCCCTCTACCGTAAATCCACTAATAAAAGACACATTGCCATTTACATTAAATGTTTCCAGACACAGTGTATGCTTATGCACATGATTAGATAGACATTTTTTTACTAGTCACGTATTGGCATTAAATTCACAGGTACGAATAAATAAATAATGAATAAACAAATAATAAAAAATCTGAAAAGTGAAAACAAACATACAACCTGCTGGGAGTTGTTTCAGATTTTGTCTCCATCGTGTGGTGGCAGGCCTACAGACTCTTAAAATGCGACATGACCCGCCCATTCATGTTCCAAACCATAAAACTATTATCTGCCAACATTACCTGGTCCTGAGCAGACAGGTTGCTGACAAGGTAAGAGCAGTGCTTTCTTTTCAAAACCTTCAATAACTTTTTTATTAACATCTTTATTTACACACATACTACATTTTGTCATTGTTAAACTGAGTAGTTTGGAGAAGTCATGGAAAATTCAATTAATTGGGCAGCAAATTATAATGGCTTTTTCATGAGAAAAAGTGAGTTGAGAAAATTTTTTCATATTGAAAAAACCCCCACATTTTATATAACTTTATTAATTATAATGGATGGTAACTGACATACAAATATAAATTCACCCCAGCGAAAATCAATTTCCACAGAAATCACAAATGACTGGAAAAGTTAAGAAAAACTCTCATTTGTCAATAAATGTGGGAACCCTAATGTAATGTAATATGATGTGGTCATGTTGTACTCCTCTCAGGATCTATCCACCGACAAGGGTAACTTTGCCTCTGCTGGAAATGTGGAATCTGCAAACGTCTCTGGCAATCCTTGGGACTTTGTGTTTGACAGCTGTAAGTGGATACAAAAATGGAAAGGTGGAGAAATCTTGCGAGAGCATGATGCCAGAACACCATAGCCAACCCAACACTACTGCCAGTCCATACACACTGACTGTGAATGCCAGTAAATTCAGCCCAGGGATGGACATCAGAGGTGAGGGGGAAAACACATTAAACAACGATGATCATTTTTTTTTACCAATTTAGATGTTTTGAGTGAAGTTGAACAATCACGTTGCTTCCTTTTGCCAGTTGCCTTTATTTATTGACACTTCCACTGTCCATAGTCACTCTCTCTGGAAGTGAGCACTTTGAAGGCTTTCTAATTCAAGCCCGAGATGCCACAAACCCCGATGGATCAGCTGTTGGCTCATTCGCATTGGTAGATCCCAAGATTTCCCAGCGTTTGACATGCAACAGCATTGAGGTACTTTATAGTGGAGGCCATGGTTTTCACGAAAATTTTAATCAGCACGAATGTTTTCTACATTGATAATAATAAGAAATGTTTCTTGAGCACCAAATCAATGACTGATCATGTGAAAACTTTATTTTACTTTACTTTTTTTTTTATGGATTTTTTACGATTACAGGAATAAATTACATATTAAAATAGAACATTTTAAATAGTTTTTTATATATATATATATTTCACAATATTACTGTTATGTTTATAATATATAACAGCAATTTATAATATATATAATATAATATTTCTATATTTTTATATCTAATAAATGAAGCCTTGCATGAGAGTTTTTTCAAAAACATTTTGAAACTTTTAACTGGTACTGTATTTAAAAATATCACATGAGCAAAAGTTATATTATACTAAATATCATTTGGTTGGTTCGTCACAGCCCTGCTGTTGTATAAATAACTTACAATGAATTATTTGGTATTACAAAGTATGTTGAAATGTGTCTCAAAATCTGCTTTTAATGTTAAAGAGTCGCCGTACAATGAAAGTATGATGTCTTTTAAAGGGCTCTGCCGTTAGTCACACCAGTAATTCCAAACATACCGAACTTCAGGTGATCTGGAAAGCCCCGTCGAATGCTCCTCCCACTGTACAGTTTCTGTGAGTGTGTTTCTGATCTGACTTTGTCATTCAATGTTGAAAATACTCATAAACAGTTCAGTCACTGTATTGGCTCTTTTCAAACCAATATTTGTGGTATATTCAAATGTATTTTTTTTTTTTTTTTCACATCAAGTGCCACAGTTCTTTCCCACTACAAGACATTCTGGCTCAAACTTCCTGGTCCGGTCATATCTCAGGGTGACGTTACTCCCGCTCCACCTCAATCTACCACCGTCATGTCTACAATCTCTGCAAGCACCTCTATACTACCTGAGCCAGTACGTGCCAAAATACTAAAGAGAATCTGCTCTTATAAGCTGCTTTACATAGCCTTTTATTGTAAAAATAAACCCTGCATGATGCCACTTCTCTTACAGTTCACTCCCGAGGGATGTGGCAGGTGGAAGTCTTGTCTCATTGACCCTGTCGGCTGTAACCCTTCTATAGACACAAACTGCTTCTTCCTTTCTTTTTCTACTTTGGGTCAAAACGTTTCGTTTGAGCTCAGCGGCCCTGCACAGGGATACGTCTCCTTTGCCCTGTCCAAGGATGAATGGATGGTGAGCATGATCAAATGCATTTCAAATTTTTGTCCTAAAATTGCATTCAGTGCATTATAATGAACTGACTTTAGATATATTATATTAATGTGACCCTGAAGATCTTATTGTTTTTCTAGGGAGATGATGATGCGTACTTGTGCGTAAATGACGGGGGTCGTGTAAGCGTTGAGTCTGCACACACAACAGGAAGGACATACCCAGAGGAGGCATCCCAGGTGAGAGAGTACTAGGATTGTAATGCTGCTTTTAGTTTTCAGTATGTTACAACATCATTTTAAAACCATAAAAACATTATAGTCCAAAAAGATGACATTGTGTGCTCTAAACTTTATGCAGTGTCAGTCATAAATGTAATCAGCAGGATTTGCCCTTCCTCTGCAGTCTGTGCTGACTGATGTAGGCTGGAGAGTTTCCGATGGGGTTATTCAGTGCAAGTTCTCTAGATCCATCTACACCCCTCAGGATCCGGTCCGATTCAGTCTTGACAACAGTTACTACCTGTTCGTAGCACACGGCACTGCGGAAAACGGTGAGCTTTTTTAAATGCATCAATTACATAGATTGTTGTTATTGTCAAATAAAGCTATAAAAAATCATTTTCACTCATTGAAATAAAGCTAAATATATATATATATATATATATATATATATATATATATATATATATATACATATACATATATATATATATAAATATTAGATGAAACACATAAACTTAAAAATAAAAAATTGGAACCACTGCCTTGGCAACTAAATAAAATAAAATAAGTTGAAGTTGAAGTACTAAAATTACTAAAAGTAAAATCTAAATAGAAATCTAAAAAACCTTATACAATTGCAAAAGCACATCACAAAAGCACTAAACTTAAATAAAAATAAAGATTAAAGAATTAAAAAATATACTAATTATAATTTAATATAATACTAAAATGGAAATGAAAGTTGAAAATATTAAACAATAATATAACACTGATGATATATAACAGAATAGATAAGCTACTGTAGATTGAATTTTTGTCTTATGTGTTGTCTCTTTTTTTAACTGCTACATTTACAGCATGATGAAATAGCAGGAATTGTCTTTCCGGTCATCACGTCCTTCAGGGCTGTATTTCTCCTTTTGGCAAATGATCATGCATCTCATCAGATACAGTGTCACATACTGTATAACTTTGTTTTTATGGCCTCCCCACTGCGTGTTACTCCACAGATCCGGATTTCTGACCTTACTGTTTAACAAGTGTCTGTGAAGGCCTGAGCAATCAGTACTCATTTCCTTTCATTTATTTTATGGCAGGGTCATTGGGTGCACAGGGAATAATATAGTTACAGCTGGTTTGCTAAAGTCTGAATTAATCTTTACAAGGAAACGAGTACACGTGCATTTCTTAAAACATTTTGACCAGGTGATGTTCTACGAATTACACTGCAATTGTCTCACATTTTAGATCATTTTTTAAAATATCCTATCTTTATTGTATAATAAATCACAAATTATGCTTTATCCAAGTTATCTCATCAGTTTTATTGTTGTGCTGCAGGTATGATCCATAGACACACGTGGCAGCCACTGATATCGTCCCACCATCAGATCATAACCGGCCCTCCTGAGATACTGACAGGTTCTCGATCTCCACTGCTCATGAAATGTCATGGTAATTGTTTTGCTGCAATTAAGTTTACTGCAGGATACTGAGACTTCCATGAATGGTTAAATATATGGTCAGGAAAAGGAAATGTTGCAAGTGCTATTATCATCATTGTGCCATTGAAAAGTGTATTATAACTCCTGTGGAATAAAAGCATGGCAATTTGGTAATTAGATAAACTACTACATGTGATTGGTGTAAATTGCAAAATGCTGCCAGTTTACAAATATAATTCCATTGTAAATGCAGGAGCTCTAATGCTGATTGCCTGGATGCTAGCAGGAAGCACTGGAACATTAATCGCTCGCTATTTTAAACCTGATTGGCCAGAACGAACATTGTTTGGGCAAAAAATATGGTTCCAGGTATGAATTATGTTTTTATATAGGACATTTATTTGTCTATTGCAAAAAAAAATATCTATGAAACAATCTATTGGTTGCTGCTTATTACTTATTCATGCTTTAATACTTTTCAGTTTTCTGCACATTTCACTTGTAATCAGCTTTTCATAACTGCATATATTTTTCATTTTCTCTGTTTACAGGTGCATCGCATGTTGATGTCCCTTACAGTTTTGCTCACAGCTGTGGGCTTCATTTTTCCTTTTATCTACCGAGGAAAATGGAGCACAGTGAGTAAAGCCTGTTCTCTCTGCCTAGACAATGTTTTGCAATAAAATGCAATGCATATTTTAAACAGACAATATTCAATGTATTAAATGCCACAGTTACGCTCTTTGCCCTATTTCATTTAAAGAGTGTCTTATAATTATGGTGTGGTGTTATATTGTAGCCTATGTTGTATTGTCTATAATATGTGTTTAGCTGTACAGTAGTATTTATTAATATTTTTAATTAACTTTTATTTTATTTTATTTCAATTTTAGTTTAAGAGTAACACTTTGCAATAAGGTTTCACTTGTTTGGATTAGTTAACTACAGTAGTTAACATTAACTAACAATGAACAATACCTTTACAGCATTTATTAATTTAATATAGTAATTTATTAATACATTTTAAGTTCAAAAGTTGTATCTTTTAAAATTAGTTAGTACACTGTGAACTAACATGAATTTGAACATTTTTATTAATGAACATCAACAAAGGTTAATATATGCTGTAAAATATTCTTAATTGTTCATGTAGTTAATGCATGAACTAATGTTAACAAATGAGACTATTTAAATGTTTTCATCATCTAATATTTAGATTTTAATTTATTTCAGATTTATTTAAATTTCTGAACTTGGTTTTAGTTAACAATCCTATTACCAAATGTCTTTGCAGAGAGCAGGTGCTCATCCTTACCTAGGCTGCACAGTTATGATTCTCACTTTCTGTCAGCCTATAATGGCTGCATTCAGACCAGCTCCAGACTCCTCAAGGTAATGACTCATCAGTGAACTCATATTTACATCTTCTGCTTACATATCTGAGTAGAATAACACCAGGATAATCATTTCATTTTCCCAGGAGGTGGATATTCAATTGGTTGCACTGGGGTGTTGGAAATGCTGCTGAAATTATTGCCGGTGAATTCCGCTCTTTGGAATTTTGTTGTTTAGAAAATGTATCTCAAATAAATCCATTTCTATCTGTAATAATTCCGTTTTTATTTTTATTTTATTGTTGCAGTGATTTCCATATTTTTTGGAATAAAGCAACAGTCTCTTTTGCTACCTTACCCGTGGACCACAGGGGTTCTCTCTGCTTTTGTGGTTTGGACCATTGTGTTAAAGCTTGTGTTAAAACTTCATAAGCATGATGTTATTAAAAAAGGTTTGTATAAATCATTTTTACATTAAATTCCTCTGAAAGACTGTGCAAAAGCAAAAGTCTGATTTATTTGGAAGTACACAGTATCTGTTTCAGTCACGTTCCCTCTTCCTGTGGTTCAGACATACATTTGAAGATGATTCCAATTGAGAGTGAAATTAAGCAAAATATGTTTTCAAAGATATGTAACATTATATATTTAGTCATTTTTCTTGTTTCAACAGGAAGTGTCAATGAAGATGAACTTCCAGTTTTCTCAGACTTTTCAGGGAATGTAAACTGGGTAAGTTAACTTTACTCTGACTTAAAGAATAATAATAATAATAAAATAAATCAGTGTGTATTGCAATAGACACAACAAAAACTTACAGTCAAATTATAAGGCTCAAAAAACAACCTTACATAATGTTCATCTAAGCATCTAAATGCCCTTCTTTCTGCTTCCACAGGATACTAAGTTTAGAGTGGCTGTCCTTGCTGTTTTTGTGCTCGGAAACTCAGCTTTCTGTATCTCAGTGCTCGTCTCCATAGGGAACGTATAACCAACATATGAATCACATGGCAGCTTTTCAGGACATAAACTGGGATGAAGGCCTACAATTATATATACAGCAGAACAAATCATTATCAGTTGTCATTTCATTTTATTGCAAGGTTTGAACAGTATTTTTGCATTGAAAACATCCTGCAAGGAAAAAGCATATCTATTAAGATGCCATTTCAAACATGAATATTATGAAGTGAAATTCACACATATTTTAAATTATTATTTTCACACAGGAATAAATGTTGACATTATAAGCAGGCAATCAAAGCATAAAATATTTAAAAGGCTCACAATGTAATAATGGTACAGAAGCCAGCTACTTATCTGTAACACCTCTGGAAGCTACATCCATAATATACTCTGTAATAGACATTCCAAGAAGCGGTTACTCTTGTCTGAAATTGCACTTTTAATCAGATTAAATCAATAATAAATGTATTTTTTTATTTACTTCTGCTCTCCACTGTATGGCTAAAGTGACAAAATATCTTATGAACAAGAAACTAAATTGTTAAGACTCAAAATTAGTTGTTTTTTTTAAACAATGTATGTTATGTGAAATCAGAATAATATATTTCTCAGTGTTTGGCGTTATTTTTGTACATAGTGCAATTTAGGAATGCATTACTGTATAAATTTTCCATCTCCAGTAATATAAAAGTGTACCCAGGATATAATTCAAAATGAAAATACTATTCGCATCCAAAAAATAAAAAAAGGTATCACATCAGTTCTGAATATTTTTACTCAACTATTAAGTTCCAGGTTTGTACTATTGACTGTTTTACTCTGAATCTATTTCTACATGCGTATACTGTAATGGAAACTTGATTTATGCGCCGGTGCTTCATTTAGGTAAATCATTCAGTCTTGTTGCTGATGATTGGCAAAGATACCTGCCTCCCACCTCTGGGCCAGGGCACTTTTTCGTCTGACTCGAGGGAAAGGAGCTTCAGGGAACTAAAGGAGAAAACTTCACCTGTAAAACTGCATGCAGTTTCCAGTTTCAAGGTGAAATGGGCACAGATCAATGAGATGTCAGAGATGTGTAACAGATGAAAAACAGTTGCTTTGCAATGGAATTCAGAACACTTATATATGATTCATGAGAGGACAAACAGAGAAATATGTACAGTTTAAAATCTGCAACTTTGAATCTGCATGCCTAAACTGAATGTACCTTGTGGTCGCAGGACAAAGCGAAGCGATCCATTTTGCGCATCTTTGATGGAGATGATGGTGAAGACTTGGATTTTGCTGGTACCTCTCCTGTAAAGTGTCCAAATAAAAGAACGACGTTTGCTTAACTACATCTTTGTATAATAACATCAATGAAGTAAATACTTTACTAGTTGCAAAATGTGCTACCTGGTCTCTCATAAGTGAAATTCTGCAGTTGGCTGGGGGACACGAGGACTGTGTCATATCTCTCCTTTACATATAGTTGTGCTCTCTGCCTCCTAAGCTCCTCTTCTCTTTGCTTCACCAACTTGATCTCCTGATCCACCAGAGACTGGGTGCTGTGAGAGCGCAGTTTGAAGAAGGGATTGTTCTGAAACGTGCTCTCTTGTGTCTCTTGACATGCAGTGCTCAGGCAGAATTCTGAGGCACTTCGAATTATGAGATTTGATGTCTCCAGGATTATCACGTTGTTCATGTCTGGCCATTCATGGAAACTGCTGGTCCCTGGAGAGAGAAGCCCACCATTCCCTCGATTCCGTGGACTTGTGGGGTACAAATCCGGCTCGAGTATAATGACATTGCTGGCGGTCATTTCATGGTATGTGGGATTTCTTCCAGAAGATGCAGTGACGGACAGAGTTGGAGTTCTTGCACTAGGGGACCTCTGAGACCTGCATCTGTCCTCCGGTGTGTCAAACATCCGTCCTTTCTCCCCAGGCTCTGATCTGCTGTGGTGAAGAACACTAGGCCTGGGTTGAACTTGTGTAGCGTCACCAGCAGACATCTTTGCCATTGCCCTCTCTCGTCTGAAATTCTCCTCTCGCTCGAGAGCTTCACGGATCTCCCGCTCCACTGGAGTCTCTGGCTCATCGTAAGGTGACCTGTAGCTTGTGTCATCCAGACCAGAATCCTCTGAACAAGGGCTGAATTGAGTGTACTGGTTCTCCCCCAGACCAAGACTCTCAATGTCAGGGTCTCTTCTAGGGCGATCAATGTTGCGGACAGGTGTATACATTAAGCTGTGCCCACCCTGGCAAGATCCCTGCTTCATCACTGGCCGGTGCACCAGACCCTTGGTTTGCTCTTCCATCTTCTGCCATTGCTTGCGAGCCACCCTGAAATCCAGATGCTCTGTGCTGACATTCTCGCTCTTTATTTCCTGAACCACGCAGAAGTCCTGCGGCAACTTCTTGTCGAGCTCTGAAGTTGAACAAGACAGGCGCTGCAGGTTGTGCTTTGAGGTTTTCCCAAGCTCATCTTCGTCCTCTGCAATCTTTGTTAAGCTGCAGTAATGGACAGAGGAGTCCAAAGAAATATCTTGCAGCTCACATTCGGTGGGACACTCTGGTTGTTCTAGAATCTCAGTTTCATTAAGGTTCAAAGCTAGGGCTTCATCTTCAGGTTCAGCATTGCTATCAATCACTTCAACTTCTTCCTGCCTTGCTTGGTCTTCCGGGTTTACCTCTGCTTCATCCATACCCAAGAGATCACCGTTCTCTTCAATCTCCTCTTTGTTGACAGCTGGTGGAACTAAAGATCTCCATGGCTCCTCAGCATCACTGTCTGATGAAATGATGGCCATTTCCACAAGCAGACAGTCACTCAGGTCATCTCGATCCATATCTGGGCAAGTTTCAGTCTGGACTTCAGAAATCACCAGCTCGTTCATATGCTTCTCCAGCACAGATTCTTCTTCTGCATCCACCCTCTCTTCAGGTTCATTGTGCTCCTCCTCTTGGGCATCATCAGAATTGTTGATTTCCATTTCCTCTTCTGGTTGGTCATTCGTGTGAGGGTCTTCATGAGAATCAGAGGTCAAAGATTCTCTACCATTCGGCTGTTCTTGTTTGTTGACCATAACGCTATCTTGAGATTCTTTGCTCCCATCAGATTCACCTGAGCTATCACTTGCATTGGTTATGCCTTTGTCGTCTTGCCCATCAAGGTCTTCGTGGGGGTTGCTCTTTCTGGTATCCAGGCACTCTGACAAATATGTGTCAAAACATTCATTTACCTCCTCAGTAAATTGGCATGTCTGGCCCTCTGTACACCCAGGATCCATTTTACAGTCTGTAAGATCAGCCATTTCTGAAAGCTGGCTGGTCTCCATGGTGACTGTTTCAGAGAGGTATTTCTGCTCTTTTTGTTGCTGATTTACAGAGGTGCTTTTGCCTTCATTTAGTTCACTTCCATATGACCTTCCCACACCAGCTGTGGCTCTCTAAGAAAGTTACATTGAAACAGATCTGTTTAGAATTAAAGGAACCAAGCTTAGAAAGACTCAAAACATGACAAACGCTAACATTTTTTTTCAGTCTTGGTCCTTGAAAAGTCTCAGATCCAGTGAACATAGACAACCAGCCTTGTGCTGTTTTCTGCAGAATTGCACAGTGGCACTTTAGTTTCATCAAGCTATTCTGGCATCCATGCTGTGAGGAGTGGGTGGACCTCTTTGATATGCCAAATATCCATGAGAAGTGGTTTCTAACAACGCAGGCAATTGCAAAGTGGGCTGAAAATCTACATTAAAGGATGTTTTAGTAGCCTAAAAGAAAATATGTGACCTCTGCTTTAATTTTAAGTATGTCATTTTAAATAAACTCGGGTTAGCCAATGAGTTCATTCAAGTTGTGATCACAAAACCCTCTAAGCTTAAATAAAGAGAATGCTAACACTACTGAAAAAGTACACTACTTTCTTGAAAGTACTACAAATCCAAAAGCTAATTGGACGACTGTACTCAGTTACAATCTACAATAATTCATATTTCCTTAAAATGTATCACTTAATCATTTATAATTTCCCTTCTTTGTGCTGGTTCAGTGCTCACACTCATGAAACATAAACTGAGAGGAGCTTACATTACGTGGATGATCAAAATGCCATTTTATTTAATACTGTCATAATCATAATTTATTTGCAAGATACGACTTCAGAGGGTCTGTTCTGTTTTTTTCCCGAAAAGTAGTGGTTGCCTGGCAACATGCTCCATCTGAGGAGGCTGTCTTGTTTATTATACAGTAAGAGCCATGTATAAGCAACTCACTTGTCAGAGACAACCTTATCAAAGTGCCATGATGCAGTTGGTTTATTAGAGCTATCAGCCTGAGTTTATCCAGTAAGAGAGACAGAGAAACAAATCTATTGCTCATATCGAGCGGATATGATGTTATTTTATGCATGCCTGCTGGTGCTGTGACCACCATTAACCCCTGTCTGTTTTGGAAAATAGATTTCTGATGTCTGAACATCGCATCCACTTTGCCAGAGGTGGAATTCTGCAGATAGCAAAATTATGTCATCAGTTATTAATTATCCAATAAGTGTGACTGTTGCATTAAAGGGAAAGATCCCCCCAAAATTAAGATGTGTTAGGGACTAACACCCTCTGTCACCATTTACTTTCATTGCATCTTGTTTCCATCTAATGAAAGTGAATGGTGACTGATCTCATTTTGTTTTCCAAAGAACGTATATGGATTTGCTATTTGTGGTGAAGGTGATTTTTTCCCTTTAAGTCAAACTTCTCTTTGGCAAATGGTATATTCTACTCTATCACTGCAGTGTTGACACTACAAGCAGATAAGGAATTTATACCGATCAGTCATAGAGATTTCGGATATAGACAGCATCATCATAACTCTTTTTAAATACACTGGACACTCTTACAAGCACGACGGTACAAATGCAGCACACATAATTCCTGCATCACTCGCTCGTCGTGCCTTGCGCATGCAGATGTTCACCAAAGCATACGGATGCAACAGATGCACAAAGCTTCAGTATTTTGATACCTACCAGCAGCTTTAAAAAGAGGAGCCAAACGGATATCATCTCCAATCTACCGCAATACGCACATGCCTGAATAATTTGCACTGATAACGCGAGTAACCAAATGGCGACGCGTCGCGAGTAATTCATATGGTTGAACTCGATGAGGGAAAATATAGCTCGCGACAAATTCCTGTTCAGACCTATCGATCCGTCAGCAATTGTCAAATGTGAAATAGAGCAGATAAAGATATTGACAGAAACGACAGCAACTGAATGCACGAGCCCCGCAGCTCTGCTTGCACTGAAACGGAGCCGCTCTGTCCCTCTGGCGCCCACACTTTCTCAACCAACTATTGAACGCTTGGTTTTGCCCACGCGATTTTTGAACATGCAGTCCATATTCTAAGCAAGGTCATTCTTGGACTCTTCTTTTATACATGGGTAGGATGGGGACCCATATATAAAAGAATATATGAAGAGAGTTCAGATGCAAAAGCCTCTAAGTGCCATCTGAAATTTTCTTATAGAATGACAATTTTTATCAAGCTCGTAGGCTATAGCCTATTTAAGTTCAGTAATTTCACTTAAATGGCAATGAAAATGACCTATTAATTGTCATTTAAGTGAAATTACTGAACTTCAACATACGAGCTTGATAAAAATGATCATTCTATAAGAAAATTTCAGATGGCACTTTTGCATCTGAACTCTTCATTATATTCTTTTATATATTCCCCTCCCCCAACAACAATGTGGATTTACTTTTAAACTGTAACATATTTAGATAACTTTAGCATGTGCAAGATGATGATGCATCAGTCAATGTTATTATTGGAAATAAATAGAAACATTTGCTTATTTAGTTGTTATAGCACAAAAAGTAAAATATTAAAAAAGGGATAAGATGGCCCCTACTGAGGTAAGTTGACCCCCTCCCCACCTGGGGTAAGAAGCCCCAGGATACACTTTTGCAGAATGTATAAATAACTTTTTATATAATTCTTATTAATATTTATATATTGTTTTGTAAAGTGTCATTAATGTAAATACTAAATCAACTATTGTATTTAAAATTTTATTCTGACAATTTGGTTGATAATAATTGAATAACCATGACACAGCAGAATCCCAGTAAAAAAGATTTATCTGAAAGGTAAAATTATTCTATGACGATTATATTCTGTTATGTTGCCTGTTTAGTTTGACCTAATTTCCCATGCTCCCGCTCCTTATTGGTTGTTATAGTTATTGAGTTGAGTTAGTTCCCTGTCCTGTATTGTTTGTGTTTGTTGTGTGCTCCTGTTGTTCTCTCAGTATTTAAATAAATAGTGTTTTGATTTACTCCTGGTTTGTTCCTTTACAACCCGTGACACATACAGGCATTTTATATTTTATATATTAATTGAAGATGATAGCAACACTAGGAATGCATATTTAATGATTCCACTGAACTTACCTATAGGTTTTAAGCAAAGATGTCTGATATGTACATCTAATTTATGGAAATACTGAATAATAGCACCATTAATTACAATAATTAGTCAATTTTAAAATAATAACACTAGTAACAACTTGGCACCAATTCTGGGGGAGGGGGATCATCATACCACAAGGGTCTAATTTTATATTTTATAATCCAAAATAAAAACTATAACTTTTGCTCAAATGTATCATACAAAATGATGTGTCCACTAATTTCTCATTAACAAATAGACACAAAAAACTCAACATAATAGTTTCCAGAGATTTAGAATCAGTTAACCTCAAAACTGTTTAGACTGACTAAATCTCACAAATGTTGATATTCTATATTTATTATCTATAAAACTCATCCTCTCATCCTCCACTTAGACTCTAAGCCAAACCAATCCTCATGTATCATTATGTTTTTCCAGGACTAACCCAGAATTCAGTATTACTCAACTGCCACATCTGTTCTATTGTAATAATGTCACGTATAATGCAAACTCTATTCATTGTGTAATTCCACACTCTCTAACTTTATATCCAAATATTTACATGTCTTTTTGTAAAACAACAATTCCAGTGACTTGATTATAATTGGCGTAGGTTAAAGTGATAATGTTTTGACAATGCATTTAATTTTGTGCAAACTAATCATGGTTTTTAGACCATATTTACAACACCCATTTTGGGTGATCTGATTGCAAATTGACAAATGTAAAGATCCAATGCATCTTGTATAAACCGAGATTACCTTTGGATGTGGAAGGGAATGAGGCAAAGCTTTTTTTTTCCTTCAGAATAAGCTATTCAAATCTGCTTGCAGAGCATCATAGTAAAAATAACAAAAGTAAGTTTGTTCGAGGATATTCTGTCTGTTTGCTGCCTGTGTTGGTAGCTCAGTCTCTGCATGTTTTCCCCCATCTTTTCTGTTTTTGCTTCCAACCCACACAATTGACGGAAAAGCAGCATGAGTACGCTCCAGCAAATTGCAAATGTAACAACAAAAAAGGCATCATCTCTCTCTCCTCCGTCTTTTCTACTTAAGACCTTCCCACTACAATGCATAAATCTGCCAAAACTCCAAAGTGTACATCTGAGCCTTTTTTAAACTCTGTTGAAGATGCATAAAAAATGTTTCTCACCAGACGCAGGTGCACAATGACTCTCCCCATCCAGACCGATGTCTTACACTACAGTAATGTGAATTCCATATCAATACAAAAGTTTGAAATGTGAATACTTACTGTCATGGAGCTTTGAGGTCGGCTGGTTTAACAGTGAAGGTCTCGTTTCTTCCTTTGAGTGCATGTATGTGTGTGTTAGTGTGTATGAATGTGTTTGACAGAAGCCACAGCTGTGATTGAATGCGTGGGAATCAACCAATGGCAGCACAGTAACTCCACTGATAGACATGACAAGCTCAAACACACACAGACACGTACTGTATAGAGAAAGGAGAATATAACTAAAAATGCATGCACACAATCCTCAATGCTCTGGGAAAAAAAGCTCACACCAGACGACTGTTATCAGACAGTTTCGCCGGTGAACAGAATTAAATACAGAGGCTCAATGTATTAAAGGATCAGCTTTAATCTGATTTAGGATTTTATTATTTATTTATTTTTGCTCTACCATCACTTTTGCAAAACTACAGGGGGACCAAAAACAACATTATAAGGTGTTTATGCATCAAAAATATTTGTCAGATAGGCTATTTCATAAAAGGGACAGTTAATCTATCATAATTTACTCACCCTCATGTTATTACAATAACCCTGTATGACTCTGTGAAACACAAAAGTATATTTAGATATTTAGCAGATTGTCCAATCTGCTCTTTTCCATAATGAGAATGGATAATGAGTGTCCCCATTCACTTTCACTATGACAAAAATATCAGAAATGTCAAATATTTAATTAACATTGAAAGATATCTTAAAAAAAAGAAAATAAATTATCAGCTTAGAATATCAGAAGAGAGAAAGTTTTATAAAATGAGGTTGAAAAACTGTTGACAGATTTAACATTTTTGAGTGAGCTATGCCTTTAATTATTTTTTTATTTTTTTGATAAAGGTAACATGGACATCTAATGAAAAAAAAAAAATAAAATCCCCACAAAAACACAACAGAAAGATTCATTCATTAGCACAGATAATAAAGCTGTCCCAAACAGCTGTCAGCCACATACACACACACATCATGAGGTTTGACTGTCATTCTGGGGTTTTCTCAACAAGGAGAACACATCTGAAAGGAAGCTTCAGACGGTGACATATCATATGACAACAATATCTTCCCTTTTCGACGTTTCAAACAGTCAGTGTCAATTACAGCAGATATCTGTGTGTGTTGTATTTCTTTGAAGCACCATTATGAATAAAAGAAACTGACAGAGGCACAAAATGTTAAACGGTTTAGTTATAGAATATTTTTCCTGAAAAGTGTTAATATTACATCCTCCTTTCACTTTCAGAAGTCTCCGCCGAGATGTTGATCTACGTTTCTTGTCTTCCTGGCCACTTCGGACAATCGTACAAGATTCTCAGAGTGATGTCAGGCACTATGCGGTTTGACCCAGTTTCTCCATCTGGATCTGTAATGCTGTTGGGAGCATGAGAGAAAAGACATTGATTTAGCTGCTCAGTTCAATCCTCCCAACCAAATAGAAGTTAATGGACAGCTGATGCACACCAGTAGCTTCCCTCTGAGACACATCAGCAGTGCTCCTCCTCCTCACTGACTCATCTTTTGTGCAAGGGCAGTTTAAGTAAAAGGGTAATCTTAATAACTCAAGCTATAAAGACATTTGTCCTCATGAAACAATCTATCCCCATTTATATAATCCCCAAGATTGATTATATAAGAGTGTTTTAAGCACACCAGCCAGCCTTCTTAAAAGCCTCTTAAGGTTGGAAGACATGCACAGCAAATTATCTGCCCACCACTGGAGCACTCCGAGTGTGCGTGTTTCTGAAGAAGATTGACAGGGCTGGATTGCGTATTCTGCAATGAAGAGATGACAGAGAGGGGGCCATGTGTGGGAGTGTCCCCTATTTTTTTTAGATAAAGCATACTGTTAAACGACATAATTTATATTGAGTCTAGCAGCAAAATATTGCCATAATGGCTTTAAGTTAGTGTAGCCTCAAAAGTTGTGTGTCAATTATCTTTTCATGCAACATCTGTGTAGGTGGATGCTGTCGTAATCAGTTTGTTTTTCTGCATTAAATGAATATTCTAACATTTACTTTAGCTCCTTTAGTGTTCCATGAAAAAACAACTATGGATTAATTACAAAGCTGCTATTGTTTACTTAAACTAAAACTATTAAAAATAGTTTTTGTTAAAGCTGAAATAAAATATTAATATGAAATGAAAACCGTAAAAACAAAGTTGTCTTGACAAACAAACAAAATAAGTCTGTTGAAGTACTAAAATTAGTAAAAGATTATCTTCAAAAATAAATTGAAGCTAAATATAAAAAAAAACTCAAGACAAACACACATAACAGAATTACAAAAAAAAAATCTAATTCAAAATATTAATAAATAATATAATAGCATTTAAATAAAAAATAAAAACTATTAATTAGCATTTTGTGTGAACTATCTCTTTAAATAGAACATATTGGGATATTAAAAAGACAAAAAAACAAACAAAACAAGACTCATTCAATCAGTTTTATTACAAAGATTAATCTCTCACTCTTTTCACACTCTCATACACTCAATGTCAAAGCAAAATAAAGGATGCATGACAGAAAAGAAACACAATCCATGAAAGCAAGCATGACTGTTCATGTCACAGCAGATGGCATGCTCTCATGCTTATTATTGCAAGTGGCAAATGCACAGGGAGGAAATTATAAGCAAAATATGAAAAAAGAAATATAGCATAGAAAGTTTGGCAGGTGAAAACAAAGGAGAGTTATTGCATATTTCACGTATTATTTTGAAAGAGAAGTGCATTTCTGCCCTTTCACCATTAGAGGGAGGTAAAGCTCTAAATCAGGGGTCTTTTTTTCAAGGAGCCCTTGGTGGACACATTTTGCATAAAATTTAATTGAGGTATTTTAAGTTTGACCATTAACAACATGTATACTGTATAGGCCCTTATGAATGCATTTACATACTTAAGTTTACATTACGAATTCATTAAAATGATCAGAATCACATATTAAGTGTATTAGGTGAAATTAAAACGTAAATGATTTCATAAATCATACATCTTAATATGGGAGGTACAATGACATACACTTCCGTTCAAAAGTTTGGCGTCAAAGATATTCTGTATTTATTTATTTTTTTAAATGAATGATTTTATTCAGCAAATATGCATCTACTTGATCAAAAGCGACAGTAAAGACTTATTTTTTTCAACAAAAAAAATCTATTTCAAATAAATGCTGTTCTTTTGCACTTTCTATTCATTAGAGAAGAAAGTGTATCACAGTTTCCACAAAATTGTTAAGCAGCACAACTGTTCCCTTTCGAGGGAATGAGACACTGTGTCATAACGTTGATGCTAGGGCTGCGCAATTAATCGCAATGAAACCACATGCGATTTGGCAAAGGCTGCAATTATTTTATGCACAGCTTGTCAGTGCAGCACAGCTGATCAGTAGTAAATGCTACTCCATCTGAAAACCAGAGGGCGCTCTAACGCAGACACGCCAAATATGCCCCGTTGGAGAAGTGATAACGCACATTATTCCAGGAAATCCCTATCGGGCATCATACTATCTGCAGCTGAATGAACAGAAGATTGATTAAACATGACTAATAAACACAACTGCCTTATTCTGTGTAAGAAGCCACATCATCTCACAGAGATGCAGCCCTAGTTGATGCTATGCGAACGCCCCCCAGGAAGGACCGGTGTCTGAAGCAGGTGTGGAAGCATGGCAATTGATTGGCAGATTGCAGCCCTATGACATCACATGGAGCGCCCGTGAGTATAAAAAATTGCCTGCCTTAGACGTCATCAGCTCTTTGACTTCAGGATCCGCTTGTTTAAGTGTGTGTGTGTGTGTGTGTGAAGATATTGCCTGTAAATGTAAGCTTTAGAGCAGAGTGAGTGCTGTCAGCTCTTGGGGCTGTATGCAGGCACTGCAATAAGTCATGGTGGGGAAGCTCTGCTCTCGCATGATCTTGTTCTTGAGGGATCAGAATCGAGCGTCTGCACATCACATTTTAGACCCAGCGTTTGCAGAGGCACCGCGGTGGTTCTGATCACGGGGACCGCGGATATAAACTGGTGGATGAGTTTGACAGGGGAGTTTTCCCTTTTTATGCTTTCCTATTTAGATCCATTGACATCACCAGTTGTTGTCTCCCCAGTGTGTATTTAGTAGGGGTGTAACGGTTCACCAAAATTCACGGTTCGGTTCGATACGATACACTTGTGTCACGGTTCGGTACGGTTCGGTTCGGTACGTTTTCCATAGGCTACAGCAAAAATAAATAAATGCCAGAGAAATGTCCTTGAATTAATAATTTTTAAAAAAATTATTATTTTATTTAATAAAACTAACATCATAAAGTATGATTTTTTAATATATTTTTTTTGTTGCTTTTTTTACTGAGCAATAATGGAGCTATACTTGACTCTTCTTATGAGCATATAAAACAAAACAGCTCCTTGGACAAAATGAAATGTAATATTGTAGTAGTAGGCTAGTTATAAACAAAGGTTTATTTTAGTTCAGATTAACATTTGAGGGCAGCAATTGTATTCATAATGTCAAAATAAAACAGACGTAATGTTACTTGAAAGCATTATAGCCCACTATTCCTGACAAACTTCCATACCTTGCAGTTAGTGTTACTACAGCAAATCCATTCCACGGTGAATGTTGCTGATCTATGGACACCGGCCAGTTCATTCATGGCACGATGTTTTTTCCACGTCAGCGCTGTTTGATCCGTTAATAACAGAGAAATGTGCATGTTTCTCACTAGATCTCGCAGCGATGTTATTACTTCAGTGGCGAATTCAAAAAGCATTTGAAATTCAAATGCTTTACTGGTCTGGATCTCTTAGTGCTGTACGGTGTTGCTTGATCAGGCTCGCGCATAGGGCTCGCGAGTCCCGCTTCACAGGTCAAAACTGATAAACGGTCCACACAAACACAATAAGAGTAGCTCAGTTTCGTTCCTTACATTGCATTTGCCAGTTGATGTTGTGGTCGCGCCAGTCTCTATGAGCGCGCTTGCCACCCGCGACGCGCCTTCATTTGAAATAACAAAATTTTGGTCAGCAGAAAAAAATTGTCCAACGAACCGTTCGGTACGTAATGCATACCGAAAACCGAACCGAAAGCCTCGTACCGAACGGTTCGATACGAATACGCGTATCGTTACACTCCTAGTATTTAGGGTAGAGCATAGACAGGCCTCCTCTCGCTCTAGAGCAGGGATAGGCAACTCCGGTCCTGGAGGGCCACTGTCCTGCAGAGTTTAGCTTCAGCCCTGATAAAAACTCACCTGCCTGTATCTATCTAGTAATCCTGAAAACATTGATTGCCTTGTTCAGGTGTGTTTAATTAGGGTTGGAGCTAAACTCTGCAGGACAGCGGCCCTCCAGGACCGGAGTTGCCTATCCCTGCTCTAGAGGGTAATCATGCTGAGGCCTCCGCTCCCCAGAGCTCTGTCTAGACAGTGATATCAGGTGTGGAGGGCTCCCTGTGAGCCTCCTTGGTAAGCTGTCTTTAGGGTAGAGCATATGCAACCAGTTCTACTCAACCCACTCCGAGCGGGATTCAAACTGTGGTCTCCGGCGTGGGAGACGGCGCTCTAACAAGGAGGCCAAAGACCGCAGCCTCTAGCATCAGTCGCTAGAGCGCCTCTTGAGATTTACACACACAACTCTTACTGGCCTACGACAATTACACGTAGACCGGTCTCCTCTCACTCAAGAGGGTCATCATGCTGAGGCCTCTGCTTCCCAGAGCTCTGTCTAGACAGTGATATCAAGCATGTGTGAAGGGCTCCCTGTGAGCCTTCTTGGTAAGCTATCTTTAGGGTAGAGCATAGACAGGCCTCCTCTCGCTCAAGAGGGTTGTCATGTTAAAGCCTCCGCTCCTCAGAGATCCATCTAGTGCTGGATTTAGTGCTGGTACAGGTTAGGTAGACTGGGCAACACCGCCACGGGCGTCTCACTGCCTCATCTCATCTGCGGCCCCTCCAGTTTGGACATGGTGATAGTGTGGTCATAGTGGAACTATGTAACATGTTTCCTAAAGGTTCGTGAGGAGTATAAAGGTGGCATTGCGCTGTGGCAGCTCACTTTCTGTCCTCCTCAGTAAAGCTGTTGGAATAGGCATCTATTAGCCAATGAGGCTGAGGGTATAGAGCTTGGCCCTCCCCAATCATCATTGCATGCTCCCCTGGGTATGAGTTGCTGTAAATAATGCCCTTCTTCAAAAGGCGTAGTGAAGGTTGAAGCAGGCTCCTTGACAGAGCAGAAGTAGATTGAATTGCAATTGGTGATTCATTCTCTCATCTGTCACCCTCTCCAGTACTTTAAGTCTGGAGATCAGTCTGCTGAGGAGTTACCTCACATGCTCCCTTCGCTAATGCTGTTCCTAGTGCTTAAGAGGTAGTAAGGGGTTGAGGATGTTTAGAGTTGCAATAGCAATCCTTTATCTCATCCATTGTTGGGCTGTTACGGAATTTACCTGGTTAGTTAGAACATTGAGCTTCAGGAATGTCACAAGCTGGGCTGCTAGATCTTCTAGGTATTAAGGGCCTTGCATGTCATGGTTATGCGCCTGAACAGACTTTGACATTTAATTCCGGTGTAAGTCCCTTGAGTTATTGACACTGGCTCACTATGATTGTGCATATCTTCACAGCTTAGTGAAGCAGGTGCTTGTTCAGCATGGCAAAGTGGGTATTAACGTTCCCATAGCGTCAACGTTATTACACAGCGCTGAGTTCCCTCCAAAGGGAGTGTCTAGGTTATGAATATAACCCCAGTTCCTTGAGAGGGAATGAGAGCTAATGCTGAAAATTCAGCTTTGCCATTAGAGGAATAAATTACATTTTAAAATGTATTAAAATAGAAAGTTATTTTGAATTGAAAAAAATATTTCACAATATTACTGGTTTTACTATATTTTTTATCAAATAAATGCAGCCTGGACTTCCTTAAAAACTCTTACTGACCCAAAACTTTTAAACTGTAGTGTATTTAGATTACCTTAGATTTGTTTGTAGTTAACTTATTATCGATTTCTTTGTTCAACACATTTTCATAAAAATGATAATTGTTGGACCCCTGCAGTTGAAGACCCCTGCTCTAAAGCTACACATATACGACAAGGTGTTTTTACAAACGCTGTCAAACAACATAAGCAAATGACAACATAAAGGACAGTTTAAGACACTGAAAAACTGAAAACCACAGCAGTGTCCAGCATGCAGAGTGAGGAAAGCCAGTCTGGTGAGAAGCTGCATCATAGAAGAGCTGATAGAGTGTTAGTGCAACTACATCAGCACACAGCAGTGCTTGTGTCTCTCTTTGACTTTTTTAATCTTACGGGTACCTGTAGTTGACGGGTCCTCTATGCTCTCTCTTTTGCCTTTCCATCTGGCAGAGTAGGAAAAGGCGTTGTTGACGTTGGAGCTCTGATGAGGGTGGAAGCTCTTGCTTGCGTCATCTTCACCGTCTCCAACGATTACCAGCTCTGCCCGAACTGAGCCCTCATAGCTCTGGCTGTCATCTTCGGCATTCTGGTAGCCCATGAAGATCATGGTGACGGGCTCATCCGAAGGCATGGCATTCAGGATGCTGACTTTGGAGTCCTCAGAGTAGGCTGAGCACAGGCTGTGGTTTCTGATGTCAGAATCCAAATGCTGCGTTCCCCGGTTGCTCTCTCTTCGGTTGTAATATTGTCCATGCGCGTGTCTTTCCCCTCTATATAACTCACGGCTGGAGTTATTCCCATTGCCGTTTTGATAGTATTCGTCTGGTCTGTCATTATAATCAGGCATTGGAAGGAGTGGAAGTCTATGACCCGCATCCTCCGGATAGCGAACACCATCATTGTACACAAGCTCGGGCCATGCAGATAAGTCGATGCTGTAGGGATCTTGGTGTCCGTTGGGTTTGTGGCTCTCCATGTTGTTGGGGTCTGATTGTGGTTCATGGGAGATGTTGTAAGGATAAGAAGGGTCCATTTGAACCTGATTGGACCTCTTCTTTTTCTCTGAGGCCTGTCTCAGCAGCTCCTCAACCTCCACAGGACTGAGTTCATCCACTCCGTTCGCACCAGGCTGATCACCGTCCGTGCGTAAGGCGTAGACTGACTTCCGGCCATCGTCGTAGACTTTGATGCCTCTCTGCTGGAGCTCTTGGGGAGAAATGGCGGAGGTGGACAGCACTTGGCTTTCACCTGTGCGCAAGTCCTTCTGAACATTAATTTCCATGGCAAACAAAGCTGTAAGAGACAAATGGAATGAGTGTAATATATACGATTTTTAAAGATTGTTTTAAGGTGTTAAAAAATTAACCACTATCTTTGCGTATTAAACTTGGATACAAGAAAGTAAGACATTTGTGTGTCCATATCCATGAAAGTGTAAAGACTGTGGCTGTAGCGCTCAACCAGTGGTGTGATTTTGGAGGCGACCAAACTGTTTGAACAACCAATGACACCAGGGCTGTGTTTCTCAAAAGCATCTTAAGCCTAAATAGATCGTAGAACCACTGGCACCAATAGTGTCTATGATCAACTTTATTTGCCCTTTTTGTTTTAAACGAAACCTGTTTGAAAACTATCATTATGTTTTTTCCCATTTGGTGGCACAGAAATGACACACTTCAGCTATGAACATTTTACAACATGGATTCCCAATCCTTTTTGTCAGCAGAACCCATTTGAACCAAAATATTAACTTGAAGTACACCCTGAGATTTTAAGTGAATATTTCAAAAATTAAAACACAGTAATTGTTTGTAATAATGTTCACAGTAATAATGTTCACAGTTCTCTGCTTTTAGTTAATGGTCACATGACAAGCAGGTAAACAATTTTTCATTTTGATTTTAGTTTGATTTTGATTTAGGACTTTTAGTCAAAATTTTGATTTAATTAATTAGCTTTAAATAATTAATCAACTCACAAACTCCCTGCTATTCCCCAGGGATTTGTGAAACCCAGTTTGGGAAACCCTGTTTTAAAAGATTTGTTTTGCTAGTTCTACATTATAGAAATATATTGAAGACTTTTGAAGTCTTCTTTCAGTTTACCAGGTTTGGCTTGATCATTTTTTGCTTCAGTTTCCAGGTCTCGTTTCTTCCTCTGATTTAATAGAGGTGTGCTGGGCTTTAGCATATTTGGAATTGTTGAATGTATATAGACCGGGTCTGCAAAAAAAAGTTACAATATTCATAAATAATCCAGAATTCAAAACAACAGTTTTATGGTCCATAAACATTCTGATTGTGATGTAATTTTACAGTAGTTACCTGATATGAAATCTGCATTCACTGCCTGTGAAGATACAAACAGAATAATTTTCTAAAATAAAGTGTCTTAAATTTTCAGATGTATAAAGCCTTTTTTTTTTTTTTTTTTATATAGTTCAAGCAAAAGACAGACAATCAGAGTTTCTGATTGTTTTAAATGAACCATAACAAAAGTACTGTACCTTAATGATATCCTCTGGAGATTTTTCAATGGCCTTTAGCCTCTTTAGAATCAGCCCCTCATTTGTTGAGATGTTCATTTCCTCTCTCTCCAACGCTTCAATCTCTTTCTCTATCCTACAGAGAATTTGTAAAAATAATTGCTTTCTAAAGCTTCCGTCTTTTAGCGTACTCGTCACACACACACACACACACACACACACACACACACACACACACACACACACACACACACACACACACACACACACACACACACACACACACACACACACACACACACACACACGCACACGCACACGCACACGCACACGCACACGCACACGCACGCACACGCGCACGCACACGCGCACACTCACACACACCTCTGTTACTGGGTTAAGTCACACAAGAGTGACAAAGCCTGTCACTCTGTTTGTACTTTTTGCTGCATAGACATGCTAGATCCAATGAGTTAAAGACACATTGAGTTGTCTAGAGGGTATGAAAGCATTATAAACAAATATTTAATAACAGACATTAGAATTTTATTCTCTCATATGACAGAGGTTCAGTCAGAATCACCATTGGCCTGAATCATTTAACACACCCGCAAAGAATGAAACCAACAGCAATATTTGTACCAGGGTGTGACCTGCATGTAACAGCTTCTCAAGGACATGGGAAAAGCTTTTTTAAGCATCCTTCTCTGACTTCATTGCTACTACAATGCAATGCGGTTACAAAGCATTGCACACCGCTTGCCTCATACTTCACTCTAAAAGATTTTATTAGGGCACCACAGGGCAAAAAACATTAGCTGAGAAACATCAGGCCAACCCCTAAAGCTAAATACAAAAGACCCTTAAGTAAAGATTGAAAATGTTTTAACTGTATTCAGAAGATGCCAGAATGCCAGATATGCTATGATAATCTCAACAAATTAGCTGACATTCTTTATGGAAAAATCTTAAATAGCAAAATGGTGTTTGGATCAACAGCCACTCTTGTGGTGAATATGGTATAAATAAAACTACAGTAATGAAACCATTGAAATTAAAAATACGATAAGGCACAACACAATAATTCGTCTTACCGAAATATATTACTCTTGAGGTGTTTCGTTTGTTGGGCATCTTCAAGAGCTTTTTGTGTTTCCTGTGCATTACTGCTGTTCATCCCATCCATGAGCCACAGGTCTCTCATGGACCTTTTCTATAAAAGACAAATACTTTAAATTCCAGAACCTTATAATTCAAAACATAAAATTCTGAAAAATGCTGATGAAAATGACACTATACTTCTAACATCAAGAAGGTACCTTAACATGCTGAAGCTTCAGTTTCTCTCTGTCAATCTCAAGCCGTTTGTGGGCAATTTCCTCTTGGATTTTTTTCTTATTCTGTGGACAAATGGACACGTGTCCAAATAGAGACATGGAACAACAGTAGCACATCTATGTGATAGGAAAGCGGTTGCCTGATGTCAACTATACAGTTCATTGTTGAAAAATAATAAATCTGAAATAAATGTCTTATCAAGTTGAACTACTAAAATTACTAAAACGGAAATAAATATATAAAGCTAAATATGAGCTAAATATGAAAAAAAAGCATGTAACAATTTCTAAAACAAATTAAAATAAACTGAAAATCTAAAACTAGTTAATTCAAAATATTAATAAATACTATAAGTGTATAATGCAAAAAAAAGAAAAAGAAAGAATAACACTAAAGTAACACTGATACTGTTTAGCAATCATTAAAAAATATTTTGGCACAGATTGCAGCATTTAAACAATCACAATCAAGTATTTCAGAGAGCTTTGAAACAAGTAGACAAGGTTACCGTAATAGCTTGAAGTCGCTCCTTTATGAGTTCTGCTTCCTCCATCCTGCCTCTGAAAAAAATTATATGACACTATAAATCATCATCCATACTAGTGGGGCCTCAAAAGGGTGTTGGCCGACATGTAGGTCAAACTCAATACGGTGACACTGATATTTTGATGCATTAGTTAATGTCCATTCATCACCACTTGCTTCCTGCTTTCTAAAGATCACTGTGGTTCCATGAATAGCAGCAGTGGTAAAACAGTCTCTGCGATGCACCATAAATTATCTGCCTGACAGGATTTGGTTGCCTGTGTCTGAGTGGGTGACCCCTAGTAGATATTGTCCAGTTTAATAGACATCCAAGTAAGGCCTTAGGCTAGAACTTGCCTCTTGAAGTAGCTTCATGCTTCATTGAGTTAAATATCTCTTACAACTGGCCTGATGTGACCTGTAGTGATTCCCACATCAGTGCAATGCAAGAGTATGAAATATTGCAAAGGTATGCTTATGCATAAAAAGATTATGTTTTATTAGCATGTGTAATCCACAGTTATGAAAGTTATGCTGACATTTTGACCTCGTAAATCTATAATGGTTGTCCTGCATGGCATGCGGCCACGAAGACAACGGAACTGAAAGACATGCTGTCTTTGCTTTATTTTGCCATACTTTTAACTGATTTAAGGTCAATTATTTTTCTTTTGCTGTGACCCTGTAGATTTAGCAGTGAAAAAGAACAGAAAACACTGCAGTTGACCATCACTTTCTATATCCTTTCAATTTACATCATCTTCTATACCCTGTCAGTTGTTTCTGTGCTAAATATACTTCAGTTTTTGACCAACACAAGTATTTGAAAATGTAACACTGTCATGTTATAGTGACAGCAGGGCCTGTGTCTGTGGGTCTCCAGGCTGCTCTTTCTTTTCCCAGGATATGTGAGACTGACTCCAGGCCAGACTTCATGTCTCTGTCCTTGCTTCATACATAGACAGTATCCAGCGCTGACTCAACACAACCCTGCTCATCTGCTTTAGATATAAGGCCTCTCACTGCCCACAGTTCAATGTTAATTTCAGTGACATATTCTAAAAGCTCGCAAGAGAAACCGCTTTATGTATGCAATCAATATTAACGCACCATAAAAACATTACTCAATATATACACTACCATTCAAAAGTTTAAGGTCAGTATTATATATTAATGTTTTAAAAGGCTGCATTTAATTGATCAAAATACAGTAAAAACAGTAATATCGTGAAATATTATTACAATTTAAACTAGCGGTTTTCTTCAGTCTTCAGTGAAATCATTCTAATATGCTGATTTGGTGCTCAAGAAACATTTCTTCTTATTATCAACTTTGAAAACATTTGTGCTGCTTAAATTTTTGTGGAAACAGTGATACATTTGTTCTTCAGTATTCTTTGATGAATAGAAATTTCAAAAGTTAAAAAAGGTTCATGTAAAAGTATTTGCCGTCACTTTTTAATCAACTTAATGCTTAATTCTTGCTAAATTAAAGTAGTTTCTTTCCACTCAAAAATTAAGTAAGATTAAACAGTAGTTTAGATTTTTTTTTATTTGCTTAGTTTTAGATAAGTTACCAGCTCTGTTTAATTGAATTAGTTTTAAATTAAATGGTGTAAATACAATTGTTCAAAGATAATGTTTCCATCTGATTAATACTTTTATTTAATATCAAAAAAGTTGTACATTTAGTTTGAAATAAATTTTATTTCATCTTAAACTTTTCTAAAATGTTTGTATATACTTTACACTCTAAAAAAATGCTTGGTTGTTTCAACCCATGTTTGGATCAAATATGGACAAACCAAACTGTTGTTTTACATTTTTAAATTACATTTTTAAACCCAACAGTTGGGTTTGTCTATATTTGACCCAAACATGGGTTGAAACAACCAAGCATTTTAGAGTGTATACCTTAAAGAACCACAGGCCCTGAACCATAAAAGCTTTTAGCATAAAACTACAATTCCCATTACAACCTATCAAGTTATCTATCTATCTATCTGTACATCCATCAGACCCCTATCGAACCCCTTATGCTCCAGAATTTCACTAGACTAAGGCACATCTAAAAATAGCAAGGCCACCCAGGGGTACATGGCCTAATGAGTCTGAGGTTGTGGGACACCAGCACTAGGTCTCTGTTCGTCTCCCTGCCACAGAAACCCACCAATTGTTCTGAAACGGTCCAAAGTGATAAAACACTTGTGAAGCTGATGTAAAGAATGGATAACATGAGCAATAAATTAGGCTAGTAACAAACACCTTCATGCCTTATCTGAATGTTTTTGATGGTGTAAAACCCAAAATAAATGCAAAGATAACCAGATAGGCTACATTTGCATTTGCCTATTTATGAAAACTATGCATTAAGAGTGACAATAAAAGTTCCTTATATAAACAGTTTGGGTTACAGGCTAGCTGACAGCTTTATGGCATATAGGAACATTTCAGCACAGATCCATAGCAAACTGAACTAGCTGATAGGCAGATACAATCACATGAATATGATACTCTTTGCAGGCCTCCTGCACATGGTCAGTTCTCCTGTCAGTTTTAGCAGAGAGGAAGTTTCTCTCTAATCTCCTCTAATCTGATCACAAGTCGGTTAAGATGTAAATCTCCTGTTGTGGCATCTGCTCAATATCCTTACTGGACAAACATCCAGGAACTGTACAGTTATTGTATTTGAATAATAAAGATAAAGAACATCTTAAACTTTATAAAATAATACTTAAAAGTCCCCCGACACACACACACACACACACAATAACATTAATAATGAAAAAACATGCTTTTTGTGAGCATGCAGGTGTGTTCATTTGTATAGAAAAATAATAAACGGATTGGAAAAAAAAAGTTTCCATTTGTCAGAATTTTTTAATTGCTAACTATAACTTTTTAATGACTTGTGGAAGGTGTAAACTTTCACCTTATATTAACTTTTTCCAAACTAAATGTCACCCACTTTTCGTAGATTCGTAGAAGTGACGGGAGAATTCTTCCGCCTTAATGACATTTAGATGATACGAGACCCTCGATTAATTTATAAATGAATTAATTCTGCAAAACTTTAGACAAACCCTAGGCATATTATGGCATCATTAAATTGTCTTTCACGCTATGTTGTCTGTGAATCCACAAGAAGAAGTAAAATAGCAGAGAACACACTTACCGGGCTGCTGAAGACGAACGGATATCTAGAAGGGTTTCCTGAGTTCACGCGCACTCGTCACGCAGCGCTCATTAAATGGCCACAGCGCTCGCAGGTGCTGTAGGCATGATTGACAGTTCTGCCCTCAGCCAATGAAACGCCAGTAAGCTGTTTCAGTTGTTCAGTCTCATCAGTTTCATCAGTGAATGTTTGAAGTGAATGACGACAGCCCACACCCATGCAGGCTTGAATGTGTCAATATATACTTCTGTTTGATGTCTGTGGAGGTTAACAAACCTTTGGAAACAACATTGTCTTGGGGGTGGGAAAAAAACATAATAAAATACTGGAAAAGTTTTTAAAAAGTATTTTTCACTTAAAGTCACCATGAAATCAAAATTGACAATTGTTACTTTTTATTGCAGTATTTAGCTTATTATAAACGATTTGTCTGGGCACATTACATTTTTTTTTTTTTTTAAATCAAAATAACTTAATAAACAACTTGCAACCACATCTCTTCTCTTCTCTGATGACGTGCTTACTGGTGACTCGTGAGGGTGGGACAACCTGTCAATGTTCAACTGACAACTCCATTGATCCAACAATCCAATCAATTCCTGATAGACAAAATCAAGTCCCGCCCTATATACATTTGTTCTTGTTCACCGTTTCACTCAGATATATGTCACAATAGGGAATCAAATATTATCTTTCATTTCATGTCACCTTTAATTGGCCCTGTAAATGTCTACATTTTTTCTAAATTGAGTTTTGACTAAAATCAAAATCTTAGACTATGGCTCAATAGTGAACAACAAAATGGAGTGAATGTTGATATCAAATTAATCAATATAAGGAAAGCTTGTTAGCCATTTTTCTCAGTTTCAGTGTTAGTGCCCTTTGTAAGGCAGAAAACAGTACGATACAGTAAATGGTTTCACTGCAAAGCTGTTCTTTTAATCCAATTTGTTCAAATTCTAACTGGCCTTTAAGGGTGCACATTAGAGCAGTGTCTCTTCCCTTCAAATGTTCCCTTCCCTTCAAATCTTCAGGGCTGCTTTTGGAGCAGAAAAACAGTGTCACAAATCATTTTGACGTGGGGCGACTCACAAGCTGCAGTCAAGTGTCAGACATTCCTACATGCACTCTCCTGTTTGTTCACACTAGCTGTAGAAAATGAGACCCACAGCATGATGGGACATTCCGACTGTTGCATCTAATGAACAGAATGAAGAATGCTGAAATCTTTCTCATCTAATCTTTTAAATCAATCTCAAATTGATGTATTGGCCCACGCATTTCAAGCAATAACACGCATATTTTATTTGAATGTAGTTTATGATTTCTTGAGAAACAGACACTGCATGCAAATGTAAAGCAAAACTATTCAAAGGATATTGCACAAGCCTCCCTACAGTAGCATCTGTCATACTTTCTGCTTCCTGATCAAATGACACGTGCATTTAGATATTTAGGGTATGTGTGAGGTGGGGCATTCACAGGCTCTTGCCCTAGTGACAGCTGAGGGCACCCAATTCTTTTACAGAGACCTCTGGGAAAAAAGCAACAATCATCAGACTGTAAGCCTGCTTCAAAAATAGCATATTGATAACATATGTTACCTTTGTATTAGTTGTGTATAATTAGTGTATAATGATTAAGACAGAGAGACTCTGGTTAATTTGATTAGGCTACTTGTCATTTAACTGATGATTTTTTACAAAACTAACTTGCATTACACTAAAAATAAAATATACCCCCTCAAGGACGGCCCAGGATAATTATATACATATAATTATGTATGAGAGTCCTATGCACTAATGAGAGTCCTTATGCATTATTATTAGGCCTATATGTGACCCTGGACCACAAAACCAGTTATACGGGTCATTTTTTTGACATTGAATAAATAAGCTGAATAAATAAGCTTTCCATTGATGTGGTTTGTTAGGATAAGACAATATTTAGCTGAGATTCTCATACCCAAAACGTCACTTTTTCGTCACTTTCAACCATGCTTCAATATCCGACGCACAAAGCACCCTTTAGCGTCCATATGAGACGCATAACCCTACCACATACCTAAACCTACCCATAACCGAAGCGTCACATATGGACGCTAAAGGGTGCTTTGTGCGTCGGATATTGAAGCATGGTTGAAAGTGACGAAAAAGTGACGATTTGGGGTGAGAATGTGTTGCTATTTGAGCATCTGGAATCTGAGGGTGCAAAAAAATCGAAACATTGAGAAAATCGCCTTTTAAAGTTGTCCATTTATGTTCGCGCTTTTGCTGCATCCACTCACAAAAATACATTTTGTATATATTTACAGTAGGAATTTACAAAATATTTTTTTTAATATAAATTTACTTAATATCCTAATGATTTTTGGCATAATATAAAAATCGATAATTTTGAGCCATACGATGTATTGCTGGCTATTGCCACAAATATACCCGTGCGACTTGTGACTAGTTTTGTGGTCCAGGGACACATATATCACATAAAATAAAATATCATACATCAAAGTATAAATATGTCAAATATTATTAAATAATAAACATAGATACAAATAATAAACAAATATAATAAAAACTAATAAAAATATAAATGTAAAAAATGCTCATGATTCAGAGTAATCGCAGTGTGATTATTTTATTCCATATATGTATTGTAAATTGTATTGTAAAACATATTTTTTTCAGCAACTTTCTTATATGAATTAATTTTCATTAAATGCATATTTATTTAATTAGTGTGAATTTGATGTTCTAATACTGACTGATCAGATCAGCTAACTTATATTATTTACTGACCTCTAGAGATGAGACCTTTAGTTTGTCTCTATAACTTTTAACTCTTCCAAATTTCTACAGAATTCAAGGCCTTTTTTCCGTGTTTGGGAAGTGACGGAATGCACTACGTCTGATATATTTGTGGCATCCAAGAAGATGCTTAACCCACTTTTCTGTCCTAATCCAATAAGGCTGTGATTCTTTCTGGGTATTGATCAGACAAGTTGCGAGTGTGTGTGTTCAAAAGTCACATGATCCGCATACTCATTTTAAACTGCTTATTAAATTTTAAGGTGCACTATGTAACTTTTTTTCAAAATTAGGTAAGTCAACCACTCAACAGGTAAGTGATTTCATTGAAAAGACAAATTGCCATATGTAGCTCTCTTACAGAGTTCATTATAAAGCATATTGTGAAGGGTCATATTCATCCACACAACCAAAAAACTGTTCTTCCACAAAATGCATGCAGTTTTTTTTAACAGCTAGAGGGCAAAAAAGTTACATACTGTACCTCCAAAAGTCACAGAGTTGTTATTATTTATTGTGACCAGATCATATTTTCCCACACCCTGTCATTTTTAACTCATAAATTTGTGGGTGCTACATGTTACACAGCAGAAAGGCATTTGTGCGGTTCTTGTGAGACAACCAAGGTCTGGTCAACCCCATAAAAATAGATACCTGAGAAATGCGCAAATTTTCGAGCTCTGTTGCCATGTCATACAAAATGACTTCAAAGAGACCTTCCTTTTAAAAAACATTTAGTGCTGTAACGCTTAGAAGGAACAGAAACATGTCAGGAATGTAATGAGAGGTGAGAAAGTGCTTTTTATATACTTTAAGTGTAACCCATATTAATCGGCAAATGAGAATAAGGCAAACCTGTTGTTCAATGTTATTATATTGCCATTTACACCACATTCTAGCAGCCTGTCATTAGTTGCTCACAGTGAACTGTTCATTGACAGTAGGAACTAAACGTAAATTTAGAATCTAAAGCCTGAACAAGAGAAAGGATTCCTGTCTATAGAGCAGCTCTTTTTTACCAGCCTGAATGATATGTTGTTTCTCTGTATTAGATTTTGACCTTAAATGTATTTGTTCTGATGCATCATTGTGGTTGTCAAAGCTCAATCTCTTGTTCATAAACTCATATAATTTCTTGTATTTCTATCAAAAAACATACGGCTACCTAAAGGAAAACAATATCTGGGAAATGGGATATTAATATACTGTAATATATATAATAGAGTTCTAGTTTTAGCTTTCAGGAATAATATGTGTTTAAAGTCAAATAATAGTGGAACCTACATTTTAATTATCTAAAATAAAATGAAAACTTTTAAGTAAAATGCATGATTGAATTCAAAGAAAAAATGGACATCAAAAATATATTTGTATATCCCAGCATTGATTTATAAATTGTGTTTTATTCAAAGTTCCAGTAGATGGCATTGCTCTGCATCCGATGCTCATTCCAGGTGGATTGCTCAAAAGATAAAGAAAAATCAGTAGCAGATCTAATATACAGTATCTTGACACACAGTGTAGGCACTTCGATAACTCAGTTATGCAATAGCATCATAGACATAAATAGCGTCCCACATAATGAAAGTGTGTTGACCTTGCAAAATTTGAAAAGAGCTTGCCATTTTGAAAAGCTGCTTCACTCCAGTGATGCATCAAGAGCTATTCTTTGAAACATTTTCATGCCGTGGCCCATGGATATAGGAAAACAGATTGCTGGCAAGACTACAATTCAGTCATCTCAATTATTCTATTACATTATATGGTACCTTCAATAAAAGGTCCTCATGCACCTTTGTCATTCATTCTAGACTCATTTAAGCTTAAAAATAACAATGGATTTGCTCCACCACCGGTACAGACTGTTTTAATATGCTAATGCCCCTGATGTAGCCTTAATCACACACTTCAGTTTGCTTTAACAAAGGTTTTGGGGCAGCGCCAAATAACACTTCAATGTTCTTTGATAGGGGTTGTGATAACAGCACACCCACCTTAAAATTTACACACACGCTTACACACTCAGACACACAGCTAAAAACATGCCTACTGAAATCTGTACATTAGGAAACACAAATAATACATGCCAAAATGTACATGCTAATTTGTATGCATGAATTAAATGCATAATTGATTGCTGTATTAATAATGCATAGGTGAATACTGTACACATTAAAAGATTAATCTGCAATATTCAAGGATGTGACAGTATTCGGGCTGTGCTGTGTCAAGCTGAGTCGTCTATTGCAGTGAATGACGCTCTAGTTGCTTCAGTGGCATGGTTGCTATGGTGAATTTTCACATGGATTGCATGTTCTCTAGTGCCCTCCACAGTATGTCATGCAGCAGACTATAAAAATGCATTGAAAAAAGAGGATGGGGAAAAAAACAAAGGTATTTTATGCCTCTCTCTGTAAACATGATTCACTTTGGGCCTCTCTGCTCCTGAATCTCAATTATAAAGGCAGTTTTCTTAGATTCTACGAACATTATTCATAATCAAACGAGAATAGAAGGATGTAATTGCAAAAGGAAATGGAATTGTATCACTAACTGGTAAGTATGGGATGTATTGATTGAAAACAGCTGTGCAGTCACCCCTGAAATGTCACATGGCACCCCAACCCACATGTTTCTTTAAAGGGATAGTTAACCCAAAAAATGAAAATGTTGTCATCATTTTTCCACCATCATGTTGTTCGAGCCAGTTGTTCCAAACAAAAAAGTCAATGTGTGCCATCAAATGTCTGGTGACCAACATTCTTTAAAATATATTCTTTTTTGTTCAACAGAAGTTAGAAACTCATGCAGATTTGGAACAACATGAGGGTGAGTATATGATCACAAAATATATTTTTTTGTGAACTATCCCTTTAATCAGTGTGTCAAAATAAGATTTCAGATCATTTTAATGTGAATCATAGATCATCACAAACATGTATGTTTAGATTTCCATTGGCAAACTGATCTATCTTTGTTACACATACTGTTAGGCTTCATGTTGTATAAAACTATATTTCGATGACATTCTGTTGACTAATTAATGATGTTCCTACAAGTCAACTAACTCATAGTAGAGTAGACTGTCTGCATAGTATCTGCTAACACGTTATTGTAAATGTCTCACAACAGACATTCTACTGACTATACTTTGCAAGTACTGGTACAGGTCAACTTATTCTACTAGCCATAACGCCTTATTCTATATTATCCCTAACCCTACCCTAGTCTACTAAAACTCAACCAATACTCTAATGCAGTGGTTCCCAAACTTTTTCTGCCAGGTCAAGACCCTAATAGGGTCTTGTATCTCCCGGAAGAGGTTTCTTTTGCATACCAATCTGCTGACTGTACACATCCCTTAGTCTTGCTGCAGTCCCCTTTTAAAAAAAATCTTACTGACCCCAAACTTTTGAACGGTAGTGTACATTCTTGAACTTACTGTAATGTATTTTGCCCACACTGAAACATTGAGCTGAACTTTTGTTAAATTTTTGTTTATGCATATTTCATTTTTCACAAAACTTAGTTTGAGAGCAAAAAATAATTGGGGGACCCCCTACAGTATCACCACAGACCCCCTGTGAAGACCTCTGGTTTACAGCAGACACACAAGCATGCATGCTTGCAGATGCACATGCTGCTTTAGCCAAGTAGACACAAGCACACAGTGTAAGTTCTTCAAAGATTCTATCCCTGTCAGGACGATGCCTAATGAGTGTCATTCATGGATGAGCTGAAGATGATTCATCCACTTCATGTCTATAGGGAGATCACTGAGTTTGCCAAGGAGGAACAATCTGAGTGTACTTAGATGAACTCATATTTCACAAATAGCTTGATTTCTGTGTTCCCACATCTATTTCTAATAGTGATGCATGTGATAAATCATATACGTGTAGGTTGTAACTGACAGTATATGCATTACAAGATAATTCTGTCATCAATTAGGTCACTCATGTCTCACTCCAACTGTATATTATTTCATTTATTTTCATAAACTTAAAATGAGGTACTAAGCAGAATTTCAGTGCTGCTCCACTACATAAAATAAAAGTGTGAGTTGATTTTCCTTAGTCACCTTGTCAAGTCACATTTATTAGCGCTTTATACAATACAGATTGTTTCAAAACAGCTTTACTATGGTAACAGGAAAATTATTAATTGATTGATAATTGATGTAGGCCTATTTATTTTCTAGCAGGTGTTCAAAATATGTAATTTTGTGTTTTTATTGAAAAACTATAGTTCTTCCAATGTTTCATCATCACGCTCGAATTGATATGGTAAAATAGACAAATGTGGATAGGAGCAGGCTTCACTCAATGTGTACACTTGTCAATTGTCAATTGGTTGCACACTGAGGAAGGCACGAAACGCGTTTGTGCAAATAAAAATAAAAACATATTTAAGCATAGTGCGGCCTCTCTCCCACTTTATGGTAAAATAGATGCCATTGGTACTGTCTTTACAGTGTGTACAATCGCTGAGCTTTAGGAAGCTTCCGGAGCTGAAATTCAGTCATGGTAATGGGCGTTTAGCTTTCAACACGTGCTGCAAGATGTAGGCTAGACCAATCACAACCGACTGGGCCATCTGGCCAACCAGAGCTGATTAGGCTTGCGGAAAGGAGGGATTTTGAGAGACTGAATCTTCGGACGAGTCGTTTGAGAATCATTGAAAAATGTAATGATGTGCAATATATATTATGAGAAAATTAAAGTGTTTTTTGACCTTTGATGCATGTAAACCTGTTGTAGGAGACCTTCAAAACAAAATTAGAAACCTTTAAAATAGCTTAATAGGGGCACCTTAAATGAACAAGTACCTAACATCTCCTTTTGTCTTTCACCGAAGAAAGAAAATAATACAGAACTGAAAAGACATGGAGAAACTGAAAAAATTGCCGAAAACAAATTCATTTTGCCTTAGGTAATGCAGCCCTTGTGGGTTTGAGATCTCCCATCACTGCCTGTAACAACACATTTACTTTACCACTCAATTCCAACTCTTCTGACTCTCATCCAGGCCAAGGCGTAACTTCCTACATACAGGCTGAACTTCTGCCAGTTCTGTGCAGTTCTGTGTGTGCTGCCCAGCAGGGGGGAGGCTCACAAATGTTTTGTTTTTTTGCAAAAAGACTGCTGCACGTTCACATGCATGAGAACAGTTTCTTCCCCTGCAGGCAATGAAACCGCCTGCTGATCACTCCAATCCTCAAGCAAACAATATACACATTTCTTTTCAATATTACAGAGGGTCCGTGCAGAAACAAAACATGACATATAAGCTTCACAATAACTACCAAGCTAACTAAGAATGTTTTGCTTATGTTCCCATTAAGTACTGAAAAAGTTTTTTCTGAATGTTCTCAGAACGTTCAAAACGTCCAATTTATTAAATGTTTTTTATTGGTTATACGAACGTTAAGGGAACATTCCATTTGATCATTTTGCAAACATAATGGGAATGTTACTTTTGACTGTTTTCTGAAAATTCTGAAACAAGTAGTAACATTAAAAAGCTGGGTAGAGGGTTTGTCATTCAGCTTCACATTTACATGCTTGACAATAAATTTGGTTTGTTTAAATGGATTTGTCAATACTCTGATAGAGTACAGAAACATGTACATTCAAATGTACAAATGTACATCAATAGATTAAGCAATAGTTCGTTATCATGATCTAACAATAAGCGAGCGTATATTACTCTAAGATCTTTTTAACACATTTACTATGTTTCAATCAACAGAATTTCCCTCAAAATAAGTGCCGGAAATGCAATAACAATCCACATATTCCAACATAGCCTATAATAAGCCAGATATTAACTATGTGGATCAGTATATTTTAGTAAACAGCAAGATTTTATAGAAGTGATTCTGTTACATTAACACTTCAGTTTCTTTTGCATTCCCAAAGCCTCTGTGTGGATCGTTGTAACGGGATTTGGGGGTTTCACAAGGCATGACCTACATTTTCCACAATCACCATTTTCAGGTGTTTCAGCCCAAAGGACACACTGCTACGACCTTTCAGCTACATATGAGAGCCAGAGAAAAATGTGAAACAGATACAACAACAAAAAGCATAAATAATTCTTCAAAAAAAGGTGAAAACAGTCAGAAGCATAAAGCAGCAGGATTGATCTACGTATCTGCTGAGGGAGGGGAGAAAAACAACCCTGCAAAAGAATGAATGAGACTGAATGATGATGTCTACTACTTCATTACCAACACATTTGCTTTTGGATTGGCTCAACAAATTCAGACAGCAGCCAGACTGGAGTCAAGGGAGGACCTTGGAAGCTGATAAACCAGTGTAGCTGTTTTCACATATTTACTCTGTAAATGATTACACTATAACCACATTTACATATTAAACTTGGTCAAATCTAATTCAAATGTTTGAAAATACTTTTCCAGTAAATCAGCAAAAATTATAAAACTGTAAAAAACAAACAAAAAAAAAAAAACATATCTGCTGTTCACACAAGCCGGACCTTTGTCCGGGCCAAAAAAGCAACAAAAAACATTTAGCCATGGTCCGCTTAGTTTCCTTTTACGCAAAGAAGAAGATCAGGGGATAATCAAGTTCGTTGAAATTATCCATCCTCTGCCCAAATAATCACTCCGCCCAAGTAGCAGTGCTTCGCCTTCTGAGAATATACAGTAGTTCCCAGTATGTATACGGTTAGGGTTAGAAGATGGCTGTGTCTCATGTGACCTTGTTATTTTTACACGCTGTGACTATACAAATCACAACATGTAAATAGGAAAATGTTGGCGCTATTTTGTCACTTATTGGGAGCAGTATGCTAGCTGGAGCCATTTACCTCCAGTCTTATTGCTAAGCTAGGCTAGCGGTGGATGCGTCAGACAGAGTTACGGCACGCACGGAGATGAAAAGGGTATGTATGGACTTATCTAACTCTGGGGGATACGGTGAACAAGCTAAAGTCCCCAAAAGTCAGCGTGTTCCTTTAAGTGATTGCTTAAAGTGGCCCTATTGATGATCTAAATAATAGTTTTGTTTTTCACGCTTCTAGAGGACCAGTGGTTACGTTCACACTGTAAAGTTTAAGGAGTGATAACTGCATTTAAATGTGGGAGTGAATCCGCTAAATTATAGTCCTGTCAGTCATGAAATTGCGATGATTGACATAACCATATAGCAACATGAGAACGTCTAATAATGTTAAGATTTTTGTTACATTTACACTTTAGTCATAAGTTTACATACACCTTGCAGAACCTCCAAAATGTTATTTTTATTTATTTATTAAGATGTTATTAACATTGTTTTTATTTAGTACTGCCCAGAAAAAGCTTTTTCACATAACAGATGTTTAAGTAGCCTATAGCCTAGTCCACAAGACAAAATACAAACACAAAATACAAGACAAATTACATAGCCTACACTTGATTTATAATATTGTGTGTCATTGGAAGGTTGTTTTGTTTTGTAATGGTTGTTCATGAGTCCCTTGTTGGTCCCGAACAGTTATAACTGCCCAATGGTCTTCAGAACAATCCTCCAGCACATTATCTTTTCCAGCATCTTCTGCCTATTTGACTCCTTACTGGCAGTTATTGTATGATTTTGAGATCCATCTTTTCACACTGGTGACAACTGAGGGACTCATACACAACTATTAAAAATGCTGCAAACATTCAGTGATGCTCAAGAAGGAAACATCCATTAAGAGCCAGGGGGTGTAAACATTTGAATTGGATGATTGGTGTAAATTGTTCTTATTTTGTTGAAAAAATGCATTTATTCATTTAGTAGCCTTCGGAGGCTAAATTAACATGTAAAAGAAAATAAGAAAAAATTACACATCACCATCATCTTGCTCAAAGGTTTCCCCCTGGCTCTTAATGCATCGTGTTGCATTCTTGAGCATTACCTTGCCAGTTCTGAAAGATGTACAGTAGATAAACATACTAGACTGCAACTATACATTGGAATCCTTTTGTAAAGGTTAAAATATTAATTTAAGAGCTCAGTGTTGAGACCAGTTTGATTGACAGGCGATCTGACGAATCATAATGCAGATATCCGCCATTTTTGTCTGACAAACAAACTAAAAATTGTGTATTGACATCTTTCTGCAGTTCTGATGTTCATTCATGTTTAATTCGTGCCATAACTAGAAGAGATGATCATTTCACGTGCTGCTTGAACTGAGGCGCTACACATTAAAGCGCCACAAAATGGTATTTGTTGTTTGAATTTCATAAAAATTACAAAATTTGAAAGCTGAGACTTTATTTCATGCCAAAAGTAACATGCTCTGTCTTGTCTGTTGGCGCATTGTCAGTGTCATATATTTTTTACTGTGTGAGAACATGTGTGGAGTGAGAGCGGAACGGCTTGTCGGACGTAGCAACAGTAACTAAGAGGGGTGGGTCTTTGTGAAAGGTCAATCTTTTTTAAAATCTTTGTGGACTCGGCCATACTCGACTCGGACTCGGATGTTAAGGACTCGGACTCGGAATGATGAGAAATAAAGTTGCAATTGTGAGATATAAGGTCACATTGTGAGATATAAAATCAATATTATGTGAATTAAAGTTGTAGTTGTGACATATAAAGTCAACATTTATATCTATTGTGAGATTTAAAGCGAAAATGGTTAGAAATAATGTAATTATAAAGTCACATTATGAGATTGGAAGAATTTTTGAGGCCGAACCAGGCTTCCATAAGCAAGAGCCCATCAGATCAATACTGTCATCATTAGAAAAGTAACTTACTGTTTCTTCTGCTCATGCTGTGAGGAACCATAAAAATTAAAATACAATGGAGAGAAAAATTTGTGCAGCATCCCAAGAGAAACATCTACTGTAGACTGATAATACTGCTAACATCATCATGCACAGTCTCTTAGATTCACACGGGAATTAATGATATCATAATAGCCAAACAACTTCATTTACATGCCAGGTTGTGCATGAATACAGTTTTACAACTTATTTACGCACCACTTTTCCCAAGCAGCTCTTTGTGCCTCCCAGGGCGATCCCATTAAATTAGGAAAAACTCTGCAGGAAACAGAAATACAATTTCCTCATTCAGCTCGTGAGAGAGTTTTCATTTTGCGGTTAAACCCCAGGCTCACCATAATGGACTGGCTTCCATTAAAAGTTCAGCTTTATGTGCCTGCCTCTGTTGCCACAATGAGGTGTTGTAAGAGACAAATACTGTAGACATGCAAATGTTCAGTGGCTTGAGCTGAATTTTTTTTAATAATCTTCATCCGAGGATAAGCGTAGGCGTCCTGTCCTTCTGGTAACCTCAAGATGTCTGCACAAGCTTTTTGCACATTGCTTATATCAAGCATGAGTATGAATAGTGTCTAAAATTTTGTTTTTCAGATTCAGAAGCAGCACCGCCAAGGCCATCGGCTGCACAATGTGCTCTCACACTCATATAGAGGGGAAAAAAGCATTGATTGGAAACACTCTCGTTCTATCCAGAGTCTGCTGAGGAGTTGCCATGGCAACCTCGCAGAGATGGAAAACTTGCAGTTCTTTGCCTCACAGATTCATCGTCTGGCTGTGGTTAAATAGGACAGTGTGTTGTCCTGTGTTGATAGCACAGTGTGTGATGGACGGAGCTGATTGTGTTAGGTACATGCACCTGATGACTCTGTGTATATCTGTGTTTATGAAAGTACATATGTAACTGTGGAAAAATACTGCTTTATGAGGCAATAGAGGTAGGAGGGCATCAAAGCACGTCCAAATCCACTGTTTACGTAGCCTAACATCCTGTCAACTAAGATGAATTTGTATGGATGGTTTTTGAAGGAAGCATGCCATGCATGCGGTTTGGGCGGACGGTGGAACATTTACAAATAGCATCTGATGAAGACGTTGAAAGTAAATTAATTCATGAATGTCATTTCCCCCATTAATTCAGCTTATAGGTATAGTTCACCCTGTTATACTTACTCTCATGTCGTTCCAAACCCATAAAACATTGGTTATTTATTCTTTGAAACACAAATTAGGATTTTTTATTTATTATTGAAACCTGAGAGGTTTCTGACCCTCCACTTATTCCACGAAAACTTAGAAGATCCAATAAGGTCATAAAGGCATAGTAAAATCAATCCATATGAATCGAGCGCTTTAATCCAAGTCTTGTGAGGAGATATGATGGCTTATATGATGATCAGATTTAATGGCTTTCATTCACATCTAAGCACATACATATATATTTAATTTAAGCTTTTTTTTTTTTTTTTTTTTACATCTAAACAATAGTCAACGCAAATATATAGAGCACATCAAATATGGTAAACACGGAAGCTCAAATGTGCCTGCATCACACTTTAAAATAAAACTCATTGGTTTGCATTTGAGCTTCCGTGATTACCATATTTGATGTGCTCTATATATTTGCGTTGACTATTCTTTAGATGTAAAAAAAAAAGAAGCTTAAATGAAATATGTTAATATGAAGCGATGATATATATTCACAGGACTTGGATTAAGACTATAAGTAAATAGATAGAAACCTTTCAGGTTTCATTCAAATATATTAGTTTGTGTTTAACGGTATTAGGGTGAGTAAATGACAGATTTGACATTTTTGGGTGAACTTTCCCTTTAAAGTTGCATTTCTGCTGATAAATTAGCACAGTCATCAAATATTTGCTTGGTTATGTCTTATGCATCATTAGATCGATGTGACATAATGGTGCCTTGTAAACCGTCTTCAAGAAGTCGCATTCTGTGTTATAGGGCATCAAAAGAACAAATAATATTTATGTGCTGCCACTGTTACCTGTTAATATGGTCTAATGCAACATACAATGTACTCTAGAATATGCAAAGTATACCGAGAGGTCTGCTGTGTGAAGGCTTTATTTGACAGTCATGTCTATCCCTCTCTGTTGGAGGAACCACCTTGACATTACCTTGACAGGTCGTGCCTGACAGCCATGAAATGAACTTGACATTGTCTCTCCCCCTTGGAGCTGATCTGTGGATGCATTATCTTTGCCAGATGACCCCTCCATCTGTCTCCCTCTGTGTACTGCATTCAGGCTGTCCTCAAAAAAAAAAAAAAAAACATTGCTTAGATCATGCAAAGCAAGTTTAGACGTTCTTGCATGTATAATCTCAAAAGTTTTTGTTGTTGAAAGCTGAGACATTACAAGGTGAATTGATGGGCCATTTGTAGAGAAATCATAAAAAGAACACTTCTCTTACAACAAGTGGGGTTCAGCTACTTGCAGTCCTGTATTGATAGAAAGTAACACATTATCTAGTCTAGTCTAGATGCAGATCAACTTCTAATCTAAACCATCAGTTTACATTCAGATAACACTGGCAATTATTCAGATAAATATCTCCTTTTTTGAAAACCAAAATTGGTCTCTTCAAAGTCTTGAAATAAGACAGCATGATGCAAAAAAGAGCACATTAATACTATACTGAAATCAGACAGTCTTATTATAGACAATCTGCTGGTAAACCCATGTTGCCCATTTTGTTAAGCAGTCCATAGGGGACAGATGGTTTGGATGTATACATGCAATGTTATTTTCTGCCAAATGACATGCTCATAGCTACATATCAGAGAATAAACACAATGTGCGCTTTCAGGTTTGAAATGACAACTTAATGGAACAAATGGAAGAAACGCAAAAATTAAAAAATACATTATGTACCTTACAATGTTGGAATGATAAGGGACTCAAACATCGCTCACCTTCATTTTAAAAGACGCTGTGCTGGGGTTTGCATTAGCCAGGTGACATAAGAGATGTTTTCATGTTGCAGTATTTTTAGTGAGCAATGGCTCTTTGCTTCAGGGCAATAACATGATGTGCATCGGCCCAATGACAAGCTCGAAAGTAATGGATCAGGCATATATTAATAACTTTTTCTCTTAGATGTCTCTGTTTCCTTGTTGTCTTATAGTCTCTGATACATTACACGGCTATTCACGCTCTACTCCCCTCTCAACAATGCATTAGGTCTTCAGGGGATGCTGTATGAAATGATGGGGAGTGAGAATCTCTTCCTCAATTTAGGTCAGCTTTCTGACCTACTTAGGACCCACTGATTGGATTCAGCAATGCTAACCAGACCCACTTTTCCCGGCTTTGAACACTTCCTAGAGGAATGTGTTTAATCCAAAATGCCACATGTACTCTGAGCCAAACACTGAGCTTGGCAGAGGATATAAATAAAGATGAAGTGATTGTGAGGGAAGGGGAACTTTGATTCTAGCTATGAACATAATGTGAGGTCATTTGTTAGAGCTGGTCAGTGCATTTACTTTAGATGTGTCCTAAGGACAGACAAGGCTTGGATAAATACACTTGTACAAAGACATGGAAACTACAACTCAGCACAGACAGACTGAAGCAACCTTAAAGCACACATACAAAGGGAAAATACTTTCCGCTGTTGTGCAATTTCTGAAATAAGATGCTGAAAACAGGTTCTTTGTTTAGCTGTACCCCACTTTTTTTCATTTACAATGTGCAACTACATGTAATAAAAGCATTGGCTGAATGGGGTTCTGGCTCAGAGATGTCAACTTTAGGTACATTTTAGGCATCATTATTACTATTTGTCATATTAAACTTAACCATAAATACTTCAGGATAATTATGCTAACATGCTAATAACCACTCAGAACACCTTAAAAACTGCATTGCAAAGGGTTGGCAACCATGCCGAAAACCCTGGCCTCATGGCAGAGAGTTTATTCTGGCCAGGAACCGAGCCACCTGACTGACAATTAATCACAGTATATGTGCTCTTTAGGGGCAGGTTTATTAAACCAAAATAATAGACTAGCATAGAAAAAAATTATAATGGCATGGCTCTATGAATGATTGTACAGAAGAAAATAGCAGAAAACATGACAGGACAGTATTGGAAATTAGTACTATTTCACAAAAATAACTGAAATCAAAGCACATATATACAGTGTAACAAAACTATGATTTGATGTCACTAACCTTGCAAACAACTGTTGTTTTCCAGACTGATACAATTTGTGCTCGTACTCACAGAAAACTGCAAAGCCAGTTAGTTTTGTGTACAATATGATATCATCAGATGTTTAGTGAACTGACTGTGGGTGGTCCGTGGGCATGTCGTTTGAGGCTGAGACTATATACTGTCACATATAGAAGGTGTATTTTCCTGTAAATGTGGAAGAAATAGATCACTTCACAAAAGGCACATAAACAATGTGATGATATACTTTTTGATATTTTATGATACAATGTGAAAGTGTTGAAATAAAGGAAAAATGCTTATTTTGGCTATGATACCAAATATTTATTTCAATATATATTAAGACATATCCTCAGTTAAAATACAATGCTAAACAAAACCCCAACAAGGCAAAACTTCCAAATATCTGTCAATGGGTTCAACTGAAAGGCCATTTCTCTGATTTATCGGATCTGGTTTAGAGCACTAATAAAGGAAGTGTGTCAATAACACTCAAATTATAACCCACTGATCTCTTTCACATCTCAGTTTGCTGGCAAAGTTACAAATACTTATTTACAGGGATAAAAAGATTTAATGATTATCCTGTTGATTCCGCAGAAAGTACCAGCCATCACTATTAAAAGGCATCATTTACAAAAGAAAAGCAAAACTAAACAAATCCTTTAGTTACAGTACATACAGTATTAAGTCACCATGCATATGTAAGGACAGGTTAAAGCCATAATGTGGGGTACAATTATACTGTACAAGCACATATAAAACTTTAAAATGTGTTGGTTCTGATTCACTCTTTTAAAACAGACACATTAAAATAGGTATACTATATAATTGAAATCTAAGTTCAATTAAAAAAAACCCAACATCATATAAATGACACTGTACATGAATTAGGTAAATATGTCAGTCCCCTTTTTCAACATACATTCTTATTTGGCAATATTTATGTATATTACAACATGATCCTAACAAGGATGTAAACAATGAGCTTAGAACTGTTTAGAAATACACATGCCACACAGGACAAATCCTAACATTGTCTATTATGTGGATTTTATTAAAACTTTAGTTTATGCAGCACTTGTCATTATGCAATGACTGTGTCCGTTTTCCAATGCCACAGACAGTGGTTATTTAAAGCAAAGTCAATGAACATCTGTCAATTCTGCACCATAATAATTACAGCAGCAACTTTTTGTACAGTTACTGCAAGATGGAGCTAAGTAATCACCAGCTAATAGGCATGTAGTTCTTTTTGAGGCACTCTATGAATATGATTATTAGTGTTTTTTTAGTTGTTTACAAAAATAAGCAATGAATTCCCACTAGTACCTTTGGGGGCCTCCTATTGCTCTTATATTGTGTATGCTGCTCTGCAATGTGCAGTGAAGTATGAGTCATTTGTTTATGCCCACACGCTTAACAATGAAGACGACGACGCACCTCAATAGCTATATAACCCCATTCTGCCAGGCAAAATGGGGGGGACAACCAAGAAAATATGCCCACTACATCACTGTAAACATACAGCAATGGACCATAAAACACAATTATACCTGTGCTAAAAGCACACTAGTACAAAATACAGGGGCTTGCAAATCAATATATACGAGTGAAATAGTGCTTATTGGCCTGTGGAACCAAATAACAGTTCTATATTACACAAAGGCAATACGACATTAATATCTGAAGAATGTATTGTTCTCTGCATTACAATGCCAAAGGCTGAGTCTCTATAAATTCATTGTCTCTATGCCAGCAAAGAGCGCTTTCAGCTGTTTGAATGAAAATAGCTCATTCATGGTCACCAAAACACACAGTGCATATGGTTAAACAAGCCCACCAAACAAAACATCCATTTGGTTAAAACGCTGTCGCTAAAACCTTCTGTAAACATCACAATAACATTCTCCTATTTGTCTAAAAGCTATGAGTCTGATTGAAAGACCGTATTAAATATTTCATAGCGACATAGTGAAAACAGTTATTTTCCTTAAGCATGTGATTGAGTGGTCCAGTATACATACAAATATTTATATTCAGAAAATATATATAAATTTACAACGTTTTTAAAAGCACCCACGTTGCCATGAGACAACAGACAGATTCCGATAAGACAATGAATTCGATAACAAAATGAATCTGGAAAATCAAAGGCAAATCAAACAATCACCTTAACCAAACAGCCTCAAATTTTCTATTTTGTGCTTATGTTTCCGTAACGAGACCTACAGAATGTAGATTGAAAATGCACAACGTTGCCTTATGTTTTCTGGAGAGTTCATGTGTGTCTAAAGGACCGGGAATGTAGATTTACCCAGAATGACTAGCTCTACTCATTCCCTTAACAGAGCCTCCAGTCTTCAGAGTTCAGAGAGCGGGACAACTCTTAGGATTGGTACGGAAAGGGGCTTCTGTCACTCTTTGAAAGTCAAAATGGGGGGAGGTGTAGGGGAGGGTTTGAAAAAGTGAGGCAGGTTCCTGGTGTTATCCGGACTAGGTCCTCTGTCAGGCAGCAGGATGATGTTGCCTTTCCTGCGTAGGGTGGAGTCTCGACTGGAGGTGGTAGAGAGAGTTTCCGAGGTGGCTTCACTGCTGGCTTCCACCGGTGTGACTCGGATAGTGGTGATACTCTGTTGGCGGTGGTGATGGTGGAAATGGGGATGATGGGGGTTGCTGATGTCAGGTAGGCTCCGGTTGCCATCTATGGAGCCGTAGCCATCTTTCAATGACTCGCAGCTTTCAGAGTCCCGGTTCAGGTCGTTGAGCTCAAGCGACTGCCGGATGCTGACCCGCTCCTGCGGTTTCCACCTCCAGGACCCACTGCCATCTGTGGATGGTGGTTTAACCACGGGCTTGCTCTCAGGGTGCGCCTCCACTCGAACAATGCCCGAGTTAGGTTCCTGATCCATCAGGGCTTTGTAACGGATGGATCCAGTACAACTCACGGTGCTGCCCTCACTTTTAGGACTACCATGCAACATGCCTTGCTGCTTGGACATTGCGATGACCTGCATTATACGTGGCTGGCTGTTAGTCCGGCAGACGGTGCTCTTCTCTGCCACCTTCAACCATTTTGACCGTGCTGACCCACCCCCTCCCCCACCATCATTCTCCTCTCCACAATCCTCCTGAGGTGAGGAGCTCACATACTCTTGGGCCTCCTCAGGGATGTGCACCAGTTGAGAGGATCCTGGTCGTGACTGGATAGATACCCTGGCTCCACCAGCTAGGCCACCAGAGTTATTATGATTGGCTAATGGCACAGCACTAGCGGCAAGCTTCATGTACTGTCCGGGAGGTCCACCACGGAGTTCACCATCCAAGCCCACAGCTGAGGGTTCAGAGCTGCAGCGGAGCTCCATGTTTCGCTGGGGAGAAAGTGGTCCAGCCTCATTCTCCATCACCTGCAGAGACATCTTGCGGTTCTCGTTCTTGGTCTTCCATTGTGAGAGCAGCTGCTTGGAACGTGTGGAGTCCATGGAGGCATGGATAGCGGCGTGGCGGCGAGGCACTGGTTCTTCAAATCCGGTTGAGTGCACGCGAGGCAGGGTGTTACTGAACGTCACAAAGCTCTCCTTGCAGAGAGGACTGGGTGGCGTAATGCACTCCACCTCTGTGCTTGCCCTCTTCAAGCTGGACATGGAGTTCTCTCTGTAGGACGGGCCACGTAGCAGGATACTTTCAGAGCGTGCCGAGGTGGGACGTTCCCGCATGCTCAGGCTCTTAGGTGGCAGTAAGCGTGGTGGATCTGTGTTCAAGTTGGGTAGAGGTCTCAGAGGCTCCCGCATAGAAGGTGGAGGCACCACTGGCTGGGGCTGTGGTGGAGGCTGTGGTGGCTGTGGTTGCCGGAGAGGAGGATGTGTATGTGTCTTCAAAGATGTGTCTTCACTAGGTTTAAAATTCCCGACTGCATACAGACCCTAAAGTAGTGCAAAAAGGTATCATTTTTACTTCAATGAATCAATGCCGATAAAGTTAAGATGCCATAAAGTTGTTAGTCAGGATAGTGATACTATACTTATTTTTTTGCACATGAAATTAAGGCTCTGAGAGATACTTGCACAGTCTGTTCAAAAGGTTGTATTCCCTGCTGAAAAAACCCTCTAGATGTTTAAGCTGGTCAAGCTGGTCTCCCAGCCTGGCCAAGTGGGTGTTTGGCTGATTAAGCTCAGTAGCCGGCAAGACACCCAGCCTGACCACCTGTAAAGTACCCAAACCCCTCTAGGACCAGTCGACAGACCAGCCTGACCAGAAGATTTTGTTTTTCTTTTCCTAACAGAGTTGTCCTAAGGTCCAATGTCACCAGTAATTGTTTTGCCAAGACATATTTTCAACATTAATACTACCTGAGTGATTGACAGCCTTTTTATGTCAGTACGGTTCCCCTACAGACTAAGGTGCATTATGAGCCTAAATTAACTTCTGAGAACTTTCCTCATACTGTCTATGGTCTACACTCTGAATGTGGGACTTCACAGTCAAGAGTATCAAACAGCATTACAAAGATAATCTCTTGGCCTGATTAATGTACTTTATGTTAAGCAAACAATAAAACCAGGACCTGATGTACTGATTTGTCTCAGCTTCGTTAATTTCTCCTAAAGGTGTATTGCCATTGTTGTCGGTGTTAGAAACCACGGGATGTACATAGCCCTCAGAGCAGATTGAGCAGAGAGTAAGCAGAGAGAGTGAGAGAAAACGAAAGAAATGGTGGGAGGTATGTGAGGGGTGTGTGTGGGTGGAGAGCTGAAAAGGAGCCACAAGGGATTTGCATGTGTGAGCTATTTTTACCTCTATTAAAACAGCATTGTCTTATAGCACCTTGCTAATTCTCTATGATTCTTCTCCAGAGTCAGGTTAAATAGAGACTTATGGATCAGTCATAGGATTATGAAATGAATTATCATTCTCACATTGCCTTTGTTTCTGCATTGCTGTGACAGCAGGACTCACCAGGTAGACGGCTATGCTCCCTCCGATAAGAAAGCCACAGTAGACATCCACGGCATGGTTCTTGAACTGAATGATACGAGTAAGGCCACAGATAATGCCGCAGATGATGAAGGAGAACACCAGGAGTGGCTTCAGGAGCTTGGATGAGTCAGTCAGAGTGGCATTAAAGTACATCTGTGGAAGGAGACCAGCCTTTTGACTGAAGTTTTAGGAAATTCTTAATAGTGGAAAGGACAGTGAGATTATTTGGCAAGCAGTTAGAAATCGCTTGAGTCAACTGTGCCATGAGTCAAGTGGATTACTTACGGAGATGTACACAGCCGCAAAGGCTGCCAGAGTGGCATGCTGAGATGGGAAGGACTTCCTGTAAAGAGAGACAGACCGCCTTGTTAGATCATTAGATCTTTTTCACACTGAGCACATTTGAGGTACTGTACCATGCTAAAGGACAGATGGGAACGGAAAGCCACAGATGATCAAGTCCACAGTGCCACAATTCTTATAGTGTGGCAAACAGAATCAGGGCTTTTGATTTCCAAAAATGTTCTCATAAAACCAAGAGATATGTCTGGATATGCATGTCTGCTTGATATTCTGGAGAGACATTTCAATACACATCACAGTAGTGTAAGCCTTCGGGGACACACGCAACACACTGACCCTCTTTGCGTAACATTTTTATGTTATAAAAAATGTCTGCACAACATATAATTGTGGCTAATGAGAGTGCATGAAATTAGTGGAAGATTGAAAAGCAGAGCTGTGCAAATGGATGTGAGTGGGTGTGCTGGAATGGGCAGTCATGTTTGTGAGTGAAGCATCAAGACTCAACCCTGTGTGGGTTTTACAGGAACTCCATGTGCCAGAGGACAGCGCCACATTCATTCTGCTGCCTTCACATTTATCTACACGGTTTACACCAATGATTTTATACAAATCAATTGATCCATTTAGACCTTTACTGTAAATGGAGTTGTTGCGCAGCAGGTCCAATTAAATTTGGTCAGCCACAATATGTCTAATCATCTTTGCTTGGTTATATTGTTATCTCCCACACACCATTATCAGAGTTTCTGAGCCAGTTTTTCATAAGGTCAGTCTTGCAGCATTGATTATGCATTGGGTCGACAAACTACAACATGACACAGATACCGCCCTCTGACCTGCCGGCGTTGATGGCAGCTGGATCAGGCCCAGAGCAGATGTCATCCACAATGAAAGAGTTCTCATCACAGGAAGTGTTGAGGCTGGTGTAGTTGGGCTTGCACACAGTAAGGAAGTAGGGGGCGTGATATCCTGTAGCCAGCTGGATAATATCTGTGATGAGTGCTGTGACACACAGGCCAAACACGTGGACCCCTGCAAATGAGACACAGACATAGACACACACAGAGACAGACAGACAGACACACACACACACACACACACACACACACACACACACCTTTTTCAAACACTAGATTTCATAAGTAGCAAGTAGAATTCATAAGCTTTTAATAAAATAGATGGAACTTTCATTATTACTAGTAAACTCAATTTAGTACAAGACTATAAAAAAGACAGAATGAGTCAAGATCAAGAGTGTATTATTCCAAACAATATTTATACAAGCTATATGGCTTTTTATAAAGTCACAAAGGACAGAAAAATATACACCCACCCACAAACCTCACAGCCCGTCGGATGTAAGAGTTGAAATTGCAGCCAGCTGCATTTATGTTAGCCTCTGTTTTGATGCTGATATTTCTTCTGGCCAAGCAGCAGTACAGGATCCCTTCCCCAATCATAATCTGTGGGAAGATGGTCATCTGTGTTTACCCAAACATACAACACTGTCATAAAACTCCCATCCCTCCTCTCGTGGCTTCCAGGGGTCATTTCTAATAGAATCACTGACACATCAACCCCATTACTGTAATTAAAGTAATCCCTCTCATCTATCCATTCATTCATAGCCATATGAGGGGGATTTCATCCAAAACTGTAAAAACCGATGAGGGGAAGGGGGTATCTTGTAAGTCGTTCGGGCCTCCACTAATGCAAAGACTAAAATGTTAATTCCATGAAAAATGAAAAGCAGAAACCCATAGATTTACATGTAAATGCTTCTGCTGTGAATGACGAGATAGAGAGTGAAAGAGATGAACAAGTGATCATACCCCCCTGAGATCACGCTTGCCACACACCTACAGTCAAGTGCAGCACTCGAGTGTAGCAGGCACTACCGTAACAGCTGGAGCTACCAGCAGGACACACATTCACATGCTGCCTGCTAGCACAGGCTCAGCCATCATACCCATACAACACTGAGGCACAAAACTCAGCTGGGTGATTTGATTTAACATCAAGAGAGTGTTGTTGAGTGATTAGACATGGAGCAAAAGTTAAAATTATAACTTAAATATTTGTGCTGAGATTTTGAGGGTGCTCAGACTGATCGTCTAACGATTGCTATCGGCCGATAATCGCTTCTAATGACTCAATCTGCAATCGCTCAATTTGCCGATCTCAGAAACCAATCTCATGATGAGGACACATAGAGATGAATACCTTCTTAATCTCTGCTGTCTCAAAACACATGTATAACAGTATTTTGGATCCATGCATCAGGTCTTAAAGGATTAGTTCACTTCAGAATTCAAATGTCCTGATAATTTACTCACCCGCACGTCATCCAAGATCTTCATGTCTTTCTTTCTTCAGTCGAAAAGAAATTAAGGTTTTGGAGGAAAACATTCCAGGATTTTTCTCCAAATAGTGAACTTCAATGGAGTACAACGGTTTGAAGGTCCAAATTGCAGTTTCAATGCAGCTTCAAAGGGCTCTACACGATCCCGGCCGAGGAATAAGGGGTCTTATCTAGCGAAACGATCTGTCATTTTCTATAAAAAAAGAATATTATATATATTATATACAGTGGGTACGGAAAGTGTTCAGACCCCCTTAAATGTTTCACTCTTTGTTATATTGCAGCCATTTGCTAAAATCATTTAAGTTCATTTTTTCCTCATTATTGCACACACAGCACCCCATATTGACAGAAAAACACAGAATTGTTGACATTTTTGCACATTTATTAAAAAAGAAAAACTGAAATATCACATGGTCCTAAGTATTCAGACCCTTTGCTCAGTATTTAGTAGAAGCACCCTTTTGATCTAATACAGCCATGAGTCTTTTTGGGAAAGATGCAACAAGTTTTTCACACCTGGATTTGGGTATCCTCTGCCATTCCTCCTTGCAGATCCTCTCCAGTTCTGTCAGGTTTGGATGGTAAACGTTGGTGGACAGCCATTTTCAGGTCTCTCCAGAGATGCTCAATTGGGTTTAAGTCAGGGCTCTGGCTGGGCAATTCAAGAACAGTCACGGAGTTGTTGTGAAGCCACTCCGTCGTTATTTTAGCTGTGTTCTTAGGGTCATTGTCTTGTTGGAAGGTGAACCCTCGGCCCAGTCTGAGGTCCAGAGCACTCTGGAGAAGGTTTTCGTCCAGGATATCCCTGTACTTGGCCGCATTCATCTTTCCCTCGATTACAACCAGTCGTCCCTGCAGCTGAAAAACACCCCCACAGCATGATGCTGCCACCACCATGCTTCACTGTTGAGACTGTATTGGACAGGTGATGAGCAGTGCCTGGTTTTCTCCACACATACCGCTTAGAATTAAGGCCAAAAAGTTCTATCTTGGTCTCATCAGACCAGAGAATCTTATTTATCACCATCTTGGAGTCCTTCAGGTGTGCTTTCATGTGTCTTGCACTCAGGAGAGGCTTCCGTCGGGTCACTCTGCCATAAAGCCCCGACTGGTGGATGGCTGCAGTGTTGGTTGACTTACTACAACTTTCTCCCATCTCCCGACTGCATCTCTGAAGCTCAGCCACAGTAATCTTTGGGTTCTTCTTTACCTCTCTCACCTCTTCTCCCCCGCTAGCTCAGTTTGGCCGGACGGCCAGCTCTAGGAAGGGTTCTGGTCGTCCCAAACGTCTTCCATTTAAGGATTATGGAGGCCACTGTGCTCTTAGGAACCTTAAGTGCAGCAGAAATTTTTTTTTGTAACCTTGGCCAGATCTGTGCCTTGCCACAATTCTGTCTCTGAGCTCTTCAGGCAGTTCCTTTGACCTCATGATTCTCATTTGCTCTGGCATGCACGGTGAGCTGTAAGGTCTTATAGAGACAGGTGTGTGGCTTTCCAAATCAAGTCCAATCAGTATAATCAAACACAGCTGGACTCAAATGAAGGTGTAGAACCATCTCAAGGATGATCAGAAGAAATGGACAGCACCTGAGTTAAATATATGAGTGTCACAGCAAAGGGTCTGAATACTTAGGACCATGTGATATTTCAGATTTTCTTTTTTAATAAATGTGCAAAAATGTCAACAATTCTGTGTTTTTCTGTCAATATGGGGTGCTGTGTGTACAATAATGAGAAAAAAAAAAAGAACTTAAATGATTTTAGCAAATGGCTGCAATATAACAAAGAGTGAAAAATGGTCTGAATATTTTCCGTACCCACTGTATATATATATATACTTTTTAACCACAATGATCCTCTTGCATTAGTACTAGGAAGTACCAACCTGTTTTTTACAAAGCGAACGTGTAAAGACTAAATTGATTAAATGCTAACCTTTCAACGTGATTACGTAATGCGTGGCGCATCGCAGAACTAGTGCAAGATGAGCATTTGTGGTTAAAAAGTATATACAGTGCTATGCATAAATTTAGACACCCATGCTAAAGTTGACTAAAAAGAGGAATACAAAATCATCTTTTGGAAATTGAACTTAATGCCTTAATTAAAGAAATTAGGAAAAATCCAAACTTTAAGGACACCAATTTTCTTTGTGAATGAATAATGTCACATAGAATCAGAATAATGAATAATGTATCGTAAATAAATAAATGTTCTTCCTTAAAATACAGGGTGCATAAGTCTGGACACCCCTATGTTAAATTCCCATAGAGGCAGGCAGATTTTTATTTTTAAAGGCCAGTTACTTCATGGATCCAGGATACTATGCATCCTGATAAATTTCCTTGGCCTTTGGAATTAAAATAGCCCCACATCATCACATAGCCTTCACCATACCTAGAGATTGGCATGTAGTACTTTCCATAAGATCATCTCTCAATGCAAATCAAACCAGCTATTAGGCTAACTGAAATAAAACCATGCCAATCTCTTGGTATGGTGAAGGCTATGTGATGATGTGGGGCTATTTTAATTCCAAAGGCCAAGGAAATTTATCAGGATGCATAGTATCCTGGATCCATGAAGTAACTGGCCTTTAAAAATAAAAATCTGCCTGCCTCTATGGGAATTTAACATAGGGGTGTCCAGACTTATGCACCCTGTATTTTAAGGAAGAACATTTATTTATTTACGATACATTATTCATTCACAAAGAAAATTAGTGTCCTTAAAGGTTGGATTTTTCCTAATTTTTTTAATTAAGGCATTAAGTTCAATTTCCAAAAGATGATTTTTTATTATCAAGCGTAGCGTTAGTTCTGGCAGGTCACGTTAGTCAAGCTCTCATCAGCTGACCCTCAGCTGATCCACATCTACCTATAGGAATACGACGCCTATCACCATATACATATATAAGCTCCTTCAGTATTATCAGCAGCAGCTATCACGTTTCTCAGGAGCTAATTACCCATCTCCATCCCCCAGCTCCTCTCGCCCAGTCAGGATTTGACATTCTGATTCCCCTTGAATCAGAATAATTATCTAATAATGTTGTACTTTAAAATCTTGAATTAAATATATTTGCAAATTTTCATGTTGGTTCTGTTCTGTTTACCCCAAGGGGGATTATTGCTGCTCTCCCTGCTCTTATCCATGCTAGGCTGCCCAGAACGGAACCATACCGCCAATCCAAACTGTATGCTAATTGTCAATCATATTTGACGGTAGTGGTCCTGACAGAACCTCTTTTTAGTCAACTTTAGCATGGGTGTCTAAACTTATGCATAGCACTGTATATATATATATATATATATATATATATATATATATATATATATATATATATAATTTTTTGTTGTTGTTGAAAATGACAGATCATTTCGCTAGATAAGACCCTTATTCCTCATCTGGGATCATGTAGAGCCCTTTAAAGCTGCATTGAATGCAATTTAGACATTTTAATTCTGAAGTGAACTAATCCTTTAAAGTGACAGCAGCCTATAAATACCTGTTGCTGTCTGTGTCATTAATGGTAATCAAACAACAAAAGACAAAGAGAAAATCGCTCACTGTTCTTGAAAGAATAACTTTTGTAACTTTAATTGTAAGGATTAATCCGTATTTAATTAATTCAGGGAAGACTAGATTATGCCAGAATTCAGGCCTTGAATTTATGACTGTAAAATCCTGATTGGAACCTCCCTATAAATAATTCTACATGATAAAAATAAGGTTTCATATAGACCCCATGATCGGTATCGGTAACTGTTATTGGTGATCGGTTGATCGTTTATCTGTGATCGGCCCCAACAATTCTGATCAGAGCACCCTTAGGAGATTTGTACTCATGCTTCATTGCAGACCCAAGTCTCCTTTCATTTACAGTGGCTGACAAATGCATAAGGCACAGGATAACCAACAGTGATAGCACTTAAAAGAGCGTAGCCGCCTTGCAAAATTAATTAGGCCAGTATGGTGGAGCACCTAATGTGATGAAAACACCCAAGCGACATGCTGAGGAGTTGATGAAACAAATATGTCATTAAACATTAAACGAATCTGCTCTCTGATGAATATAGGTGGAGCGAGGCAATTTTTTAAGATGATGTTGATGAGACCAACAGTGGAATAACAAACTTTGAAAAAGCCATTGTGAATACATAAGCAGCTGGGACAATGCCATAAAACTATATTTTTTTGGCTCGGATCTATTAATAAAAAACAACAACATTAAAATTCAATTCACATATTTCTATTCATCATGAATTTATATTAATTAATTAATTAATTAATTAGCGTAGCTGTCAATAGAGGAACAGAACTCTCTCAGATTTCATTAAAAAGATATTCATTTGTGTTCCGAAGATGAACAAAAGTCTTACTGGTTTGGAAGGAAGTAATTAATGACAGAATAAAAATTTTTGGGTGAACTAACCCTTTAACTCCATAAACTCGATCACTTTATGAGCCAAACCCAAACAACAAGTATGATTTCAAAAGACTATAACCGTTATCACAAACCGTATGTAACAGTAATGTATCAGGTGAGCTATCAGGTAATGTGATGGTAATGGGATGTTAACACGTTATCAAATTAACACGTTTATTTCAGCCTTCACCAAGCAGTTCATGTTCAGAAATATGCTTCCTTTACACACAGCTCACTGTGCGTGTCTATGTTACTCGTGCTGTTTGTGAAATTACAGTCTGAAAAAAAGATTTCAAACTATTATTAATATTTTCTGCATTGTAAACACTGAGCTTATGGTAAAATTATGCACAATACTCACAATCACGAGCTGAAATTCAGGCACTGCAAAGACTGATACTTGGTGTCTGTGTATCAATACAATATTCCCATGCAAAACATTGTGATACTATGCATGATGTATTGATTTTTTCACCCTATCTTTACTGTCACTTTTGATCAATTTAATGTATCCTTGCTGAATAAAATGATTAATTTCTTTTAAAAAAATCTTACTGGCCTTAAACTTTTTAATCTTACTGGCCTTAAATGGTAGTATGACTCTCAAAAGCTACACTTTCCAAACATTTCCAAACTTCTAAGTTTTGAAAGTTTGAAAGGAAATGTGATAATTAGCTATTGGAGATATTTCTATCGAGTTGCCTTAAATTTGCAGTGACACTCTTGTAAACCTCAACATGTACAGATGGTGAAAAGCAATTGAGGACAATCTATTAGACTCATGAGTTCATCACCCAGGGTCTTGATAATACACTCACAACATGCCTGGAGAGGCTTAGAGCCTTGTCGCCCAGCTAATGCTCGAAATGCATGCTGGGAAGGCGGTAGTCAAAACTTCAGTGACAGTTTGGGGAAAAGACAAAATGCAAAAGAGACAGGCAAAGAGCATAAAAGAAAGAGATAGAGAAAGAAAGAAAGAAAGAAAGAAAGAAAGAAAGAAAGAAAGAAAGAAAGAAAGAAAGAAAGAAAGAAAGAAAGAAAGAAAGAAAGCGAGAGATGAATATATGCTAACAACAATTTAGATGAGGTGAAAGCTGAGAAACTTAGGCTATGTTTACAAGGAAACGATCTGAACCGAAAACGCAAAAGTGGCGTTGCGTTATCACTTTTTATTCTGCGTTTAGACGAGCATTATGGGGGGGAAATCTGCGTGCATATGGTGACGCAAAAGTGTGTGAAATTCGATGTAGTATGCACTCCAGGCGGCTAGGTGGCAATGTGAAGCACTGCCACACAACAACACCAAGTCCGCGCGCCTGCGTACAACCTAGCAGTCTAGCAGACTTTTGTGATTTACCCTTTAGACGGGAACGCGACGGTGGAGCGTTTTTAAGATTTCCACTCTGGAGGGTGGTTTCACTTTTTTGCGCTTTTAAGCCCCAAAAACGCCGTCGGCGTCTAAACGAAAGGCACATTTGATAAAATATTTTTACGTTTTCTCCCGCAAGCGTTCTCATGTAAACTGGGCCATACTCAAAGGTAGGGTAGGCAATGTTTTTCATAAACACTTTTTGTTATACTGGATGAGACTCTCTTCACATCCTTATAATAATCAATAAGAGAAGTGGGCTAAATATTAAAACATTTACATATTCTATGGAAGTCTCAGGACCAATTTTTTTTTCATCCAGTCATTGCATTCGGTCCTGCCTGTCAACATATGTATTTCTAAACCTCCACGCACCCTGCTTGCTCAGACATCACACCTCATCAGTGTGTTCTGTAAGGCTATGCAGAGTTGTAGACAGACAGTCACTGCGTTCACACCATGTCATAACTGTAATTACAAGATGGCAACCCCTGACGTTCTACCCGGAGCTGTTCATGTCCTCAGACTCAGATTTATGTGCTTCTATGGCAACACTATCAATGGCTAAATGAATCTGCAGCAGTCAGGTGGTACAAGTCAGAGCTCTGTAAGTGGTTTATATTTATTATTATTGTAGTGTTATGTGCTTTGTTAATTTAATGCCATCTCTCGTGATGCTTTGCTACGGAGCCCCGCACATGACATGCAAGAACAAAAAGTAAATCGTGCGCACGATTTAGCCAACTATTTTTTCCCTGCATATCATGTGCAGGGCTCCATACTTTGCAGACTCTGCTGTGTGCGTTCATGTGTTTTGAAGAAAGCGTGGCTTTGGAGAGCACTCTGAAGGGAGGGTGGGATCTTATGATTTCAAAGCTAGCTTGCTACTGCTAGCCTCTCTGAAATTGCCAACCCTACCTTTAATTACGTAATTTTTACACTTACATTGGCATATCTGTATATTAGCTTTGAAGACATCTTAGTCAAATATACTGATGACTCATCCTACACTACACAGACTTTTGTCCAATCAGATCCTCTCCAGAATGAGAATGTCCCTCCCCCTAATGCCGGAGACACACTTAATGACTAGCTGAAACATTCTAAGACAGAACTGAACACACTTACAGACTGTTTCCAATGACTAGAGCAGATATTCAACACAGACTGTGAACACCGACTGAACGCAACTGTTTCAGACGTTTGGGCATGATCAGTCGTAAGTATCAAATTACATTCATAATCAGCCTTACAGTCGTTAAGTGTGTCCCCGGCTTTGTGTCACCTGCAAAAGACTAGGAAGCTGCAAATCATTGTTCATGGCTAAGATGAGACTAAAGCCATCAAGCAATTTCATAGGCCTTTTGACTTGAAAAACATGCAAAACTAGCAACAATTTACAACCAAATACAGCTAAAAATCATCTGCCACGTTCAACTTCAGGTGACTACATAGAAATTGTCATTTTGTCATATGTCATTATGAGTCATACCATCAAAAATAGACAACTTAGTATTCACTTTAATATTCATCTTTGCCCATCGAAACTGAGATCAAACACTAAGCCTGCATGAATAAGTAAGAGTGCCCTCTAAACAAAATAAGAGCAAGAGTGGCACTAAGGCATTTACCGTTGCTGCCGGCCCGGCGAAAGCCAGACTGAAGAGCATGAGGAAGGGGATGACCTCCTTTGTGGGCTCAATGTAAGGCATGCTGAGACTCCGGTCATTGCAGCTGTAGCCTGAACGCACTGGCTTAAAAATGTCTGTCAACTCCAAGAAGTACAAGCTGACCACTGAGGACACCAGAATCGGGAGCTGAAGAGATAAAACAGAGGGAATATGATAAATATGCAAGATGAGAAGTGAACAACAATAACATTATGCTAAATTTATCAAATGGTGCACAGCACAGTCCCATAGACTCATCCAGGCTTGAAAACCGTTGCAAACGTGATAGAAAGTAATTATTCCATTGACAAGGTAATCAGCACAATTATAGCACAATGGAAGCACAGCGTCTGATCATGTGACTTTTGAACTGTATTTTGCCACGGTTTCATGCTTAGGATTTCAGTGATAACAGATTAAGCTTTCGATCCGCTGTTATCCTTTTAAGTCGCAATCCGTAAAAGTTGTTCTCATTAATCGAAAACGCTGTTGGTGTTGAAGAAGGAAATGCATTGGGAGATCCTTGCATCTAAAAACCTGGCTGTGTAGATCAGCGTTACGTTGGTAAATGAGCTTCATACTCTGATACATGTAATGAGGGTTTGGATGAAACTATGCTGGAGTTATATCCCTTAAGGCTTTTTACACACTTCAACGATACCAGGTTCATGCTAAGGTTAGACAGAAGATGTGTGATTACGGCAGAATGAAGGTTATTCTCAGGTGAATATGCATGGAACGTCTTTAAATATCGTAGAATTGCTGTTGTCATTGACACGGTTCACCCAACAGTATCTCAGTGAACAAGGATCAGCTGGAAATGTCATAGCAGCAGCAGTGCTCCAATGAGGAAATATATTGCGCTGTGCTATGCAAAGTGGAAATGTGCCACGTACTGAATTATTATGAAACTTGAACGGACAGCGTGAAGATCAAAGGTGGGGGTAGGGGGTTTAATTACTGTAATCAACCCCCTTCTAAAAAGGGGATAGCATCTGCAGAAAAAGCCCCAGTGGTCTAAACTCCTATTGATGCTACATTTTACAGCACAGATACTAATAACCTCTATGATACTGTACTGGATTGATTAGCATATACTCTTACCAGTCATAACCATTACTAATTCTGTACTTTGACTGTACAGATGTTAAACAGTGACTTGCAATTAAAAGGGTTTTAAACTTAAATCATTTGTAGTTAATATTTTCAACAAGTTACTAAAACTTGACTTATAATGCACATACACCAGAACAAAACTTTGTTGTAATTCATCAAAACTTGTCATGTTTTATGACAATAATGCAACAACTGAAATTACATTTTTAAAACAATTTACTTTTTAAACAACATTTGTTGCTTGCAACAAATATAAAAATGTTCAAGAGTGCACATGCATGTCTTTATATAGGAATGCACAATATATTGGTTATCGGCTGATATTTGAGATTTTTTATTATTATTTATCAATATATTGTCATAAATGGATATTTAATAGGGCATGCTGATATCCACAATTTTTACGTTTACCTTTGCTGTCATCTAATGATCACTTAATGTTAATATTTACAAACATAATGAACATTCTGTTTTGATGGTTTAATGTTATTGTAGCACTTTATTTTAGATTTCTGTGTTTTTTAAAAATATTTTTTATAAAATGGTATGGGATTTTATTATCAGCTATTTATTGGTTATTGTCCTGAAATAATATGCTAATCGGTATTGGCCATTGATATTGGTATCTGCACATCTGTGTCTAAAACCCAAAATAAAATCATATTAATGTCACATACAAAACACCGCGTTTTATTCCAAACAGCATTAATGGGTTAAAAAAAATGATGGCTGAGCAAATGAACAAGAACCAATTTGGTATTTACATCATTATAAGTAATTGTGGAAACTTTTTGTAAGAATGCGGGCATGTACTACAACCTAAAGTCAAGTGAGATCTGTCAGCACATTGTGTACATTAAATATGAAGTTTTCAGGAACAATCTCTCTCTCCCTCTCCCTCTCTCTCTCTCCCTCTCTCTCAAATGAAGTTAAAATTCACGGCCATATTGTAATTTATTTAGTAAACTGAAACATTAGTGAAACGGGGAAGTTAATTAGCCAAAATAAGTGAAGTGAAGCAGATTAAATTACTCTGTTTTTAATTCATTTTCTGCTTAGGACAGAAACAAGGTCTCTGCATGCAGCAAGGAAACTCTATAGAAGGCAACCAGGTCACACCTGGGGACATGATATTAATGTCAATGCAGCCAGTGAGCTTTGATTCTGTCTGATCTGACAAAACAGAGACTATTCCAAGTTAACTGTTTACAGAAGCTTTTTACACTTGGTTTACATTGGATCTGGAGCATGAATGTATCATAAAATCTTTCTCACTGTCAAAATGATAAAGATAATCTGTATAAATATATCTGTAAATATCAATACATATGTTGTTGTTAAAGGCATAACAATATGAGTAAAGCATTATGTCAGTCATTAAGTTTTTACAATCAGGCACTCACAAATCTTGTCTACAGTATATGGGGAAAAAGATTTTTATATGTAGGCTATCTTACATCTTGTTAGCTCCCACATTCTCAAATGAAAATTTACTTTTAAAGCAGAATAGAAAGACAATGTCAATCGTGCATGATCATGCTGTTTAATACATAGAACAGAATGTTTAATATTCTTCAATATTAAAAAAATAGGGAATTCAGTACTGCAGCTTGACAAGTAAACAAGACAGATCAAAGACTGCCAGCATTACCTCCACGACACCAGCCATCAGCACTCATTTGTTTGTGATATCTAGGGCACGTCAGATTGGCCTTCATTTAATAACTGCCTATTTTCTAACCTCATTTATGCTCAATGGTGCCCTCTTAACTCAGTAATAGACAACATTGTTTTTTTACCAAGACTTATTTTCAGAATATTTCCCGTTCTGTTTTATAAGCAATATGGATTATTCCCTTTACCTTGACTTTGAAGTAATAGCCTACTTTACTAAGGCCATGTTGCCTATATGCCAATGAACCTTACAATCAGGAAAAGAGTGTTTTTGAATGGCTGACATCAAAAAGCAAGCCAAACTTGATGCGCAAAAGCCAGCAAACAATTGTTCCACGTATTTCCCCACACATAGCCTGGCTATCCCCTTAACATTAACATGACACAACAAGTGCAATGCATTTTGTCCTTCTCATGACCATAACTGCATATGCCTATGTAAAGTTAACGAGCAGTCATGCAGAATGAACACAGACTGTGGTTCCAATCCGCTTGATTGCTTTGATTTCGAACGTGACCATCGCGTGAAGGAAGACCACCATACCCTTAACTCTCGTCTATTAATCAGACATACTACATAAGAAACATCTCTGTCAATGTGTAGGCTACTAGACTCACTTACCTCCACGAAATAAAAGCACGGCAGCAAGGTAACGCTGTCTTTGGTCATCCTGCCTTTGAGTCTTTCCTTCGCAGACATGATAAACGGTACGTCCCTTTATAACGCGGTGCGTGAAGAGAGGAATAGTGAATTTGTCCCCTTGTGCAGTAAACGCGCTCCTTCAGGCTGTCGCTTTCTCCATCCCCAAGTGCGCCTTTACTGCGGATACAGACACACGGAAAGATGCTGTCTCAAACCTGGCGACATCATGACTGAAACCATGACAACACAATCACCATCCCCTGAGGACGCGCCGATGGAGATCTTAACAGTGTCCAACAGCGATTAATGTTTCAAACCAACACTCAAACCTTCTGATTAGAGGCAATATGCTGACCAGATGACGTCAGAGGTGTGCTAAAAACCCATTTTCACCAGAAGCGCGCGCACGTGTGTGTGTGTGTGTGTGTGAGAGGTGGGGGCGTTCACGCTTGTTCACACTATCATGATTGTCAAATGGCTCAAATACGGCTCAGAGGATGTAAGCTGATTATATGTAGCCTATATAACTCTGTAATGATTTTCCCAGCCATAAATACACTGGAAGCATTAGGCATGAGGTAAAATACCTCATATCCACCGCTGGTCTTTTAAATAGCATGGACGTGAAAATTACAAATGCAGTTTTTGGTAGGCTTTTAGAGTCTCTCAACAATATTGCATTCAACATGAAACAATCCCTTAACGATTATTGCAGTGCGCCACGGACCACTGCACTTAAAATAAACATCTCAGACCTCATACAAACATGCCCTTCTGCCAAATATGCACAAAGTAATAAAGAGCCTATTATAAAATGACAATCTGTCTGGAGTTCTACATAACTAGCCAACAATTGACAATTGTTTTATTCAGTATATAACTCAGGGTTTTCTTAAATGTTCTCCTAAACTCATTCAGAGAGAAATGAGAAATAGCACAAACTCCAACATGAATCTACTTTTCTTTGAATTTAGTTTCAGTGGGCAAACACGCCATCTAGTGGATATTTCATGATGACAATCTTATAGATGGATTAGTGGCGACCGCAAGCATTTTAAAATGTAGCCCACATCCAACTTTATCAAGTTATTAGTATAAGCTTTAAAGCAGAGTCAAATAGGTTATGGTACTAAATAATTAATCGTCTGCATGTTAAACAGTTCACAAACTCTACATTATCGGCTAGTTTTACTTGCTGTCTGCCTACTTACAAAAATAATGTAGATTAATAATAATAATAATAATAATGTTAAGAATTAAGAGATTATAATAATATAATAATGTTAAGAGATTATAATAATGTATTAGTAACGTTGAGTAGCTGGAGAAGGGCAGACAGCAATGATTTTGCCTGATATCAACAATGCAGAATCCTAACTGTGAAAGACTTGTGCATGATCTGCTGGACTCTAAAAGTGATACCACCTTTGTCACTCAAGGTGTAAGTAATGCTCTTAAGGCACAATCAAGTAAGATTGAAACTACTACTATGCTTGGTAAAGATACAATTGTGGAAAGCAAGAGAGTGTCAGGGTTGCAAGCACGAGTATATGAATCAGGTAGTTTTATTGAGCTTCCTCCTGCTTACACCAGATATTACATGTGAACCGTGAAATCACAAAGAAATGGAGTCATATCTGTCAAGTATTGCAGATAAGGTACCACCTTTAAAATATTGTGAAATTGGTCTGTTAATATGCTGGCTAGTAGTCGATGGCTCATTGACAGGTGATTGTTGGAAAAGATGAACCCTTTGCTGTGTGAACTGATTTGGGATGGAGTATTGTTGGGTGTTTATCTTCACATCTTGATTTGCCTGAAGAAAGCAGTCTATGTCACCACCTTGCAACCAAAGAACTTCCTCCTGTCACTCCTACAGACGTGATTTGTGTTTTCTAGACGGACCTCAAGGACATTAACAAAGAGAGAATGAAGGTATCTCAAGATGACATTCCTTTTCTCAAAAAAAATGAAGGAAAGCATTCATAAACATGCATGGACATTATTCTATTCTACCAAGTAATAAACAATTGGCCATGGCTAGACTTGACTATCTAAAGAGAAGGATGTCTAAGGATGAAATGTACAGGAACGGTATAAGGAATTTATGAGTGAGATCATTCAAAGAGGGGATGCAAAGGAAGTAAATGACTGTGGCAAAGAAGGATTTCGTCAACATCCCATGATCTCATGTGTGATGTGGAAAAAATGTATCACCAATTTCATGTGAATGAATCTGACAGAGATTACCTGCGTTTTCTCTGGTGGAATGACGGGAAGTTCAATCAAAATCCTCTTGAATTTCGAATGAAGGAATTTCATTTTTGTGAATCATTTTTGGTGCCGCCTCCTCTTCAGGGTGTGCAAACTTTGGCCTGAAGCAAAACAAGAACAGCCTTTTATACCCTCTGTTGTCAGTTGATGTCTGTGTTTACGTTTGTTGAAACATGCTCGCATTGTTACACCATCTGTCTGTACCTGAGTTTATTTTATTATTAAAGACATTTTGTATTGGAACCTGTTATCTTCATCTTGTGACAGAGGTAGGCTTTGTTACTCAGATTATCCAGAGTCCTTAAAATATCCTTAAATATCCATCATTCCAAAGAACCACCCTGTCACTAAAGTGATTATTGCACATTATCATGAAAAGGTCAAACATTGAGGAAAAGGATTCACCAAATTGAAAGGCCTATACAAAAGCTGGTACTGTTAATGGAAAACAAATGTAACTAGAGTACTTTCTCTTAAAGTATTTAAACACCTGTGTTTTGGATGAAATTATTTTCTTTTCATGTTTAATGTGTAATTGAGGGCTTTTATATCTGGAAATCATTCATGTTTAAGTACATGGTAAGATTTGGTGGGAGTGTAACGAATCCTGATGTTTGTTTAATTTTTTCATATTTCTTTTTTACAGTGGTTCATGATACGTTGTTGTGTGATGGCTCTACGGAATGAGAACAATAAACATACTGTGAATCATCAGTCAACCGTTTATTAATTAGGACTCCTCAGTGGGAAAAAAGCTTATTTAATTAATCGACAGCCTACCAGCTAATCTTCAACATGTTTTCCATTAAACATTTGCTTTGGATTGATCTATTTAGTTTACAGTTTACACTGAAAAAAAATGCTGTTTTATAAGAGAAGTCATGGACAATTTTGCGACAGGCAGGATTCAGTTCTCATTCAATTTGATGGTAGGCTATACACAAAGAGTGATTGACTGTCACACAACTCTGACCAAGTTGGCCGTTACGCTTTCTCCAATGGTAGAACCCTGGTATCTCCCAATAATAAGACCATCTCTGGTGTTACAGACAGACTGGGAAGAGAGGTGTAAAATATGTGAAAATGTTTGTTTTTTTGTTTTTTTGCAAGCATGAAAATGTATTACTAAGTATTATTAAACATAATACTTAAGAGACAGCTAGGTAGAAAAGGTGGCATGACAAAAGGTACATCAGAGAAGGAACGCCATTCCAGAGCGGAAGCAACTTTTCAGATTTTGATTAAAGTTTACCATGATTTTTTTGCAACTTGCACGGTTTACTTGTTCACCACAAGATTAGTAATGTACACTAACAAAGTAAATAGGGTCAATTTTGATTTCATGACGACTTTAAACTATGAAACTAAAATTGACAGTAGGTGGCGTCAATATCATAATGAGTGAGTCTTTGGGGTGCATCAGAAATCACACTTCCCTATTAAATAAATCCAAATTCACAGAATATTCAAAGAATAGACAAAAAGTACCTGGATGACCTACTGCTTCCAGTGAGATTCTGAAGTGTGCATACGATGGACAATTTCTATTCAATGAAGCCGCGGGAGAGGATTTGTGAATAGTGAAGTAGGCCTAGCCTACGTATGTTGTGAAGTAATTATTCAAAATAAGTACCTAAGAGAGTATGTGATTTCTGATGCAGCCACTGCTCCTTTCAACCCATTTGTTCAAATCGGCTGATTCATTTAAGAACGAAGACTGTTTTTATGAATGGGTCATTGAATCATTGACTCGCTGGATTCGTTCAAAAGCGCTGAATGACTTTTTCTGCTGTGACTGTTCTATTTTTGTCAATTTTGACAATATAAAATGTACGTCACTTAATAACTAAAACATAGCATATTTTTTTTACATTTATTTATTATTTTATACACCGTTGGGTATAAAATAGTGATGATCTTAAAAGGAAAAAAAAATTACTTCTGGATGCTGCGACGACAAGGCCTATTTCAAAACCGAACGGTCCGACTTACAACTGGACAGGTGCCCTACTAGTGACTCACCTTTAGTACTTGGGCCCTGGCAAGAATACCTTTACTTTATGTAACACTTGTTACTACAAGTGGTCTATTTAAATATATAGTACAATGTAAACAAAAGAAGCAAATCAAACACACCGACAGAGTGGAACAAGAAAATGTCCAAACAGTAGGATACCTGCTGCAGCGATGAAACAAACCTTGTTGAAACAGCATGGATTGAATTTTGGATTGAATCCAAAAATGTAAATGATTAGTATGAAACAGACAAAAAGAAAAGCAAACAAATTCACAATGAAGCTTCAGCATGTGGTAAACAAAATTCAAAGCATCCAGACCAGTAGGTGTCAATACAAAACCCCAACAAGCTCTGGCATTATTTTGAGGAATAAGAGCCAGCTGCCCAAACAAAACGTAAGTGTAAACTTAATATGCACCTTTACCTCTATACATTATTATTTAACATGTAGAATCAATGTTTTCTTTTTCTTTTCTTAAAAAAAAAAAAAAAAAAGTTATCTGTTTTTAAAATGTGAAACAGCTAAACCTTTTTCAAAGTCTAACATACATTCACAAGAGGGCAGCAGCTCCCAGTTCCTCATAAGTCTTCAAAAATACATCGAAGCTTTTCCTACATTCCTACATCAACAGTATGCAAATTAAATATCCTGAAGAAGTTAGACATTTAATTTTTCAAAAAAAAAAAAATATATATATATATATATATATATTTTTTTTAGGCATTATTTCAGTATTTTTGTATTGAGACATCTGTAAGCTGGTCTTCGTACCATGTTGTTAATGAAGAGCAACTTGCTTCACAAGTCCTTATGCAATTGAGCAGCAGCAAAGTGAAACTCCAGGTGTGATATATTTGGAGGAGTCATATAACAGCACGAAAGATTCGATAATCTATAATAATTTAAGACAGTTCAAGTGCATTTTTTTGTGTGTGCAGGCATCCCATCACTTAACAGACAGGCACGCCTACAGCGCGTGCTGCTGCCCAGCCTGCGCGAGCTCTAACCCAATTCATTTTCATAGACTGCAGCGCACTTTTAAAGCGCTCTGTCACGGACACAATGCGCTACTATTTCTGGCGGATTTATTAGGAAGAATGATAATGGAATAAGAGGAAATCATGCTAGTGCTATCGTAGGACTAGGAGACGAAGCCGAAGAACCTTCACTTATTTCCCAGGATCTGTTTGACCGTTATCGACAATGCTTTACTTTCAGTTGGTGATCATGGCTGGAACTGTCATGCTGGCATACTACTTTGAGTACACCGATACTTTCAGCGTGCACATCCAGGGATTTTTCTGTCATGATAATGCCTATACGAAGCCCTTTCTCGGACCAGAGGAGTCCGGCGCGATCCCACCAGCTGTCCTGTACGCGGTGGTCGCAGGTGTCCCTGCACTTGTGGTGAGTGTATGTTTAAGGATAAAGGAGTTAAGAAAGAGCAGTAGGCCTATAGCCTATAGTTCTTGGCAAGATCTTTATTTATATATAATAGCCTAATGTCAATCAGTTTGTGAATTGTATAGATAGTTGAAATGTCCTGTTGGATAGGGTCTCATATATTGAGCCAGCCTGCAAAGTAAGGATTTAAATAATGTAAATAAATAATTATACACTTTGAAAGAATGTGGCCTATTAAGTAAACAGATGTACCGATATTTATTAAATGATCAGTGTAAGTTCATGAAATGCTTAAAACATAAATTATGTATATTTGATTATGCATATTATATTTAAAATTAATTATCCAGTGTGGTTTCTGATTACAGTCTAAAAGTGTATTTTTGCACCTTTCATGGTGGGTCAGTGTATAAAATTTGGGGTCAGTAAAAGAAAATAAATTAATCCTTTCATCATCATTAAGTTATGCATTATGCATTAAGTTGTTACAATTTATAATGTCAACTAAGACGTGTTGCCTATAATGTTACAAAATATATATATTTCAAATAAATACTGTTCTATTTATCAAAGAACCCTGAGAACAAAAATGATATACATTGATATACAGTATTTCTGAAGGATCACATGACACTGAAGACTTGAGTAATGGCTGCAAAAAAAAAAAAAAATCTACTTTGTCATTAAAGGAATAAATGACATTTTAAAAATATATTTAAAAAGAAAACTTATTTTAAGTTGCAATAATAGAAACAAAAAACAAACAAAAGTTGACACTTAGTAAATGGTCATTTAAATCAACATAGCATAGTTCAGATGAGTTGGTCTTTTAAGAATGAGAAATGTAAGTTGAAAGAGATCAGTAAGTTGAAAGGCTTGCATCTGCAGGGTTGCCATTGCTTAATGTTTGCTATTGGCCACACTGAATGTTGGAATCTGTCTTCGAGAGTCATTTCTTTTGGCTCTGGACTCTAGCTCTGTGTGCCTACAGTATATTAAAAGAGAATTTATGATGAGCAAGATATTGGCAGCTCCGAGGATCAATTAAAGAGCACCAGGATCACTACTGAGCCTCCCTGCTCTCATCTCTCATAAGAATTCCAATGGATTTGCTCAATCGATCTGAAAACACTCTGCATGGCCTTATATTAAGGCCATACAAATTCAGCCCCAAATGACTATTATTATAACCCATTTGCTGAAAGCATCACTTTTGAGCAAAGTGTGGAGTGAAAACTTCGATCTGGTCTCAACAAGTGTGCTCTGTGGTGGACAGTAAAGAGGTCATGAAGGAGTAAAGGTCAGCTATCAGCCCGGCGGGTTCTTAAAGTGCAAGGCTTATTCAGTGTAGTACCAAATATTGCTGGCATGCTTAACTTGGCGGCCATTTCTGACAAGACAACTGAAAAGTTTACAGTATCTCAGACTTTTATGCAGAAGTACTTATTCTTAAGTTGATTCAAACTGTGTGACTTTCTTTCTTCTGTGTAATACAAATGACAGTTTCTTTTGAAGAAACTGTAAGTCATTTAGCCATGAAATTATAATTAATGCTGAGTCTGACTGGAGCTTTTAAGTTTCAAACACAAAATCACTATAAAAGTACTATAAAAAAAGTGAATGACTCATGTGCTGTATTACAACTCATTCAGAATTTATAGGATAGCTTTGTGTACAATTTTGTGTACAAGTTGTGTAGGCCTACCGTCTGGTTTTCAGTTTAAATGATGACATACTTCACATAAGTCATAATTATAAGTTGTGATTATCATATAAAAAAAAATATTTATGCTTTTATGTTTATACTTTTTATCCATAATTTTGTGTTTTTGTCATGACTATGACTTTGTCTCATAATTTCAACTTTTTTGTAATAATTATTACTTTGTCAAAATGTCAACTTGTCTCATAATTTTGAGTTTTATGTCATAATTATGATTATCTTTATCGTATTTGTTGGAAATGGGATTTCATATAGATTTTGGTTTGTTCATCACATAAAGTTATCATATACTGTATATATATATGTATATATATAGCTTATTTTTTACGATACATTTACGTATGGTGCGTTTGTGTCCTTTTGAAGCTTGAAAACTCAAAGTTAATGTAATTGGATGGAAAAAAATCACAAGTGTATTCTTCAAAATTTCTCTTTTTGTGTTTGATAAAAGGAAAACATATGAATTGGGAATGACATGATGATGATTAATTGATGACATAATGCTGCATCTCACATTCCTCATTAGATATGAAAACAAATAAAAAATAAATAAAATAATTTTTGGACGGCCCATATGACAGTTAGAGGAACCGTCTCACTCATCAGGCTTGGCTGTGTGACATATATGGGCCAGGGTGGCTTGATGTCTATTAGAAATGAACTGTGAGTCATGTCAATCCACGTTCACAGTCCCGAGTTGCATTTGTTAAGAAATATGAATTCCTTTTGTAGAAGCCATGAAAGGATTTGTTGACAGATCAGACCTTATTTATAGTTAATTATGAAAATGTGTACATTCATAAATCTCAGAATTTAAAATGGAATTGAATTATTATTTTCTTTTGATGATCTAAAGGAACATGTCATAAAAGTGAAGTAAAAAAATAACAAATTTGTCATTCTGTAATATCATTCTGTAGAAAGAATCAACCACCAAACATAATTTCTCTAACGCTTCTCTATTTTAATAAAAAATACAATAATTAATAAATACAATTTGTCTTTCTGAGCTTATTGTACATGCCTCAGATGTAATCAATAAATAGAAGAGCTTTATACTGCAGTACTAACAAGTGATGTCAAAGTGATAAATCCTCAGACTCTTGCCGTAGAGTTCCCACTTCAAAAGCTCGCTCAGCCGTGCTAATAATTGAGATATTACTGCTGTTGTAACCTGGAGTTTGCTGCACTGTTGAGTTTAGTGCAAGAGTTCACAAGTTCACCTGTCGCTTCCTGTCATTTTTCACATTGGTATAAGTATTCGAATAAGGGTACCAGGTTCTGATGCAGCTTAACTCTTCACATGCTGTGAACTGGTTAACCTGTCTTATCATTTTATGAGGCTGCTATAGGTAGCAAGAAAACAGGAAGTGTACACATTAAACAACGAAATCATGTATTTGAGTTACAACAAAACACGTTCTGGTGTTTTTTTGATAAGTCGCAGAAAAAAGGGCTCGACAAACATGGGTTAACGAAAGACCTTTTTTTTTTTTGTAACTGAATTACTTGTTTATGTAACCGGTCCTACTCGACCCACTCCGAGCGGGATTCGAAAATGGGGTCTCCAGCGTGGGAGTTACAGGCATGGGCATGTAACAAGGATGCTTAAGACCACGGCCTCTAGCGTCAGTCTCTAACGCACCTCTTGAGGCCAGGGGAGTGAGGTTTACACGCACAGCTTTTACTGGCCTACGTCCTTTACACTAACCCCCCTAAACCTCACTCCCACCCGGGTCAATTGCACCAAATGTTACCAGTCCTACCTGACCTGCTCTGAGCAAGATTCGAACCGGGGTCTTCGGCATGGGAGGTGGGTGCACTAATAAGGACGCTAAAGACTGCAGCCTCTAGAGTTAGTCACTAGCGTGTGTCTTTAGGCCAGGGGAGTTAGGTTTACACACAACAGCTTTTACTGGCCTACGTCCATTACATTTATGGCGCTTTTCCACTGCAGGGTACGGCTTGGTATGGCTCACTTAAATAGTACCACCTTGGTTGAGGTTGCAAGCGAGCTGAACCGAGACTAAAATGTGACGTGTAACTACTGCAGATCACTGATTTGTCAGAGAGAATCGTCACTACCAGCGTCATTGGATTTGCGACACGAGACACCAAACCCGAACAAACAAACTTCTTCGTCTTGCAGTGAAAAACATCCACATGCCGAGAATCAAGAACACCATTCCATCGATATGCTCCATTGCTCCTGTGTTGTGCGTTTGTTTGTGTCGCGTTTACGATTATGTCACGGCAGTAGAGGCAGCGCAACTATAACAATCAGTCTATAATCCCACCCACTTTGAAGCAGTACTAAACTGCAATGGAAAAGCAAACGGGGCCGAGCCGTGCCATGCAGTGGAAAAGCGTCATTAGACTGTAAGTTGAAATCCAATTATTTGTGTTTCCAATTGGAATCTGATCTAAATAATTGACAGTCCACACTGTGTATCACAACTGTTCAGATCCGATATGTGTCCCGTGGCTGTCTTTCATTTTCTGGAATGTCAGCGTTGGTTTCCATAGCAATGACATTGTGTTGGTAGAACTACGTCAAAAAACAACAAGGGGTTTGCAATGGGATATGGTAATGAAGTGTAGTCGTGGGGTGGAATAGCTACTACTACGTCTAATGAAGCAGCAGCAGAAACGGAGGCTGGCATGAGCGGCAAAATTCCGTGCTACCGAGAAAGAAGACACCTCATCACTGGACCACAGAGATGTCTCCATTTATAATTTTCTGCGTGACTTGCACATTGACAACAACACAACGAAACAATGTTTCTGCAACGACGTCGACGTCTTTACATTTTACGTGGCGTGAGAAAGTGACATATAGGAAGAAAAGCTATGCGAAATCCAATCAGAACGGTCCGACTGAAACAGATTACCAGGAAGGAGATTTGAATAGGATTTCAAGCCACATATGAATGTAGCTTGAAACAGATTTGTAAAAATCAGATTTCATGTGATTTTTTTTTTCTGTTTACATTTGCTATAAATGATCGGATTCCAATCAGATATGCACAAAAAATTGTACTTAGACTTAAAGGGTTAGTTCACCCAAAAATGAAAATTCTGTCAGTAATTACTCACCCTCATGTTGTTCCAACCCCGTAAGACCTTCGTTCATCTCCGGAACACAAATTAAGATATTTTTGATTAAATCTGAGAGCTGGATCACTGCTCCATAGGCTTCTAAGGCATTATAACTTGCTGGCCCAGAAAATGTATTAAAGACATCGTTAATATAGTCCAAGTGACTACAGTGGCTCAATCTTAAGTTTATAAAGCGACGAGAATACTTTTTGTGCAAAAAAAAAAAAAAAAAAAAAAAAAAACACTTTATTCCACTATTCATTTCCTTCTCTCTGGGCCTCGAGTTTTTTCACGTAGTATAACTGCGCAGCGCTTCTGTGTTGTACGTCACATGCATCACACACATGACCAGCGTCGGCCAATAGTGAGCCTACGTGTGACGTACAACACAGAAGCGCTGCGCAGTTATACTATGTGAAAAAACTCAAGGCCAGCAAGTTATAATGCCTTAGAAGCCTATGAAGGAGTGATCCAGATCTCAGATTTAATCAAAAATATCTTAATTTGTGTTCCGAAGATGAACGAAGGTCTTACGGGGTTGGAACAACATGAGGGTGAGTGATTACAGACAGAATTTTCATTTTTGGGTGAACTAACCCTTTAAGAGTCTGAACAAGGCTTAAGAACTGCCCTTACGAAAAAGAAGTATACTTCAAGTTCATTTTATGAAGTATACTTAAGTAATGTTCAAGTATATTTTTAAGAATACTTTATGTAGTAAGTATACTAATGTGTACTTGTAGTAAACTTGTAAGTGTACTATTTCAATACTGCTTGGGACTAAATTGGCCCACTTTTAGTATATAAAAGTATACGCTTAAGTGTACTATAACAGTAGTAAACTTTAAGTACACAACTAAGTTTCTCATTTTGTAATGCATTTGTACTACAAGTGAACTTGTGAAGTATACTAGTAGTTTACTATTTTAATACAAGTAGTACATTTTTTTCGTTTATGAAAATACACACTGAAGTGTACTCTCAGTAAACTAGTTTAGCAGTTTATACTGCATGTATACTTTTAAGTTTTCTTTAAGTGAACAACATTATACTTATAGTTTACTATATTATTTTTGCACTTGCAGTACTACTATGTTCAAATGTAGATATTATTTTTTATACTTGAAAAATACCTTTAACTGTACTTTAATTTTAAAAACATTTATTAGCTTCATGCATCTTTTTTAATCAGCACTTGAATGTCAGTAAGTTTCATAAAGAAAGGCAACATTTTAAACAAAAAAGTTGAGAAAATCAAATGTTTGTCAAAGACTACGCCTTGATCAGATTCAGAACGATGATCAAACACAGATGGAGTAGATAGAGTCCAACACCCCCAAAGCTTCACAGTCGTTTTCTCTTCATGGGTTACGCTTCATTTCATTTGGTAACATTAAGCAGTTTTGATTTACACACTGTTTAATGTTTGATGATCACGTTATTTTCACGTTATAGAGCAATCTTCTATAACTTGTTTCAGCTTCTTCTTCCCCTGTGTTTTGATCCGGAGATTGTGTCCTAGAAGATGTGTCATAGCGCCCCCTACCGTATAACAGTGAAAACATGGATAGCTGGAAAATTCAGTCAATGGCGGGGAAAAGTAGCCTGGAAATCCAGACCGAAATCTAAAAGATTAAAGGGATACTAGTAGAAAACCTGTAGTGTTTTCGAATTACCGTGCTTTCCACCCTCGTATCCCCCTGAGATGAGAGATTTATGTATTTTTGACTCCGATGACGCAAAATGACATTTTTTGGCCAGAGGCTAAAGACTACAGCCAGTAGGAGGGGCTGTCCCACATGTCTTCAACCCGCCCATAGGGGGATCTCACTCACAGAATGTACACACAATGTCAGCCGTCTTTCTTTGGAAGCTAAGCTAACAGGCTCTTGTTCTGTGGAGAAAGCTGAGTAGTAGGAGAAAGCTGAGTAGTAGGGGTTACCATCCTCTTTTTCCCGGACATGTCCGGCCGTCGAGATCGTCCAAAATGTCCGGGATTCGGCTTTTGCTTTCTGCAGTCGCCATTCATTGTTTACATGCACACCTTTTGTTTCAATCTAACTGAATTCATTCCGATTGGTGAATCTGAATGTGGTGTTTACATGAACGCTAAACAAGTGATCGGTTGATGTGCGTTTTAACATTGCTAAGAAAATTTCCACTCCTCCGTGAGAGACCAGTGCGTCTCAGTAATCACGCCACCGGCCTCGCGCCGTTCTCCCGCGGCCCTCAGCCTCGTCCTGCTCGCCACAGTAAACATAATGAATGGCGACTGTAGAACGCAAAAGCCGAATCCCGGACATTTTGTGGCGATCTCGAAAGCCTAGCCTTGTTGTTTTCAACTGCGCTCTCTTACCGGTAGGCGTGGCTTGGGAGTGGCCTCCTAGGGCAGCAAAGCAAGTGCATTCTGGGAGTTGTTGTCTTTTATCCACATAAGCCAAAAATACATTTTCTGGCTTTTCTCAGTCTAGAAAGCTCCAAATTCAAAAATAATTTCACATTTCTTCTACATAAATGACCAATTTTAAATATACATTCATCTTTCCAGAGGTGAAGTATCCCTTTAATGGTCTGGCGTCGACTAATGAAAATCGGCCAGCTCGAGGGGGCGGCACCAAGCATGCATTTGAAAATCTCACTGCACGCAATTGGATAACACTATGACCAATCACAACAAAAAAACCCTTACGCTACCAGCAGAGCTAACTGGTAGATTATACTCTTACCGTATCCGGTCGGCAAAAACGTCCTTCTTGCAAAGGAACGATTCGAGTGGCGTCTTCTGTTCCTGTTTTAGATAAAAAGCCAAGTCTAACTCGTTCATTGTAGCGGCCAAAGCCGTTTCAAACAACTGGTATTCATGCATAGGCATCTTGCAATGTTTACTAATGACTTCGACATCACAGCGCTGTCATCATCTGTTTAGCTCGCCTCTGGCCCGCCTATATCAGATAACCCGATGTGATTGGTGCAGCTCAGATCGAGGGGCATATTTAATGAGCATCATTACTCGACACTACCAGTGGACTAGCCTACACAAAAATTCAGATATGGAAAATTAGAAACATATGTTTTAAATCAATATTCTAATCAATATTTTCAAACAATGTAAGTTTCATAAGACTGTATGTGAAAAACGATGTAAAAAAAAGTATATTTAATAGGCTACTCGATCAAAAGAGTTAACACAACTACAAGCCAAGTATACTTTGAATACTTAATTATACTTTTAAGTATATCTCGATCAAAAGATTGAGTACAAGTACAGGCTAAATATACTTGGACTTTTCTCTCAGTATAAGTCAAGTACACTTAAGTGTAATTTTAAGTATATTTCTGAGAAGTACATAAAGTATATTTTTGAGAAGTATATAAAATGTAGACTGAAAGTATATTTTCTTATTTTAAGTTTAAAAGAAGTATACTAATAGAACACTTGAATAAACTTCTTTTTCGTAATGGTGAGGTACCATGATGAAAAGTTTCAACTAGTTTCACCTTCATTTGGGCACAATCTCAGAAAATTTACCTTTAGGGGTACAACAATCTTTTCCTTATTTACCCCTAAAAGGTGTCTCTTTTCTGATGACTGGTGCAAGGGCGGCACACCTGTCACTCATATGAGATCACAGCAATAGCAAAAACCCAATGATCCAATCAATTAACGATAAACAAAATCAAGTCCCTTCCTTTTTTCTTGTGTGAGAAGCCGTTTTACTCAAATATACATCACTATAGGGAAGAAAAGACGATCACAACTTCTGTTTCATAATGACTTTAAAGTAACTTGACATACAAATATAGAAAATTACAAGTTATACAGTAGATGTATAAAATATGTAAAGGTCAATACATAAAGGTTATGCAAAACATCATGGGTTTCCCATTAAATGTTTTTTTTGTCAAAATATATGACAAATAATATAGAGATTTAGATTAATTCCTTATATGACAGGCATTCTAACTTTTTCATATATCAACGCAAGTTGTCACAAAACCACCATAGCCGTCTACAGCTTTATTCTTTCAAACCTATCCAGCACTAATTGCGAGTGTGTTTTTTTTTCATAGTTCCTTTGCCCCGGGTGCTCCCTGCCAGTTTGGCAAAATCAGGTTCAAGACCTTGCTGGGAACTGGCATCTGGCCAGCAGAAAATCAGACCTCTAATCATTTCCATTGTGTTCATGAATTGGTCTTTATTCTTCTTCCAGTGTTACAAATAGCTGAAATACAGCCTGTTTTCTTGATTTTGCCTTCAAGCTGAGAATTAGATTTTAGCTTAATTTACATCTTAGATCTAAGTAAAGATCAAGGAAAAAGCAAAAAAGAGAGAAGAGAGAGGGAGAGTCTACGAACGAAATGTGCCATTAAAAGCCTTGTTTGGTTTTTGGTTTTGTCTGCAGATTACAGTGACAGAGTCCGTGCTCTTCTTGCTGCAGTATGTCTCTGAGGATCTAGACAACCGAGAGAAGATCATTGTGATGGGCGACTGTTGTTACCTCAACCCTCTGGTCCGAAGGACATTTCGCTTTCTTGGTATGTCTTCACAGGCTGGAGCGTCACTAATTAGGACAAATGTAGATTTAGATTTGTTCTTATCTTTGAGCCTGCAGCAGAAGAAAAGGCAAATCGAGATGTCAGGCACACAAACAGTACTTGCAAGTTTCTTGTGTGGGGTAGATGCTCATGGTTCATGTCAAAGCATTCTCTTAAATTATTTATAATATTTCTTGTGCAGAGAGGAGTTGAAGGGGAAAACTATGGGATGTTACTTGCCCTGAAATCACACCAGACTATATATTATCTCCCAAAACTCCAGCAAACACTAAAAGGGAAGCATTCTCTCCCCCACAATATATTTAATTTAGTGACTCCATTATATTTATATAATCTTACAAAATGAAGCAAAAATATTTTACATTTACGTCCCCACTTATATGTTTGGTCCCCCCCTGAATATTGTAAAGAAATGTACTAAACAGTAGCATTTCAGATCAAAAAAGCATGTATGCAAAATGTATAATATCCAAGGCACACATTTCTAGTAATTGTGCTGTTAATTCTCATTTTGTATTTTCAGAAAGTTTTGTATAGTAAATTTACTGGCTCTTGTCTGTTACACAGCACCTCGCGCTTCTCATCTAAGTGTGCTATCATGTGGTTTTACGAACCATATGATTACTCTTGAATTTTGTTGTAAGAACAACTCAGCTGAAATTCAGTGCTGTGCCCACATTAGGTTTCTGGTTAAATATGGAGTCCTCTGGAGCATAATGAATAAGCGTGTTAATGTGGAGGCAGACGGAGGAGCTGTGAGCAAACTGACAGTGGTAGCGCTCATTGTAAACTAGTTTCAGTCTGCTGCTTCACTCATAGACAACATTCAATGTGACAAAGCTGCCCACGCTTACATTAAGATTTAAGTCTGGTTTCTCTGCTTTCCTGCCCAATATTCTGGTTGAAAAAAAAAAAAGCTCTAGACTCACCCAATGCTGAATGGGCTTTTCAGGATTTGTTTAGTGAATAGGCATTACAGGCAAACAACAGAAGTCATCTTTAAATCATTGCTATTGTGAGATATTTATATTGGGGCTATCTATTTAACATGTTCATTTAGTGTGATTAATAATGCACAATTAATCATCCCCCTGATCCATGCACACTTCTGTTCAAAAGTTTGGGGTCAGAATGTTTTGTTTTTTTTAAAGAAATTTATACTTTTATTTAGAAAGGATGCATTAAAATGATCAAAAGTGAGAGTGAAGACATTTATAACGTTACAAAATATTTCTATTTCAAATAAATGCTGTTCTTTTGACCTTTCTTTTTTCATCAAAGGAACCTGAAAAAAAAAAGTATCACGGTTTCCACTAAAAAATATTGAGCAGCACAACTGTTTTCAACATTGGTATATTAAGAAATGTTTCTTGAGCAGCAAATTAGCGTATTTGAATGATTTCTGAAAGATCATGTGACACTGAAGACTGGAGTAATGATGCTGAAAATTCAGCTTTGCCATCACAGGAATAAATTACATATTAAAATATATTAAAATACAAAACATTTATTTCAAACATTAATAATATTTCACAATATTACGGTTTACTTTCTTTTTGATCAAATGAATGTAGCCTTGGTGAGCATAAAGACTTCTTTCAAAAACATTGTAAAATCTTACCGACCCCAAACTTCCGAACGGTAGTGTAAATTCCTTTAGTAAGACTGAAATTTGCCTCTGGATAATATAGTGTCTTTGTGTCCCTCCAGGTGTGTATGCTTTTGGCCTCTTTGCCACTGACATCTTTGTAAATGCCGGGCAGGTGGTAACGGGAAATCTGTCCCCACACTTCCTGACGGTGTGCAAACCCAACTACACAGCGCTGGGGTGCCAACAGGTGGTGCGTTTCATCAACCAACAGGAAGTCTGCACAGGCAATGAGGATGATGTCTTGCATGCTCGCAAATCCTTTCCGTCCAAAGAGGCGGCCATCAGTGTTTATGCAGCTGTTTATGTTGCTGTGAGTAAACCCTACTTGTACACATACAGTACACAGTAGAAAAGGATCACACTTTAGTCTAAACAGCAAATAGCAAATAGGTATCAGGTTTTCTACGGCTAACAAGGTTTGGAAACACTTGCATTCTGTTTGTGGAAGCTTTATGCACTTTATTTCACATGTGAAGAGGTTGTTTATGTATAAATTAAATCAGCAAAAAATGATGTGTTGCTCAGGGAAAAGTAACATTTTTGTCAGAATTAATATTTTAGACTAAAGGATTTGTTCTAACACTCCTTCCACTTCTGATGAGAGAAGCTTTTTATTCATACTATCGTATTGATCCAGGCATGAATTGGGTTTCGTAACATGTTTTTCAAAAATGGTACTCCTTTTTTAAAAAGCATAAAAACACATTTTCCATTTATTCTTGAAGTCTAAAAGCTACAAGGCCTGTCCACACATAATTCACTTTGGCCACAGAACATTTATTTTCATTTTCCATCAGTTCTCTGAAGGTTTTTAAGTTACTTTGCCTTGCTTTCTGATTTTTGATCATGTTAACATCTGGAGTGACCTGTGAGATCTCACTCAGGGCTTTCATCTCAGTCAAATCCATTAAACTTTAAGCAGTGTCACAAGTTAGTGTACACATCAAACTTCACATTTTTGTGCATCGTCTTAATAAATAAATAACAATGATGTTAGTGCATATTTCACCTTGCAACCTTCAAACCTTAATCATACTAATCAAATTGATTACTCTGTATGACTCCAGTCATTAAATACATCAGAAATGGTTTACATTCTGAGTCAGCACGTTTAAAAGCCTCAAGGCAGATGCTAGAAGATCCATTTAATGGTTCCTATTACAATAATAAAACAAATAACTTACCTATAGACTGAAAAACTTTCATCTGTCATATCCAAATGGCATTGTGTCAAAGAGTTAGTGGAGAGGAGGAAAATCAATCTACCATGACTAAGGGCTGCTCTATTATTTAATCACCTCGTTTTTCCTGTGATGGAATCTTAAAATAGTACTTCACCTGAAAATCTAAATTCTGTCACTATTTACACACTCACACCCATTACAATCCCATTTTCTGCTATCCTTGTCCAGTGTAGCACAAAAGTACAAATTCATGAGCTGTAAAATACACCATAACAAAGTTTGCATCTAGCTTGCATCCAGATTAAAAAATCATTCAACTTTAATATTTGACACCAAAATGACAAGTTCTATGAAACAAATCTTCAAAAATGTCTACTTGTGTTCCACTAAAAAATACCCGCAAGATATTTTTTTTAGAATGAGATGAAATAATGACAGAATTATTAGTACCATACTGGTTATCATACGATTTTACAGATAAAAAAAAAGAAGAAATTATCAGTATCGGCTGATATTGGATATTTAATTGCGCATGCTACTTTTTTAGATTTAGATTATCTTTGGCATTATCTAATGCTCACATGAAGTTAATATTGAAAAACACAAATCATTTAAATGTAATCTTTAGCAAATCTAAATGTCACACTGTACTGTGGTAAAGACTAAACCATTTGCAGCATTCTATTTAGACAAAATAGTATAGAAATATAATATCATCCATTTATCCGTAAACGGGCAAAACATGGAAATAATTATCGGCTTATGGTATTGGACAGAATTTTAAGACGTGAGCTTCCACAGGAACAGTTAAATGGATGCTTGGTAGAATAACGTCTGTCTGAATGTCGCTGGTGCTCCCTGCTCAAGACATTAAGAGTTGTACTTGATCAAACCCTTACAGTGAATTGAATACAAGTCTACCCCCCATCCCGCCTTTGTCCACCTTCCCTCATTCCCCTAGGGCTTAATTCTGGACTAAAGCGACAGGTTTTCTTCAAATACCACCAGACTAGCCTTCAAATGCCACCCTTCCAGTCAATGCCAATGTCTTGGATAATTGAAACAATGTAGCTGAACCATGCAAATGTATTTCATTTGAAAAGCACCAGCATGTCAGCAGCATCAGACACATTCAAATGTTTGCGTACACTGATCCGAGTAATTGGTGCATGTTGGAGTGCAGTTTATTAAACAGGTATTTAAACAGTAAAAATGAAACCTGTGTGTATTTAGACAAACATGTCCACACAAGAGCAGGGAATGAATGAACTATGAAAAGCGTTTACACAGTGGTTAGAATGAAGATGTATTACAGAGTGCTCCATTCTTCCTCAGATGTACATCACATTCTCTGTGAAGGCCGAAGGGACACGGCTGGCCAAGCCGGTGCTCTCTCTGGGGCTCATGTGTCTGGCTTTCCTAACTGGGATTAATCGAGTGGTGGAGTACCGCAACCACTGGTCTGATGTCATCGCTGGCTTCATCATCGGTGGAGCCATTGCTGTCTTTATGGTGAGCTCACATATGAGAACACTGATAATAAAGATACAAATTCAATTCATTTTTAAATACAAATGTATTTGATATAGTTGATCTTCTCGAATATTTACAAATACAAGTTCTGAGTGTTTCCAACAAACTGTTTGTTCTTATTTGTGAATTCCTTTTATTAATATTATGTTTAGTTATAGTAACTACCGTTCAAAAGTTTGGGGTCAGTACGAATTTTTAAATGTTTTTTGGAAGAAGTCTCTTATGCTCACCATGTATGCAGTAAAAACAGTCATATTGTGAAGTATTACAATTCAAAATAACTGCTTTCTTTTTGAATATATTTTAAAAAGTAATTTATTCCTGTGATGATTTTCAGCATCATTACTCCAGTCTTAAGTGTCACATGATCCTTCATAAATCATTCTAATATGCTGATTTGATGCTCAAGAAACATTTCTTATTATTATCAATGTTGAAAATAGTTGTGTTAAAAAACATCTTATTGACCCCAAACCTTTGAACAGTTGTACACAATAATGTAAAATATACTATGTTCCTTTTGCGTTTTTATATTTTGTGATTGATAAAACATGCAAATTATGTTATCTAAAGGTTATATTACATGATATGCACAAACCTTAGTGCCTATGAAGTCACCAAAAAATGCGACACACTAAAATAAAAACTGTTTAAAATAATGTGTTGTGGAACAGTAAAAGCAAATGTTTCATTGCAACTCCTGTTTAATCTGGTCCCAACTATATATAACCAGGCAGACATTTCTAAGCAGTGTTGAGAAAGTGGGCATCAAAAAGTTTGAAGACACCTTATTTAGACAAATTATAAATAAACATTATTGTACTGAATATTTTCGTAGTGCTTTAACAGAAATGCAAGCTTCTGTTTAAATACCCCAGACTTTTTTTTTTTTTTTGAAGTGCCTGACTCACTGTACAACATTTCTTTTGACAGTGCACAGTGCATCTTGACAGAGAGTTTGAGAGATCTGCGGTACAGAGTTGCCTTCAAGCCATCTGAAATTTAAAGAAGCCACATAGCAGCAAACCACTGATCTTATGCAGACTTTTGCCCATCACACACACTGCATATGCCTACATACTATGAGAAAATGTTTCAGTTGTATTTCTCAGTAAAAGCAAGAAATACATAAAAATATATGTGCATTATTTATATGAACAAATATGGTAATTCATAAAGTAATGTTACACTCAAGAAGAAATGTGACATATGGCTAGATAATTAGGTCAGGCCACAGGATAGGGCACATGTGTGGCTTCCTCTTCAAAAAAACACAACAGTTTGTACAGTGCTGGTCACTGTTGTTTGAAGAGTGCACAGTGAAGATGAGAAACTCATTGTGCGCATTAGAGGAAGGTCACACATGAGCTCATGCGTGCTTGCCTCACATTAGGCATAACAGCATTGTGAGTGAGTTTGTGGAAGCGTGAATATTTTATTTTTTGTGGTGCTTTAGTCATACTGTATGAGATATGCACTGACCTATTTCTGCTGTTAGGGTAGGTTGGGGGAGGGGTGCAGGGAGGAAGGTGAATATACACATCAAACTCATGGTCAGATCAAATCTCTTAAACGTCACATCATCAGAAAGGAGGCAGTAATGGGGAACAACAGTTTGTGCTTAGGTAAATGCATTGCAGTATTCTTGCTAATGTCTGTTTCCTTCTGATTCCCTAGCAGTTTGTTTTGCAGTGGAGTTCAGCTCAGGTCTCAATAATGAGTTTTTCCCCCCGGTGACATTGTCAGGACAGGAGAGTAGCTCTGATTTTACTTGACCTTTTATTTGTGTCAGGAACATTTTTTTAACCAGTATCATACATGCAAGAGGGCTGTTGTCTCGAATATTAACAGGAGTAAGCCAAAGCAAAACGTCTCCAAGCAGTACACGGTAGTGGTGTTTGATTCCTGAATGAATCAGTGTTTGAATCAGAGTGAGTGATTTAATGATTCACACATAAATATAGTCACTTGTTTCGGTTCTGAATGAATTAGTGTTTTGAATGAATCAATGACTCACCCATAAAGATAGTCACTTGTTTAATTCCTCACTGAATATGAATGAGTTTGAATAGGAGTGAATGATTCAATGGGCCCTATTTTAATGATCTAAACGCAAGGTCTAAAGCGCACGGTGCAAGTTAACTTATTGTGTCTCCAGAGAGCAAACGGATATGCTCGTGCGCGAGGTTAAAGCACGCAAGCAGACCATCTATGGGACAAGCCGGATTTCACCATATCTTTATGTACACAATATTAATCTTTACATTGTAATCTTTTTATTTTTAATATTTGACTAGTTTGTGTGCTGCTGGGCGTCTTTGTGTGTGTACCTTTGTGTGTGTCCAGTGGAACCCTGGTCAAAATTGAGCTGATCAGAACATTTTTTATATAATTTGTAATAATTATATTCTCACTCAAAATGCTGAAATAAGTAACATAATGTGTTGCCGAAGTCGTTCTGCTGTGCCATGAACATTAAAATAATTAAATTAACAAAAATAATTAAAGTGTGACGTTGGTCATTAGACGGGCGCTGAAATGTATGACGTCACTGAAATGAGACGCATAATTGCAGAGAGCACGAGCAGAGAATGTCTAATAAGGGGAGAAGTTCCACTCTCAGTAAACTTCCGGCTTCTGAACTGGTTGCAGTTCCACTCTGGTTCCATATGAGGGCGCTCACAGGACGAGTGCAGAATGAATGGAGGTCTATGGCGCTATACCCCTCAAAATCCACTTTTCTCAGGATATAATTTTTGGTCTAGTAATTTGAATGTTGTATTCGAAAGGAGATGCAAAGAAATTACACATTGTTGGGTGTTAGATTTTTTAGAGTCACTTATTTGCTTTAAATTGTCTTTTAAAAATGTCAATGACGTCATACACATCGTATGACCAGAGATACTGCTTTACGGCAATCCTTCAGTCACTTTGGTGCTTTCGCGCTCTGCACTTTCTTTTCTCTCGCGGCATCGACAACACAGCTGACTGGTAAATACACGTGCTAGAAGAGTTTTTGTTTTGTTTGTTTCTGGTCCCGCTTTGGATGCCACGATGCCATCAAGCGGTATCTCTGGTCGTAATCAGTCCTTCACTGACCAATCAGCGTTCATTAGCAGAATATTTGCGTGTTATGGGCAACAACAACTGAACCTGTAAGAAATCGAAAGGACACAAGTACTCGTTCATTCAACTTTCGATCTATAACCCTTGTTGAACTCGCAAAACCTACAATAAAATCTGAGATTTCTCAACGGCAATCGGGTGAAAGAGTCAAATTTAGCCGTCTAGCTCCATAGACTCCCATTCATTTTGCACTCATGGGCGATCGCCCCCAGTGGAACTCTGGTGGAACTACAACCAATATTCGGTACACTAGGCACTAGGCTCTCTCACGGGCTCTGGCACGAGTTTCACAGATCGCGAGTGAAATCAAAGTGGATCAAAAGGCAAATATAAGTATTCATTCATCAACTTGAGGTAGTACATGAATTAAAATTTTTAGGAATAATAATAGATTCTCAGCTTTCTTTTAAAAAACATGTGAAGAAATTGATAAACAGTGAAATTTAACTTAGCGAATTTAGATTTAGAAATAGCTTGACTACAAAACAGTGGGGATTTCTTTGAGACTGCAAGGGAAGCTCGGCTTCCCCTATAATGTCAAAAATGAATGGTCAAATATGTACTATTGTGTTATATTTTATTGACTAAAAATGCGTTAGAAAACGTTCATCTCGAAGACGAGTTTGTTCAGAATCAGCTGCATATAGCAGGTCGGCTGACTCGATTTCCTTCTCATACATTGCCGTAGCGTCACAGTGCATTTCCCTGTTGAAGCCCAGAGTCCATTGACTTCAATGGGTCTGCTTTGGATTTTTTTTTTCAGTGCTTTGAAACTAGACGGTCATTGGCTAAATGCTGCGATTATGTCCCCCCCACGGACGCTCAGCGTATCGGGGGGTAAATGGAGGAGTGGACTGGCCTGGACTCTGGGCTTCTGTGTGATGATTGGAGGGACTGTCAGACTGCATCTCCTTTTGATTGACAGCAATTTTGTACTATAAAAAGTCGCTGATGCTGAAGCATTTCGAGCTCAGCGAATTTGCTTGGCGAAGATTGCTAGCCAATTCTCATCATACATTTCACACAATTATACACCACATTCCTTGTTTCAGTTTAACCTAATTCCCACATTTCCTCCGTCGAGTTTAATATCTTTGTTTTAGATTGTTTGTTCATTCATTCATTCATTTCATACAGAGCATTTTCTTGAAAAGGAACATAGGGCAGAATTTACATATAAATAAATGGACAAATTTTATGATGTAGGCCAAAAATGAGCTTCCCCTCTTTGAAAGGCCAGCAGCCGCCACTGCTACAAAAGCAGCAGTCTTATTTATGAACTCGATGATTATTACACATATTACATACTGTATGACTACCTGGACAAAAACATGCAAGTCATTTCTTAAACCGGTTGAAATCATATATAAACAAACTCTCAAGGTCCTAGATAAAAAGCTACCTTTGGTCAGCTATCTTTGACTTTTACAGGAACACATGAGTGGAATAGAATTTCAACGGAGTTGAAAGAATTAAAACAAATAACAGGTCATTGTGGTTTCTCAAAAAAGCTGAAAATATGGTTAATGTTGAATAGCGTGGTCGTCGAGTGATCAGTGCCTTATCTGATGCCACAAGTGGAATTCATCCTTAGTGGTATTTCTCAGCACTGAGTATCGTACAGAACTGATTGATGCACTTCAGACATTTTTGCACTACACCATACCAAGAGACTTTCACATTTGGTGGATTCATTGTTGGATTCAATGGACTATTTGTTTTGCACTACATAGCGCTACCTGTTACACCAGGTTTCAGTTGGTCAATGGCGCAGTCTATTTCAGTTGCCTCAAAATAGTAACGCACCAACAATGCGCCTAAACATGGGCGCACAAATGGGCGCAAATGCATTTGGCTATTTAAACAATATGGCGCAGGACGTGAAAATGAAAACTGCGTCAGGCTGAAACTAGCAATAAACTCTTGCGTTGCGCCTGGCGCTGCATTGCACCGAGTGTCTGATAGGGCTAATGACTCACTCTTAAAGACAGTGGATACGTCCGAAATCGCATACTCTCTTGAGTAGGTAATTATTTTGAACAGTTTCTTACTTTGCAACCACTAAAAATGTATGCTGTATATAGTATGAATGTGAGTAGTATGAATGTAGCCTGGACGTACTTCATTCGCCATGTTGTCATTATCATGTGACCTTCTAGTGTCAGTTACGTCGTTTCACTGCCATTCACAAATCCTCTCCTTCGCCGTCCGTTAATCCATCCTTGGATTTCGGATGCAGCCAGTTACTTGTTTTGTTTCTGGACGAATCACTTTAGTGAATGAATCATTGACTCACTTGTGAAGACTCGTCTTGGCTTATCGATGTAACTTGCAGTAAGAGTTGTTGCGTAATTGAGTATTTAAGTTTTCTTTACAAAAAAAAAGTAGCAGCATGACATCATAAATGAATCCCTTTTAGTGGCATGTGGTAAAAACATTATTGATATATGTTTCAACCAGTTCTGATACTTCTAATGCTATCACATGTCATTTTATGTTGTGATAAAATCACAGCTATATTAGCCAAGCTGAACGAACTACCTTCGACATTACCTTCGACATTACATAAGTACAATTGAACAACAATGTTCAGTACATCCCAAAAATCACAAAAAAAGTTTTCATTTATAAGGCATAAAAACACATATACATGATCAACAACCAAAAGACAGTGACTACGCGAAATTCTCCTCTGTCCTCTCAGACAGAGCCGTGGTCATTTTTATAGTACAGCCCTGCTGTACGGTTTAGAAAATGGTTAGGGCAGCACACACAGCACAGAAAATTATTTCTCCATCTGTTTAGTTCAACTTAGGGCTCCGGGAATGAGAACGCCCTGTGATGTCCTCCGCTGAAACTCTCCCTTGTGTTATGCTGCAGTCTAGAAGAGCATTGCCTGTAGTTTCTTATTGAAAGTACTCATTTTGGTCCGATAATGGATGAATCTCCTCCAGGACATGGACTCGCATGCTTCCTCCTTCCCGAAAGAGCACAGAGCCCTTTTACTTTGGGCAACAAGTCATGCGAGTGTCTTTGCCCTTTCGAGACTTACATAAATCATCATTTACACTCCGAGAAAAGCTATGCATGTGTATGTGTGCTACAAAAAGCCTTTCAGAGGTGTAAAACTTCCCTCTTTTCTTTCTTTCCTTTCTCTTTCCCTACGGGCGCTCTTGTGTTAGGTGGTGTGTGTGGTAAAAAATTTCAAAGGAAAGCCCTTACTGGATGAGATACCGCCGGAGGAGAGTGTGTCCAGTGGTCCCATGATCAGTCAGCCAAGGATGGAGCACACCATGGAGAAATACATAGCATCCCAGGTATTCAACCTCAAGCCTTCATATACACTAGAATCATTCATAAAATTCTGTCATTTGTGCTTTATTACAGTAAGTAATTGCCATTTTCTATCCAAAATGAGATTATTAACAGCATTAAAGCCTGTTTATATCATCACAAATGTTTTACGAGAAATTTCTGTCCGCTTTTCGCATGCGATTTGTCTTTAGACTGTTGATTGAACATACGATCTCTAAGCACTCATTGAAAACCAAAGATTTACACAAAGCAGCACTCCGCAACTTTCCTTTTTTGACACCTGTCTGTCACAGAGAAGTCAGTCAAGCAGTATTTACACATTTTTAAACATTTCAGATTGTCGTATTCACTATTTTTGTATTTTTTACACAACACCAAATACAAGAGAACAGAGACAAGAGCCGATTCTGGATTCTTTCTGTGATATTCACTGTCGCTTAGCAAAATACTCTTTTCGGGAGTGCCCCCAAGTCAAAAACATTTTTTGTAACAACAGCAGCTCTGGGCATGTGACCAAAAGCTCAAATCTAATTGGTTGGCCATTTTTTTCACAGTGCTATGGAAAAGGGATTAAGATGCATTAACAGCCATTCATTCAAAATTGAGCTTCTTAAATTTGTGTGGATTCTGATTGGCTGTCATTGTTTTTATCGTTCATCAGCTGGAAAAAAATTGCTTTGAAAGTGATTCCAACAATATATTTGCTCTGTGTCATTATAGTTCTCATAGAATTAGAGAGTAGAATTAGAATTAGAGAATTAGAAAATCTCATAGAATTAGAGAGAAAACAATCATTAAAGGGATAGTTCACCCAAAAATGAAAATTCTGTCATCATTTACTCACCCTCAAGTTGTTTCAAACCTGTATGGATTTCTTTTTTCTGCTGAACACAAAAGAAGATATTTTGAAAAATGTCGGTAACGAAACAGTTGATGGACCCCATTGACTTCCATAGTAGGAAAAAAAAATACTATGGAAGTCAATGGAGTCCATCAACTGTTTGGTTACAGGCATTTTTCAAAATATCATCTTTTGTGTTCAGCAGAAAAAAGAAATTCATACAGGTTTGAAACAACTTGAGGGTGAGTAAATGATGACAGAATTTTCATTTTTGGGTGATCTATCCCTTTAATCTTTATAGTAGGGCTGTCAAAAGATTAATCGCGATTAATCGCATCCAAAATAAAAGTTTGTGTTTAAATAATATATGTGTGTGTACTGTGTATAATTATTTTGTATATATAAATACACACACATGCATGTATATATTTAAGAAATATTTGCATACATATACTGTATATATTTATAGATCATTTATATTATATATAAATATTTTTTTTTTTATATATAAATAACACATTTTTCTATGCATGTGTGTGTATTTCTAGATACAAATTTAATTATACACAGTACACACACATATATTATTTAAACACAAACTTTTATTTTGGATGCGATTAATCACGATTAATCTTTTGACAGCCCTACTTTATAGTTATTGTTATATTTATTGTCCTTGGTGTGAAAGGTCCTTTACTCTAATGTAGATGAGCTTCTTACATATGTCTCCTACCAGATCATTCATCCACACTTTAAAAATGTGCAAAATACAATGTCAGCCTTATGTGGGTCATCTTATGAGTTTCCCTGTGGCAGTTTTCAGTTTTTGCAGCATTGAATTTATAACTGTAGGGACATGAATATAAAACTTTAAATGGTATTAAACACATTTTTGGTCAAGGGACTTAAAAATGTCAAAGATCATAGATGAAATCACAAGGAATGCAGCTGTTTGATAAACAGAGCTTTCCTTTTAGCTTCGAGTACTGAACTTATTCCCGGTCCACTTCAGTTTCTTCAAGCATAATAACGTACTTTTGATGACAGCCATCACATTGAACAGCCTTTGGACACTGAATATTATGTTCTGAATGTTAAACGTTCTTCCCTAGTAAATCCCATTATTTATTTTCATTATGTTCATTTGGCTCCTTTGCTGCAGGCCAGAATTTCTTGTATCTGTGTCACAAGAGATCAGAGTTAGTCAGTGGGTTTATCTTCCAGTCTCAGAAAAAATAGGCACATGCAGCTGAATATATCATTTCATCTTCCTGCTTTTGAACCAAACCGATGAATTAGATGTGCACACCTTTCTGTTGTTGATTTCCAGGTTGCATGGATTAGGCTTTTAAGTCCCATGTTTTCCACCTCAGAGAGTTCATTATAAAATCACAGATGTCCACAGATCAGATATACACTGCTGATTATTTCAGTATTCAACAGCATTGTTCAGCAGGGCTGCCATACAATATTCAACAGGCAGTCGGTCCCCATTAGGTGAACCCACAGTCCGATAGCAGATATTGTTACCTTTGAATTCCATTATTCATCAAAATCAGAGGAGTCCCACCCATCTTTGATTAATAGTTCAATATGACTTCCCATGATTCATTTCGAATTCATATAAGTGTGAGCCCAGGGGCTCCATGAGGCCGTTCATCAAGATTACGTATAAGCCCAATACATGTGCACCTGCAATGCATGGCTAGCACTCACATTACACTTGGTTATTTCAAGGATACATCATTAATCTTTAAGGTAGCTATTACTCATTTCCACAGCCTTAGAAAAGTGTGCACCAGTTCTTTAACTTTGCAATGAGATGGAGAGGTAAAAAAGCAGCTTTGAAATGCAGCTGTTAACGCTCCTCATGTCTCAATGACCAAAAATATTTAACATTAAGTTTGAAACGTGACAAATCTGTTGTTGGATTCAAATGGTTTTGAAAATTTTAAAATACCATTTTCAAGAAAAGTTCATTTAAGGCATCTAAAAATGTTGTGTAACCAAGTAAAAAAATACCATGTTTACCACGAATATGTTTTAGAAATTATATTATCTTTACACCTTGAATATGTGTGTCAGGACCAGTTACAGAAAGAGAACCTACATGCAGATGAATACAAAAGGCAAAACTCAGCTAAATCCAGCCCAAGAAGGTCAGAAGAAAAATAATCCTTAGCCAGGAAAAAACAGACACTACATAGCAGGAAAAAAAACAAGCAGGCAAAAATCCCAGAAGGGGAAGGCTGGTACTGATGTCAGGACAGGGAAGGGTCAGTAGGCCAGGCAGAACCAGTGGATGGGCAGATTGGAGGGCAGGCCTCTAACAGACCACAAAGAGACAAAAGTTGACCACTGGAGAATCCAGGAAACAGGCAGGTGTGCTGACTTGATGGCCCGGGGCAAGAGATTTACCAGTCCAGGCTAACAGAACCAGGTCAGGAGAAGAAAACCTCAGGGTCCCAGGCAGGCCAGATCAGGCAGACTAAGCCAGGCAGGGGTAGACAACAAGGGAATGCAGGACAGGCAGAGAATCCTAGAGCCCCCCAAAAAAACTGGACAGCCGACAAAAACACTAACTGGATATTGAGAGCAGAGGCAAAAAACTATCTGGCACATACAAAGGAAATAAATAGGGCAGCAAACTAAGAGGGTAATAAGAGACAACAGGTGAGGCAAATAGACTAATGAAAAGGAAACGAGGGGGTGGGGCAAAGACATGTCAAGGGGGATGCACATTTTACAACCTAAACAAACATTAGATTTGTTGGATTTGAAGCAGCGCTGTATATACCGATCGGTGTATGACATTAAAGTATCCAGAGCTTTTCAACAGCATACAGAGCCGTGTCTGCAGTCGGTCTGTGCAGCTCCGAACAAGCCTATCGTCTTGTCATTTAAAGGTCAAATTATCTGATATTTTAAGTGAATATGGACATACAGTCATAAGGAATTATATAATTTTTGTTTTCTGTATTTTTTTGTATCTTAAGTTAATAAGCAGTGATGCTTTAATAAGAATTGTTATAATGTCATTATTTTTAATGACCAGGTTTTGATAATAAGGTTTTCTTTGTAAGAATTTCATCTTTTTATGAGGGTTTTTCTTAATTGTTATTTGGACAGTTATATCAACCTGATATTTCTGCCATTATGCTCACCAAAAATATTTTAATTTAGACATTTAAAACATTCTCAGGATAGAACAGGGGTTTAGTAGTTATAGTATCTATGAATTACATTTGAAAGTTTGTGAATTATTTATTAGATCTGGACAAAATGAGTGTGATGTAATTGACCCAGATACTTAACTGTATGTTTTTGGTTGATTTTCAGAATCCCATCACCTATGCTGAGATCACATGACAATGAAAAGCCTGCGAGCGAGACGAATGCTGTGGATAATGTTGCTGCTCTCTGGTGCGACTTCTTACTTTGAGTGCAACGTCGATATGTTCTACTTTTAGACTTCTATTTTCAAGTGTGTGAAAAAATGTGTTGTCCTCCTTGTAACTCGTTTTTTTGAAAATAGGTATGGTAGGGTCGCATACATATTTTTATACAAACATATCACTGTTAGCATTTTTTAGGTGCGGTGGGTATGGAGTGAACGTGGAATTGCAACATGATGTCAAATGAAATGTGTTTAACAAATTCTGATGTTCCATTTACAACTGTCCATAGATCCTCATAGAAATCTGTTTCTTCTGATATTTTCTTTGATGATAGTATTTTTTTGCTTGCCAAAATATATCACAGCACATTTACAGAGTTTTTCTTTTCAGAACAGCAAACTGTATCACTGTTGCATCAGATGTTATTCTCCGTATTTTGAAGCACATTTGATATCCAATAGGTTTTAGTTATGTTACAGTCATGAACCATGATTTTCGACATGCTCATTATAGAAAGCATTTGATTGGTCCAAACTCAGTGTAGTACATGATGAGAATTTCCAGGAATTTATAGGACTATATTAGCATATGGTCTCAATCGACCAAGAATTCACAGGGTCTTTAAAGTGAGCTGATGTGGGCATGAGGTGATAAACCGAAATCATGATTGATTTTGGTGTCATAATGGCAGAGAGCACCTTGGGCAGAGCTGAGTGCTTTAATTGTGACTGGCAATGCATAACAGGGCTCACAACAGATTAGATGCTCAAGCTTTTGTCCAAAGAGGCTGCTAGGTTGTTTATGAAGGGTTGCTTTGTGTGCTTTTATGTGGCCAGTGTGAGTATTTGTGAGTCTGCCCTTGATGTTGCCTCTGTGAGAACATGGTCTCTAGTTACTTAGAGAAGGCTATTTTTTGTTTTGTTTTTTTCATTTTTTCACTGGAATAATACCTGTACATGTCAAAGAGAGAGAAATGGAGATAGATAGAGGGGATACACCTTCATTGTGTGGAGAACAGTGCATCTCAGTCAGTTCATACAAATATAAAGCAATGTTTGCATTTGGACACATATGTGTTTTAATTGTATGACAGGTCTCGTAACATTAAAAATAGTGTTTGGTTGAATTTACATTCTGCAGAGTGATTTTATACACTATACTGAGCATATGTTTGATCTCTCACTGGCCAGTGATGTGATTTGATTTTCAAATGAATGCTTGAATACATTAAATATAGTGTCTCCTAATGATGTAAATCATTTATCCTGTTTATCTCATTCATGTAGTACTACTGAACATCCCCAACCCTTTTATGTCCACTGTTAGTGTCAGCAGTTGATGCTTTCATCATGGAAAGCTTGTGAATATAACTACTGTGAGAGTTTTTGGCTGGCTAACTGAGGAAGCACTGTGTGAAAGTATATAAATTGAAATGAAAATTAAGCAGATAGAGCTACTGCATTAACTGCACAATGACTTTAATTCAGGGTTATTTATAATGACAGTTGTTTGATTCACCCCCTCCCCCCCCCTGGGTTGGTACAGTATGTGATATGCATATACATGTTTGAGATTATGTTCCAGTCATGAAAGCTAAATGGTAACTCCTCGTTTTTTCCAATGAGATTTTTTTAACAAACTTTTAAAAAGTTGTTTACAGTTTACATACCTTTCCTTCATATTTGATTTGCAATAGGATTTGATGCCTAAAACCCCAAAATTGTGAATGAAATTTTGATTGTGAAAAAGCTTGAAATGTTTTTATAACCATATTGTGTATACGTTGGACAGTATATTTAAACAGCTTTTGTCGATAGTGAATCATTGACCTCTGAGACTGAGCTGGAAAGGAAAGCAGATCTTCCCTGAGCCCGAGGTGTCACAGTAATAAAATATTTACTCTCAGACTCACTGTCACTCTGTATCTTTTATGTATGATCTCTTGCGTTCTGTGATTTTTTTTTAATGTCCATAATATGTCATTTGAAGATGCATTTTCTCATTTTAAATTTATAATTTACTGTTCTGTTATGTAAAAAAATAAATAATAATCAGAACTGTGTGTGTTAACTTTGTCTGAGCTGGATGATGTAACTAAAATAAAAAACATTTTTTTAGTAATTTGTAATAGTCAATTTATATCTTGATATTTTCTCTGAAATGGCTTAAATAAGTGATTGTTGTTGAATGCAATAGTGTATTATATATATATATATATATATATATATAAAAGGCTATCACAATGCAAACAACAAAAATATTTACCTGACATTTTTTGCTGCAACACGTTAAATCATGTAAAATGCCACGCTGAGGCTTTTAACACCTTTAAGTGATTAATGCCCGAGAATCATTGAAACATCTTTTTAACAGTTCATGGGCTTCTCGGATTTCATCAAAAATATCTTAATTTGTGTTTCGAAGATGAACGCAGGTCTTACGGGTTTGGAACGACACAAGGCCATGGGTGACTAATTAATGACAGCAATTTCATTTTTGGGTGAACTAACCCAGACTGGAGTAATGGCTGACATTTTTAAAATGTAACATATTTGACAATATTATTGTTTTTACTGAGTAAGACAACTGAAAAGTAAGTGACTACTGAAATTTGTTTGTACCTTAAGCTCTAAATTAAAATCTAAGTTATTAAAAGTATTTACTTAGAAATATAATTGAGTAAAGTTTTCACTACTTAATAAAATAGATCAAGATGAAGTGCACGGAAATCAAGATGACTGTGAAGTGTTAACATGAAAACCGTGATGTGTAATGATATTGAAATATAATGTTTTTGTTCAAATATATCTCAGTCTCTCATAGACTGTGTTCTGTGTTCTTTTATCAGGACAAAGACGCATGCCCTTGTCATGCCCTTCCTTTGAATTAAATTAATTTTATGAGAAGCTTGAATGAAATCTTCAAAAATGAAATCAAGATTACCCCTGGGTACAGCGTTCTTGAAATGTCATTCGAAACATCCAGTGCATTTTTAATTTACATTTTGTCCATGGGAGACTTGCACTGTAAATGGGGCAGAGGGGAGGCGGTGGGCATATGCACTGGGACTCACCCACCACACATGAGCTTCATTAATGGAGGAGATTAAAGCAGGACGTCCAGGAGGACCCCCAAACTCCAGCATCCTTATGTTTGGACCAGCAGCTGATACGTGACCTGAGAACTGATGTCATACGGTGGCCGAGAGAGCTCAACGCGCTGCAACTGAAGAAAACACATGCAAATAGAAAAAACACCTGCAAATTAAGAAAACATCTTCATCAGTTTTACAACACATGTGTGCTCCAAATACTCACAACCCAACCAAATACAGAGACGCGCTGCAAAAGTTCACAACACAAACAAATACAGAAACGCGCTGCAAATAGGACAGAACACAACGGAAATGTTTCCGGGGAACCCAATAAGTGACGGACGTCGGACGGACGGCTGCATAGACATGCTATGGACGGCTGGACGTGCTTATTGCTCGTGAGTAGAGTTCTGCACTCCCGCGGGACCCGACGCAAAACAGAGCGGCGCGGGACAAATTTTGAAAGGTAATTGCGGGAGCGGGCGGGATGATGAAGGTGCACTTGCGGGTGCGGGCGGGGGGGATGATATGCTGCACTCCCGCAAATTAAATATGAGTGTAAAGTAAAATATATAAATGATTAAAGTAGCGTACATAATAATTTGTAGTTGTGAGGGAGATTCTGTTTGGCAGCAATAAAAACGTTTTAAGCAGCCTAAACTTGGATGTTGTCGTTTGGGGTAGGGCGGGGCCTAATCTCACGCACACTTGTTTAGAGACAATTCCTTCCCGCTGCTCCGTGTTCGAATTCGAAAGCTTCAAGTTCAAAATAGACAGCATGGACGAGGAAAAGAGCACCTAAGCGCTTCATATGTAAGCACTTCTCTAAAGAAAGGCACATTTACTACAAAAAAAAATATCACGAAACCTCAAATCAGACATTTGGCAGTCTTTTTCGGTTGTGCATGATGCGCCTGCTGCGATAAATGCCAAAAGGTGTTAACATACAACGGACACAAATCGCATTTTTTCCCAAGACCTTTCATGAGACAGAAAGTGAACATACATCTTGCCTGCCGTCTTGCGGCGGTTTATTACCGGGCGGGAGCGGGACATAATATCACAGATGCGGGCGGGAGCGGGACTAAAAATGACAAATCTTTGCGGGAGCGGGACTGAAAATTGTGTCCCGCGCAGGTCTCTACTCGTGAGATTTACGATGCCCTACTCTCTTAAAAGGGCAGACGGCAGAGCCCTTGAATTTGGCACTTTGGAGGGAGCGGGGCACTTGTGTGCCATTATGTTGATGAAGGGAGCAACGAAAGACAACGTAATATTTTCCTCATTATTTTCACCTGGGATGTTCCCATGACAACGCAGCTCGTGTCCATCAGCTGAATAGCTGTTCTTACCAGAAATATAGTATTATTGCTGTTAACATAATTGTTGCAAATAAATATACATTTTATACAACAAAGTTTTTAAAATATGCGTTATATCTGTGTGTGAGTGTCTCAACTTTAAAACTTGCTGTCTCATATTTGGACCCTAGCTGCATTCTAACATTTCTTATGAAACTTATTTAAACATAACATGACAAAATGTGTACAATGTAACTGATGAATAGATGAATGTCTTTCCCTCATGTTCTTTTTCTCTCTTTTTTTATTTATTTATTTTAGTCTTCAGCTCATTGTTCTTTTTAGTATTCTTATGACATTGAACATATTGTAAATACATTTTGTATATTGTATACAAAGTTGTATGTCATAAACGTGTCATCTCTGTATGTTTTGTATGTTTTGTATGACTCTGTATATCTGTATGTTTTGCAAAAAATTTAAATAATAATAAAAGTAGACAGCTGTAAGCACCATAGATATCATATAAAGGCTAGATGTCTCGTCCGCGCTGCTGGCCAATGGAGCTCGACATCCGCACACGGCGGCCATCTTAAAGGGGGTCGCACACCGGACGCGCAGCTCGGCGGCGCGCCACGTCTTTTAAATTCGAACACATTATTCTCTATGAGAGTACACACACCGGCGGCGCCTTTCGGCGTCTGTCCGCGGCGGCTCAGGACCGTGTTCAAAATCCTGCCGCGCCACAGAGCGTCATTTACATAGTTTTATATTAAATTTACATGTATGTGTCTCAAATCGTAGTTAATGTACGGACTTCACCCTGTGCTGCAATATACATTTAGTTTTATATTTATTTACAGAAATCAGAAAATTGCTGATGTTATCGGATTTTCAGGTGACAGTTGTCCTAGACGTGGCGCGGCGCTGAGCTGCGCGTCCGGTGTGCGGCTGCCTTTAAGACAGGGTGCTCGCTCACTCATAACATGGTGCATGTACTTTTAAATAACCATAACTTGCTCAATTTTCTACCGATTTTCAAACGGTTTGGTTTGTTATAAACGTCAGAGATGTAGCTATTATACTGCATACATATGAATAATTATGTTCAAAATGTTTAAGCATTCAGAATTATAGCCACGTTAATAACGTTTGTAAGAAACCAAACCGTTTGTAAATCCGTCCAGATTTCAGCGAGATAAGAGGATTTGTGTGCGTGCTGCTCACTCACCTTAATTCACAGAGCCCTGTCCTAAGATGGCCGCCGGTGATGCCGGAAGTGACTCCGCCTTAAGACATCTAGGCCGTTTCTCAATATGCGTTCTTGTCTGTACTTGTGTTCTTGTGAACTTGTGAAACGTCATCATTCGCTGCCCAAGTACTGTCCCAATACACAAGTTTGCATTTTGGCAAGAACGGTTAAAAATCCCGGAAGTGTTCTTGACACGCCCATTTTACAGAGGATGCATCGGTTGGTAACTTGTGTGAACTTGACGGCAGAAATATCCCAGCATTCATTTCGGCGTTCGAGGAAGGAGTTATGTTTGGGTTATTTAAACCCGTTATTTAACCCGTTTAAACCGTTATTTAAATCGCGTTATGTTTGGGTACTGCAGACGGCGTCTGTGCGAGGGTATTATTGCGCAATACCAGCAAGAACACATCGTCTCAAACTGTCAGCAGCGTTCTGTGTGCTCGTCACCTTGTGAGTTCATTCTTCCAAGAACAACTAGCAAGAGCGTTCTCCCCAAGAACACAAGTCCGTTCTTTGCATTCTTGGTTTTGAGAAACAGCCCTAGCCTTTATATGATATCTATGGTAAGCACGTCCCAGCCGGGTCCGTCACTTATTGGTTTCCCCGGAAACATTTCCGTTGTGTTCTGTTCTATTTGCAGCTCGTTTCTGTATTTGTTTGTGTTGTGAACTTTTGCAGCGCGTTTCTGTATTTGGTTGTGTTGTGAGTATTTGGAGCACACATGTGTTGTGAAACTGATGAAGATGTTTTCTTAATTTGCAGGTGTTTTTCTATTTGCATGTGTTTTCTTCAGTTGCAGCGCGTTGAGCTCTCTCGGCCACCGTAGATATAACCAGAAAAACACAGCACACATTTTCCTACATCTCTATTCATATGTGATGTGAATGATTGTGTGTTCGTTTGAGTTCAACCCATGACCTTGGTTGAGCTACAGAAATGCATCCTTTTTAAAAGTTTAGTAGAATTAAATGTGGAAACTTTGTAACTTGGGTATGTTTTTGGCAACTTTGAATTTTGAGTAAAAGTTTGACACTAGTTAAACTTTAACTTACTTTGTGAGCCCCTGTCATGGAGAACAATTTTTAAACTCGGGCCAAAACCAATTTACAGTACTTTTTACACATTTAATAATGTGGCTGGGAGAATATATGAGGGAAGATCTTTCTTGGCGATGACAGTATCATGACCCAGCATGACCTGCCGTATATTCAGCAGTGTCACTTTCACATTTCATATGACTTTATTGCTAGGATTCATTGCCAGAACATCCTCTATGGTGTTGAGCTGATCTCAGATCAGTTGTGTAGAAGTAGAATGAGTATGTTATGATTTCATCATGAGTAACTCACACCCTGACCTTGTGTCAGTTGGCTGCTCTTTCATCCTCGACTGTTCTCCATTCGTTCGCAGATCACATAGCAGAGAACAACACAGGCATACGTCTCTCATATCCTGTGTGTGAAGTTCACATCTGTGAGTAATGCAGAAGTTCAGTCCCTGTGACCATGGGCTGGGTTTTAAACTCTCAGAGGTGTAAAATATTTGAGTATGAGTATTATAATTAAGAGATATTTGAGGGAATCAGTATTACTTGAGCAGTACCAGTACTTTACGGATACTGTTTCATGTAGACTTAAAAGTACAAAGTAGGCCTATATCTAAAAAAATTGTTTCATCCTATTAAAAAACGGTAGTGAGTAAATTATGACAGAATGATAATTTTTGAGTGAACTATCCCTTTCAGACACAGACTCTGAGCTATTGTGTTATTTATGATAACCATCGTTGCAGATGGATGAGCTTGAGTTCATGGGTGAACACGGTTCATGATTAGTTTAAATTATTCATCACTATATTCTAATGTCGAAACACTGTAAAAATCATCCGTTGCTAATTTTAGGTTTCAGGAAACTGGTTTACCTTAACATCTTCTGTATTGTTCTGCAACATAGTAAGAACAATGAGAGAACAGTGATTTTTAACAGGTTTAAAAAAAAAGAGAACATCTCTACCGCCTCTATTTTATTTAAATCTAAAATTTTTATTTATTAAAAAGTGTTTAATTTTTTAACTTTTCAATTCTTAAGTACAAATAATTTTGGATACTTTTTGGGTAATTACTTAGACTTTTAATTGAGTCAAATGTTTGACATGGTAGAGTACTTTAACTTTAAACTTAAATACAATCTCTCAGTACTTTTTACAGCCATGTAAACACTTAACCCATCTAGGCCCACTGCTATCGATTCAGTGACAATCAAGTATGCTGCCATTACAGTATATCCATAATGTGATCATAACGGTAAAGACCTAGTTTTTATCATGTTGAGTTATGGGCTTAAATGTGATTTTTTTATTTTTATAATTGTAATATTTTTTCCAGTTATTTTTTTGTTTATTCTACCAATATTGAAGTCACTGTAAGTCACAGGTCTGGCCTTCGGGGCTTCAACAGCATGTTTATCATTTCCCTGTTATTTTAGTGGTAAAGGTCAGGATTAGGGTAAGGATATTGATCCAGAAACATGTCCTTCCTGGTTAAATCACAATGCATGGCACAATCATAACACGCTGCAGAGTGAGGTGAATAACAAACACACATCTGCCAATGACAGCTGTGCAAGGTCTCACAGCACCAGTGCTTCAGCAGCCATGTGGATGTACGCTTTCATTGGGGCGCAATAATTGGATGCTTTCCTTTGCTAAGACACAAACTCTGCATTGCATGAAGCTGCACTTGATTTGACATAAATCAAGACTCATTGCAATGCTTTATCTGACTGGGGACCTGAAAATGACCAAAAAATAATAAATTTAGAGCTGGTTCCTCTTGCGTTGTGTCTATTTCTTAAATCAGAGTCAGTGTAACAACTGTAGAGTATAGGTTAGAGTAAAATGGTAAAACAAAAGTGTTAAAAGAGACACATTATCTTCATCGTCATCACATTATCTTAAAAATTATTTTCTTTTAAAATGATATGCAGAAGTTTTATGGGGGCAAATGCCTTATGGGATTTATTACAGTGAATGTTTTAAATCGTTAAAAAAGTTTTGTTTTAATATTTTAAAGTTATTCTGAATGCTCTGATGGATAATTTCTTAAAGGGGTGGTTGATTATGATTTCACTTTTTTAACTTTAGTTAGTGTGTAATGTTGCTGTTTGAGCATAAACAACATCTGTAAAGTTACAACGCTCAAAGTTCAAAGCAAAGGGAGATATTTGCTTTTCCTCCCGGGTTAGTGACATTACCAACCCTAGAATTAGATAAACCCTGCCCCCTGAACACGATTTATATATTATCATGACAGAATATGCTAATAAATGACTAGCAGATAACCACATAAGCTACATAAATTCATCAACTAACCATTCAGAAATGTCCTGTTCTACATGTTGTAACTTCTTCTTGAGTCTCTCCATGATTGTCTGAATCCGGTTTGAACATAAAAGGCTAAAAGTTTGTGAAATTTTCAGTGCATGTCTGTGTGAGTGCAAGCTGTTGAAGCTCCGCCCTCTGTGCCATGGGCAGCAGCTTATTTGCATTTAAAGGAACAGACACAAAACGGGCTGTCTATGAAGTAAATGTTTTTAACGAAATATAGTAACACCTTTAAAGCTGTGGTGCAGGAGCTGTGCATCCCCTTTTCACAGACGTCAGTGGAAAGTTTAGTTCAGTCGGAGGTCAATGGCAAAGAAAGTAAAACGAGGCATGTAGCTTATTAACGTTAACTGACGAGAGAGAGAGAGAGAGAGAGACTTCTGTTGAATGCTCTTGATTGCTGATAGTTCACACAGCACGCGTTATTTGGATTAAAACTAAATTGTATATGTTATGGCGCTTTTCCACTGCATGGTACGGCTCGGCTCGGTACGGTTTGACTCGGCACGGAACGGTTCGGCTCGCTTCGCTTTTCCACTGCGTGGTACGACTCGGCTCGGTACGGCACGGTTCGGTTCGCTTTAGCTCGGTTGCTTTTCCACTGCAGTTAGTACCGCTTCAAAGTGGGTGTGACTGATCGTTATAGTTGCCGTCTCTATTGCCATGACATCATCAAATCATTAAATCATTAAATGCGAATTTTTCATTCCGGGTTTCCCCATCCGCTCCTCGGCAACCAACGAGAGGAACGTCTGCACCTCGTCCTCGTGCATTTCTTTTTTTTAAGTTTATACAATTTTTTTGAAGCAAATACTTTTAAAACAGGCGCTACAGCGTTGGCTGTTGTCTACTGGCTATTTAAATCTAGCGGGTTTAGTGTCTTGTGTTGTAAATACAATGACGCTGGTAGTGATGATTCTGTCTGACCAATCAGTGATCTGCAGTGTTTCCACGTCACATTTAGTATCGGTACGGTACGCTTGGAACCTCAACAGAGGTGGTACCATTTATTGCGAGCCGAAGCGAACCGTACCGTACCGTACCATGCAGTGGAAATGCGTCATAAGTGAGCCGTACTGAACCGAGCCGTACCGTACCATGCAGTGGAAAAGCGCCATAAGTAAAACATGAACTGTACCTGATTGATGTATAATGGGTGGTTGGTTCCCTACATTATTACAGGACGTGTCCACACATGTGCAGGTCAAGAAGTTCCATGAACGAAACATTTGAAGCGACTGCTCCGAAAACCAACGCCTTGATACATTTACATTTACATTTATGCATTTGGCAGACGCTTTTATCCAAAGCGACTTACATTGCATTTCAAGGTACACATTTAGCCTACATTCTTTTCAGTTCTCGATAGACAGCTCTCAAATACTGAATTGAATTGTCTTTCGCGTCTTGCGCTTGTAGCCTACGGACGAATTCACACACGTTTATGTAAAAACACCGATCTTGGCGAGTATCCCAGGAAACAAAGTCGGTTATATCCATAGACAGTAAAATAAATGGACACAAATCCCCATTGGATTCAACGGAGAAAAGTGAAGCCAATTAGAAGCATTCACTTCCTGATGGCTGAGCGTACTGCGCAGACTCAAACTGAGCTTGACGACGTAGATGTGACGTGAGCAACTGTGCCAAGAGAAATCTGAATCATTCCCTTCCGAAACTTGCAGAGACGGAGAGTGTGAGTAGGAGCTGTCCATGAGCTAGGAGCAGGAGCAACTTTTGCTAAGTATTCTGATTAATTATTTTGTCATTTTGCCTCCACTTCCCCCCGATTGCCTGCGAGCTTCTCCTCCTTTCCATACGGTAATTTCTCTACTGTGCGACAGAGAATCGCGTGGTTATGACGCAATCGTTAGCCTATTTTTACAAAAACTGCTTCTACGGGGCCATAACGTAAGATAGAAGGTAATGGAGCCTTTTATACATTTTCGTGTTTCTTTAGAAATAAATAATGGACAAATGGAGTCTTTAAACGCCTCAGATGTAAAGTTATTCGCTGTCAAAGTGACGCCAAAATGAATGGTAGTCAATGGAATGCTAACAGCAGGTGATGGTCTGCTAATCAATGGCGGCTCCCGGGGAAGCTTCAGTTTTTTCCGAAACATTGGCCCCCTGGTTATATCTCAAGTGAACGTAGACAGTGTATTAAAATGGGGTCCGTGCATTCGGTCTTAAAGGGGCAGCAGTTTAATAAACCTGCTGCTGTGTTTTAATGTTAATCAAACAATGGACAAATAAATTACTCCCTGCTCTTGACTAAATAGGCTACCCTTTTTAAGTTTACAAAAATATCCATCTATATTTAGTTTATACAGTAAAGAATATGCAATGTTTTTTTTCCACATTTGATTTCTTTATTCAAATTTCCGTACCTGTTAGATCTACCCAAAAAACAGTAAAAAGTGTTTATTTCATTTGTTGCCTTTCTTTGTTCTATTGTATTTCTTTGTGCTATATGTGTAATTTGATTATTTGTTCTTATTTTATTAGTACTTACTTGTCTTTAATAATGTTTTAAATTCACATTAATTAGGCTGGTAGTTTTTGTAGAATTTAAAATTGGAATAAAGAATTGATATGTCACTGGTGTCTAAACATTTGTACCACTCACCCAACCCTCAGCACCGAGCCCTGCTGGAGCTGCTCTAAATATGTGATGTGCTGTTAAATGAAAGATAAAATAAAGAGAGCAATAGAATGAACAGTGAAAGTGTTATGAAGTGTGGAGGAGATGAACCCATATGCAGACCGTATGCAATTGAACAACATTTATTGAAGACAAAAAGAGAAAACAAAACCCACAAGGGGGAAAAACATAGACAGGACAAAGACTGACTAAACTAGACTATGACTTGACAGATAACTAGACGATAAAAAAAAAACAGCAAATACAGAATCAGAACTTTCTCTAGGCAATACTCTTGACAGGATACTCAAAGGGATGATTACAAACACAAGGTTTCACAATGTATGATAATGAACCGGCACAGGACAGCAAACACAAGGGGATTAAATAGGGAGAAACTGATAATGACAGCAGGTGACAGATGAAACAATAATGACTAACGAGGAGAACAAGGGGGCGGGGTTAAGTAACGAGACAACACAAGCACATGGCCCAAACAAAAGGCCATGTGCTTGCACACAAAACATGGGTCTGTCATGATCCTGCCTCAAGACTAGAGAAAATCAAGGACAAGAAGGCAGAATCATGACAGAAAGTAACAGAAGCTCATACAATGCATTTTAGCAGGCTTAAGCATGAACATAACTGAAGGAAATATATATTTGATGAACAAATTAAGCTAACTAATATGATTTATATTCTTTTGGTTTATCTTCTAATACATTTAAAAGTTAGAAATGCAGTACCAAAAATGGGAGTATCGGTATCAGACTCATTCTGGAAAAAGTGGTATCGGTGCATCCCTAAATATCAATCATCAATCAACTTTTATTTATATCCTCCTGAGACCCAGAAAAAAAAAGTTTTTTGAATGTAGTTTTTTTCCATGTCATCACACTGTTTAGAGCACAATAAACAAATGGTAAAAAAACATTTTTGAAAAATAATATTTTATTCATACGTTATGTTATGTCCTCTGTAGTGGACGCCAGGACTAAGTTGTTTAAAAAATAAAATGACAAGAAATCATATGTATAGGCAAAAACAATGGGATTTTTTTTTCAATCACCAATACATTTTGGGGTTTCAGGATTTTTTCAACCAAAATTTGTATAAAGATTATTCTCAACTATGTTATGAAAGAAATAACGGAATGAATTGATACACCATTTTACTTTATGCAATATGTGGCTAAAATGGCCGTAAATTAATATTCCCATTCAATGCAATGTATCTATACACTGTATCTAATTTGCACATTAAAGTGTTCTTGGAGCAACATTTAATGAAAAAAGAAGTGTAATAATTGGAGTAATAATTGGCAACATTTAAATAATAATATCTAATATTTCATAGGAATATTGATGTATAATTTATTTCCATATTCACTTGTTGTGTCTCCTAAAATGCCTGATAAAGACGATTTAAGTCCTGGTGTCCTCTACAGTGGACACGTTTGAAATCAATGCCCTGTTCTGTAACAGAAAGTATTTTTTTTATTTGAAACACCTTAACATTTTCCTGAGATGTTGTTTTATGAAATACAATTTGAAAAGTAGTCCAATTTAAATGATAATTACAATATATTATCATATTTCCATAAGAATGCTACATTTGATCACTAAATTAATGTCAGACATTTTTAAAGACCAAGGAGAAGTTGTTTTCATGGTGAAACCTCCAAACATTTGGTATCTCTGAAAAGTCCTGAATGTGCTCTTTACAGGACACACAGGTTGTGTCATGTGACATGTATGATGTCAGAGAAATTCACTAAAATATAATGTCCACTACAGTGGACAAAAGTCTATTCTTGGGTCCCAGGAGGATATAGCACAATAAAAGCAACAGTAGTTGGCCATTGTGCTGTACAACAGGATAAATATCTTAAAAACAAAAACCGACCGCAAAACAAATGATAAAGGGAGTTTACATCGGAACCACCAATTTGACAATTCAACATTAAAATCAAGGACAATTGTAAGCCTGTGAAAACAGGTAGGTTTTTAACTTAGATTTAAAAACAGACTCTGTGGATATTAGTCTTAAAGATACAGGAAGACTATTCCACAGTTTTGGACCAACAACAGAAAATGCACGATCACCTCCCCAGCTGGCATTTTAACGTAGAGTCAGCGTTGAATCAACGTCAGGTGTCAGTGTTGGATAACCGTTGGATTTTGTCATGGTTGTAAAAATAATGTTGATTTGACGTACAACTCAAATTTTATTTATATTTCTATGTTGAATCCATAGTGAGTTAACAACACCATTTCAACCATTTGGTGTTCAACTTTGTTTTGACGTTGAATTAATGTTTTTTCATAAACTGACATTATTTCAACCACATTTAAACGTTTAAGGTCAGTCGAATGCCAGCTGGGTCTCGTCTTCAGTCTTGATCTTGGAACCATCAACAGTCTTTGTTGAGATGACCTCAATGATCTAGCACAGTCATTTAATTTCAATAGATCAGAGAGATAGTTTGGAGCTAATTCGTTCATGGCTTTAAAAACAAAAAGCAGAATTTTAAAATCAACTCTATAACAAACTGGCAGCCAGTGCAACGAACGCAGTATTGGGGAAACATGATCAAACTTCCTTGTGCCAGTCAAAAGTCTGGCTGCTGCATTCTGAACCATCTGAAGACGACTAATATTGGATTGACTCATTCCAATATAAAGAGAATTACAATAGTCAAGTCTAGATGAAATGAACGAATGAATCACTCTCTCAAACTCTGCAAAAGTTAAAAAACTCTTGCCTTAGATAATAGTCTTAATTGGAAGAAACTAGATTTAACTACAGCACTTATCTGTTTGTCAAATTTAAGAGCAGAATCAAAAATAACACCCAAGTTTGTCACAGAGTGTTTTACATAGGGGGCCAAATCTCCCAGGTCGCCATTAGGAGTAACAGAAACACCTGAGGTACCAAAAACGATAACATCAGTTTTGCTCTCGTTTAGATGCAGAAAATTTAAGGAAAACCAGGACTTAACATCAGACAAACACGCTGATAATAAGCTTAGGCCCTTTTCGTCATTTTTCTTTAGAGGCAGATAAATCTGGGTGTCATCAGCATAAAAATGGAATGACACCCCATGTTTAGAGAAAATAGTCCCCAAAGGAAGCAAATACAACGAGAACAGAGCTGGTGACAGAATGGAGCCCAGAGGGACTCCATAATCCAAAACAGAAACATAAATATATAATATAATATAATATAATATAATATAATATAATATAATATAATATAATATAATAATTACAAGTTGAATTCTAAACTAATTGAGACTACTAGATAACAAACTCAAATACATTTTTAGACCAAAAAGAAAGTTGCTGCAGGCAGGCTAGAACATACTAGAGTTGGTGTTTGCTTGAAGCATTTTATTATTTATTATCATTAATAATTAAGTCCAGATATTAGAGGCTGTGTCTGAAGGACTAAAATAAACATGATTTGTCTATCAGTTTCAGCATCAGCTAACCAAGTAGGCCTACACATAGCGCGTTTCTGCAAGACATGCCATGTACTTTATTTATGTGTCTAACATTTATTTGTGTATTGTCGAATCCTGAAGAACTTATACTACTGTAATTATTTGAAGGAAATATGATGTAAGCAGGGTGTAACTGACATTCTGTTGATTTGATATTGTTATGTTCCGATGTTTTGTTTTGTTTTCTCTTTTCTATTCCTGACTCTTCTCCACTCTAATGCTGCGTTCACGCCATGTCGTAATAATTACTGTAGTCTCAAGATGACAACAAGTGACATTCTATTCGGAGCTGTTCACATCCTTGGACTGGGAATTATGCGTTTATATGGGAACACTATCAACGCTTGAATGAATTTGCAGCGGTCACGTGGTACAAGTAACGGTTAGGAGCTCTCAGAAAATTTCCATGAATGAAATGCTTTTTACAAATGGTTACAAATGCTTTTTTACGTTCCTGTGTATTCCCTATGTGTTTAGTTATTGAATGTAATCGGCCTTGTTGTGTAGTACTTTACTCATTGCTCATTCGTCTCACCTCTCATTGCTGTGTTTTGTCGTAGGGGCGAAAAAAGGGGGGAGCTCCAACCTCTGCACTTTTCATTGTGGCAAGGAAGAGATTAGGGCGCCTGGCTGAGACACTTTAGATTTTTCTTCCTTCATTTTCTTTTGTTAGATATAGTGTAGAGGGAAACTTGCAAGTTAGCTTGGTTTTGGTTTTTATTATTTATTTGATTTGGAAGCCACCCACGTCCCTTCTCCAATACTCTCCCCCCATACAGTAATGTATACTTCTGTTGTTTACTTCTATCCCTACGGTGTAAATACATTGTGTGTTTGCAAAATATTAGTACTTGTTGTGTTTGCCTTGCCACCTCAGTTTGGTATGGTATGCATATGCGTTTTTTTTCTCCCAACTTTAATGTTATTCCCCTCAACCCCTTTATTCAATGCCACTAGGGGTCTAAACAGATGTCTTTTATTGAGAGCTATTTTACCTGTGATATGGTTCATTTGGGATAGTGAAGTGTCTTGCTTAGATTTGATGAATCTATGTCTCCAGTTTGCATTTAAAATGCTTAGCTTGTTCTGTTGCAATGTTTTCAGCTTGAGTTATACCCTACCTGTACTGTGATTCTGGTATGTTGTTAATATCTGTCTGGAATAATCATGCTGTATTGGTGTATGATGGTGATACAGTACTGTAGCTTGGCCACTGATTGTTTTTCAATATTTTGTGTTATTCAGCACTATTCCAATCCTGTTAAATTCACACCCATGTTTAGACACTTTTAAAGAGCCACAAGGACAGATAGTAGAGTTGTACAGAAGTCAAAGGTCTGATATGTAAAATGATATATTTAAAGTCCTCTGTGGTGAACATCAAGCTTTTAATGTTGTTTATATGTCTATGTGGTGATTTTAATATGCTTTAAGACAAACCATGAGCAGATTCATAAGTCAACACCATTGCTGAGTATTTTCTCTTTAAAACTGCAGGGAACCAAAGACAGTCTCAAAAATGCGGTTTGAAATCGTTGGTGTTTCTGACATCACAAACTACCTTGTAACCAATCAAATCAACATGTGATCATCAACCAGTGGATTTCTGAGCTGGTGTGAGTGAGTGGAGGCGGGTCTCATTTGCATATTCATAGAACCGCTTTTACTAAATGAGGCAAGGGTGTAGAGTTATATTCAAGCTATTGAAGAAGAAAAAACTTTTAAGGAAAAAACTTTTAAATATTTTGGTGATCAAAGATGAGTTTTAAAGGTACAATATGTACAATATGATCAGTATGTTATTCTAATGTTAATCTAGCTTACTGCTAGTCTCATATACCAAACAAACTAACACATAGAATAACATTATGACTTTCAACACACTCAAATACTGTTTAGTTTGATAGTGTAACATTAGACTAAATGAAACAGTGCTGCGTCACCTCACAAGTTTAATTCGCCGAAATTCGCCGAACCCCTAGTGACGAATTTTTTTTTAACATATTGTAGCTTTAAGGGATAAAATTATTTGTTATTGGTTATTTGTTTGTTTTAAACAGCAGACTTAATATTTATCAATTTTTGGTCATAATTTGGAGTCAATGAGCATATGAACTATTGTGCCGTGCTGCTGATATTTATCACGCAGTAAAAATGCCACTCCCTGTGCCCAAATCAAGACGTCTGTGGATAAGAATCTGAAAGAACAAGGAATGGTGGGACGTTGTCCTACTCCACTTCACAGACGCTGAGTGAAAGGATAGTTTTAGAATGATGGGACACATGACACTTTATTTAACAGGAAGCTTTCAGGCTTTCAGTCCAATTGAGCCGTCAATCAGATTACTAACAGATTATTTGGTTGCATGTAAACGTAGCCAATGTGAGGTCATAGCGAGCTAAAAGTGTAACCCCACAGTGCACTCACTGTGTGCTCATACTATGGTTACATTGGTCAGTGCACTCACTGTGTGCTCATACTGTGAGCTCACCATGTGAGACCACTGTGATATCATTGTGTTAAACTCTCATTCTGTTAGTTTAGTGTGAGTTCACTGTGATCTAAATTTCACTAATATTGGTCAGTTATATCACAAACATCATGTGGAAGTTCATATTTTATTTCCACCAACAAAGTATTTCAAAAAATCAGTTTCCTTGTTTATTTTGTATTCTTTTCAGCCTGGTGTTAGCATTTGACACAAATATGTCTATTTGACGGATGCATTCAGATTCTGGTGTTGTTTTGGTGACTCCTTTTTACTTCTGAACCTCCATTTCTTTTACCCATTGAAAAGACTTGACACATCCTGAAATACAGAGAGCAATATGTCAATGAAATTAGTTTGACTACTGGTGTGATTACTAAAGCTAGGTGATTCTACACCTGAGCCTGTAAGATGGCTGGTTCACATGTACCTGGCCATGTGCCAGTACTCTGCTAACACAGGGCCGGGCCACAATGCATATTGCCATTATAATATCTTATGAGCGTCTGTGAATAGAAATTAAAGAGACCACTTGCCATTTCTCCAGTGTAACAATTCCACACTGAGTCCAGAACTCAACTGTACAGCACAAACGGTTTGCTAACCGCTTCCTGAAGTATCCACGTTTTTCCAGTGTTGAGAAACAGAAACTATAATGTTCCCCCGGTGACCGACATGCAAACTGTTTTCTCAACCTGCTCAACATTTTTAATTCACAATGAGCTCACATATTACTTACACTGTGAGTATCACAGTATGAGAATCGTGTGATGTCACTGCTCAACATTTTGAATTCACAATGAGCTCACTTCACACTGTCACAGTATGAGAATCGTTTGAATTCACAATGAGCTCACTTATACTCACAATGTGAATTTTACAGTATGATAATCGTTTGAATTCACAATGAGTTCACGTATTACACTGTGAGTATCACAGAATGATAATCGTGTGATGTCACTGTGATCATCGCATGATCTCACGTGTTGACTGGGTAAATTTTATCCCTCAGTAAGCAGGCTGAGTGTGTCTCTTTAGCCTATATGCCACAGAGCTAGGGGATTTCAGAGTTTCAAAAGAGAGAGAGCGAGAGAGAGAGAAGAATGGTCATATGATGGGCTCCCTGCCTCTCTGTCTCATTGAATCAGGCGAATATCTCAGTGCCCCAAATGCATCCTCTCTTACAATGAAAGTTTTCACTGCAGAGATAAAACAGAAAGCTGAAAGAGCAGAGAGCTCCCGGGGCTTACACTTACTTGCATTACTTTCTCTATACACACTGGCCACTTGCACAGAGACATAATGGCATGCAATTTTTTTTTATCAACATCAGCTCATCTAGATTGTTTGGGGCAAGTTTAGTACAAAGGATATAATTTGTCCCATGGGTAAAAAATAAAAACACTTAAAAAACGAGAATTAGAAAAATCTAATTTAAATAATTAAATCTAACAAAACTCTTAATATCTTAATTTATTTAAGTTTAAGGATTTTTAAACAAAATTTAAATCAAAGAAATGCTATGGAATATATTACGGAATTGTTTACTACATTCCTGGTCACTAAATCAAGTAAATTAGCTGATCATGTACAGATGGTCAGATGTTCTTCCATTGAATCTCAAGATGCTCAAGGATTATATCAGTTCATGCTGGAGAACATAATCAACACAAACTTGTGGAGTTCATGCAGCTCAAGTTTTGTTGTCATTAAAACAAAAGTGAGACAAACCAAATATTAAGCAATTCAGAAGTTAATTTTACTTTTCACAAATCAACTTTTCACTCAAATGGTTATGATTATATTAAGTTATACTAAATTGTATTGAGATCTTGGGAATTTGGAGGCCAAGGCAACACTTTCACTTGAACTCTTCATAATGTTCCTCAAACCATTCCGGAACAATGTGTACATTGTAACAGGGTGCATTATCCCTCTGAAAGAGGCCACTTCCACCAGGTAAAACTGTTGTCATGAAGAGCTGTTCCTGGTCTGCAACAATGCACAGGTGTAGGTGGCAAGTAGTGGAAACAAGTAGGCTAGGTGGCATGTGTGGCAAATTTACGTCCACATGAATGGCAGGACCCAGGGTTTCCCAGCAGAACATTACCCAGAGCATCACACTGCCTCCACTGGCTTGTCGTCGTCCTACAGTGCATCCTAGCGCCATCACTTACCCAGCTAAACAGTGCACATGTGCACGGCCGTCCATGTGATGTAAAGGAAAAAGGGACTCGTCAGACCAGGCGAACTTCTTCCAGTTGCAGTTCCGATGCTCGCATTCGATGGTGGATGGGTCATCGTAAGCACTCTGATTGGTCTGTGACTATGAAGCCTCATACACAGCAGAGTGCGATGCACTGTATGTTGTGACGCATTCTTTCCATAACCATCATTAAAATTTTGTGTGACTTGTGCCACAATAGACCTTCTGTTGGCTCGGACCAGATGGGATGGCCTCCGTTGCCCAACACCCTGTCCCTGGTTTTGTGGTTTGTCCCTCCACGGACCACTGTTGGTAAGTTCTCACCGCTGTTGACCGGGAGCAACCCACAAGCCTTACCGTTTCAGAGGTACTCTGACCCAGTCACCTTGCCATAACTATTTGGCCGTTTTCATTTTTAAAGGATCTTTATTCCTGCCCATTTCTCCTGCATCCAACACAATGATTACAATAACTGTTTGTTTGCTTATCATCTAATCTACCCAGACCTTAATATATACATGGCTATACTATATATATATTTATACTACAGGGCCGTTGAATGCTTGAATCTGATTGGTTGACGAACGTTCTAAGGTGTGCATTATTTTCAGGGAAACGCACGGCTAAAGTAGTTCCAGGCAGGTCTTGACCGCATTACAGTTCCATATCACTTCGCGTAGTCAACTGTAATAACGGAAAATAGGATACAATTCATAACAAGAAAAAGCATTTCGCCCCATGCGCTTGATCTGCAATTTTCAATGTCTAGCTTCACAATCAATAGAAACATGCAGTTTAATTTGAATAAATAAACTATAAAGTCCTATCTATAATCAATAGAAAATTAAACTGAATATAGGCTAAATAAATGGATAGTCCTGCAGCACGGATTTTTATTGCAGATAATTTAACAAATAAATAATTATTGATAGGCCTACTTGTTAAAAGGGCTTTGGGTTTCATTTATTTGGCTAGTCTACTGTCATCTGTCAATAATAGAAAGAAAAAAAAGAATTAACGAATTAATTAAAACGAATTGAATTAATTAATAAATTATAATATTGACGCACATGCTTTTCTGTCTCATTATTGCAACATCTCTCTCTAATAACTGCATTAATAACTGCATAAAGCCGGGAACACACTTTAAGGCCGGTTATGAATGTAATTTGATACTTATGACTGATCATGCCCAAACGCGCGTGTTAAGCGCGTTCAGTCTGTGTTCAAAGTCGGTGTTTAAAATCTGCTGCAGTCGATGAAAACAGTCAGAGAATGTGTCAGCTGGTCGTGTGTCCCCAGCATAGTCTGCTATCAGCGGCTCAAACCTCCGTTGCTAACTCTGAAATGACGTTTTGGAATTAGCAACGGAGGCATGGGATTAGATGCGTAAGAAATTAGTCCTACATACAAGAGCGTTTTAATGACAAAAACTTTACAAACGTATTGAAATACATAATCTGAACAATGTTTCGAGGTGTGGTAACTGTAGTATAAGCGGAATAATTGACTTCAGGCCGTTGAATTATTAGAAAAATAATGCACACCCGAGGTGTAACAGCCACTCCGCTTCGCGTCGTGACCGCATTACCACCTCGGGTGTGCATTATTTTTCTAATAATTCAACGGCCTGTCGTCAATTATTCCTTACATATATAATACTTTGAAATGCACAGTTAGTAAGCTGTGATTGTCAAAAGACGAAATATGTTTGAAATATGTTTGCGGATAAGTGCAAACAGAACAGCTGGATATTTTTCCCTTCAAGTTTTGCACAGAGTACTCTCAATACCTTAAAATGATAATAAAATAATATAATTCTCAATTATCAGTAGTGTTTATTAGCTTAAAAAAAAAGAGCTTTATATTTAAAGTGAATGGTTTAGTCATGAACATTTTTTAAAATCTCATTCATACCATCTATATAAACCCAGGGATGTTCTCCATGAATAGTTGCATTAGTCTTATCCTGGCCTTAAAGCCTGCTTTGATTTGTTTAAGCTTTTGACAGACACATGGTTGACCGTTGCTCATGTTGTTCATTTGCATAACTTTTCTATTGAATCTGTCTGACCAGCATAGTTCCTCTGATGATGGTTGATCATGGAGGTCTCTAGTGGCTTCACCAGCATCCAGGTCTTAAGGAAATGCCTTGTGTAGAAAGCACAAGTGGCTCCCCTTGACTCGTTTCTCTTTGTTACTGTGAGGCGATGAGACGCTATTGGAGGTGCCACTCAGTCCTGTGTCCCTCTTTCTACATCACAGCTCCTGCTGATGTACTCTGACAGGCTGAGCAACATGCTGATATCACACCTGCCTTTGCTCTCTTATCAGCGAGGGAACTGAGAGTCAGCTGAGTGGATGGACGAGTGGGCAAAGCTATTGTTCTGACGATCTGAATGGCACAGACAAGCACAAAACTCTGATTAAGAACATGTTTCACAGTCTGTCACGGTTCTCTTTAATCAGATGTGCTCCGTATTTGTAAACATAGCTAATGAGTCATGGGCTTAAGAGTGTATTGCCTCACACACAAATTTTGATAAGGAATGAATACATGACTAGTGACAAATAAACAGGGTAACGATGAAGCCAAAGGGGTCAAGGTTTGGCTGTTAGCATGGTCCCTGCTGGTAGAGGCTGTACACTGAAGAAAACGATAAGTAAAATTTACTTAATTTTTATTTGGCAAGTTTTTGCACGAATATGTTTTAAGTAAATTCCACACGCATATTTTAAAGTAACTTTCACATATGGGATTAAGTAAACTCTACTTAACTAAGTTAAGTGAAGTAACAAAGAAAATAAGTAATTTTAACTTGGCTAGTAAAAGGTTGAGTAATATCTATTTAGTTGAAGTTTCCTTTGCCATACATTTCACTTAAACAATATAATATTGAATAAAACCACACTTTTAAAGTTTATGCTTTACTTAGAAATATCCAAGTAATTAATACAATAGCTATTGTGTGAGACACCATATCTACATATCATAAGTTATGCATTATGTGAACGCAGAGACCTCAATACTTGGTAGACAATACATAATGACAGTAACATTTGATGGATCGTTTTTGTGTTTGAATGTGTCATTTTGAGTAAAAAATGTCCAAATGTCTCAAAAATGGCAAGTTACTAATCCTAACAACAAAAGCAATGATAAAACAGTGTCAATACAGCTGGAAAACAGTGAAAAATCAACCTAATTAATTAATTAATCAAGGCCCAGTGCATGATGGGAACACCCATCAAGTTTTTCCTTGCTATTTGCTTTAAAAGTGTTTTTCTTTTGTTCAGCAAAGTTTTAAGATTTTCTTGGTTTTCTTGAGCATTTATACTTCTGCGAATGTCTGTGTTGCTCTGCAGTTACACCGCCGAAACGCTAGTTGGCGCGGGTGGGTTTTAATGTTCCACTGTGTTTACATTCCTCGCGGCTGTTTTGAGTTTAGGTTTCTACGAGCAATGGCGACTGAAGGAGTCATACAGATGGCTGTATTTCCGCACTTCTTCAAGCAATCTCTCGGTCACTTGGTCTATTTCCATGGCTCTTCACTGATCTTCGGAATTTAAAAATGGCGGGCGGGCGGTGCAGAGCATAGACATGTATAGAAAGGCTAGATGGCTCAAGGCGGAGTCAGCTGTGTCGTCACTTGGCGGCCATCTTAGGTCAGGAGACTGCGCTGCTGCTCCCTGCTGCTGTGGACGGAAGGTGAGTGACATACGCCAACTAAAATGCTCGTAACTTGCTGAATTCTTGACGGATTTACAAACGGTTTGGTTTATTACAAACCTTATTAACGTGGCTATGATTTGTGCTGATGCCGTTTGTGGCTATAATTTTTCACAAGTATGCAGTTAAATAGCCGCATCCCTGACGTTTATGACACACCAAGCCGTTTGAAAATCGGTTGAAAATTGAGCAAAATATAGTTATTTCAGCACTACATGCACAATAGACTTTAATGTTATAACTGGACGAGCGGTCCTGTCCTAAGATGGCCGCCGTGTGACGTCGTCGGGTCCCATTGGCTCTCAGCGCCGGTAAGCTATCTAGCCTTTCTATACATGTCTATGGTGCAGAGTGCAGAAGATCATTCCGGAAATGCGTAGGAGGAAACGCGATGCTATCCAGCCGACCAATCACAGATCTTGCGTCGCCGCGACGCGTAGTTACATTTTTGAGGAGGTGCGCGTCAGGGTACGGCGAAGGGTATGTAAATGTAAATGTAAATGTACACGTCAATGCGTATGCTACGCCGTACCTTCTACGCGCACCCGACGCAGAAGTATAAATTGGCCTTCAATTGTACTAATCTGTGTTTCAGACAGCAAATTTTAAGCCATGATTAACTATTCTAGATTAAGACCTACAACTGTTTTAAACTTTTAATTTAAACATTAAACCGCCCATTAGTGTTTAAGGCCAAGTCTGGTTGTTTCTGTTGAAATAAAGAAAAATACTTCACACTTCAAAAATACTTCACACACAACGACTTATAATCGTTGAATTTCTTCATGGAATCATTGAATTTCCTCCTTCTTTTTTTTAGAATATGCTTCTGAATCTAATATATGTTGGTGTCCTTCATATTGCAGTTTAACAGCAAGACTTCAAGAATGTTCTATTCTTGAAGACTTCAAGAATTATCTATGTACTTTAAAGGACATATTTGAGCAGTTCACTGATGGACTAATCATTCTGTGTGATAACAGTAATTCCCCTCTTTTTAATTTTCACTTCACCGGTCATCACAGATATAGTAATGTCGACATTTCAATGCCAACGGACCTCTGGCTTATAAAGGTTTTTTGATTTAATTTCTTCAGCAGCAAAAGGAATTCTTCTGTGTTTAAGGGTGATGTTCAAAGCTACAGTGTTTTAGTATCTTTACTGCCGGGAAGAAAAACACGTTTTTCTGATGTGAGCTGACTCTGTCTGAGCTTGCACGCACAATTGCACAAGTGCAGACCTTTGGACATGACACCTCACATGTGATTATTATAACCAACTTGATGCTGAGGCCTCTCCACTTTTAGATACTTAAAAGCAGTCTCAATCCAGCTGGTAGGAGAGTTTTCTTCATTATCAGCAGGTCAGACCAAACATGCTTTTGTATGACTGATAATGTTCAAGTTATAACCATAATCACTCTTATGAAAAGCTTCTATATTGAACATCAAATGGTTCTATCAAGTGTTTCATAAATAGAACCTTTATGGGCAGTGGATCTATGAAATCACCTCCTACCCTCATTCACTATTTCCAACATTATTCCACTAATATAGCCAGAAGGGCTGCGGACGAGATGCAGGAATTCATTCAGTGTGTCACTCACAATGCATAGGAATTCTGCAGTGGCTAGCTGTTCAGTTTACATTGGTTGTACATTTATCATTGAGGTGCACTTGTATTGAATGAGTGCTCTCGATAATGTCCACTATGGCTTCTGACACCAATACACACGGCTGTCCCCTTAAATAGTGCACTACATAAGGGTAAGGGGGCAAACGTGAAAATGTCGATGTCCCTACAATAACAGACCAGCGTGTAAAATTCTTGAATGTATTAAAAAAAATCTATATTGTGAACTTCACATTGAAAATCCAGTGTTCAGCGATCATGATATGGCTCATTGTCTCAGTTGTAAACACATTGGCTTTCTTCTTCCATGAGGGAGTTTGACATAACAAGTCACAAACGTGACACACACATCTCCCGGAAATCCTGTAGAATTCTACCAATCAGATGACGACTTTGAAAATCCTGAAGTGTTTTCAATTTTGTGTGCCAAATGAATCAGACGTACAGCCAACATGAGCATGACGTCTGGAGCTGAGACTAAATGTGTTGAAACTCACAGTTATAGTAAAGGGCTTGACATTTCTGAAACGCGCTCGAAGCGGTTGAACCATAACAACACACACTGGTCCAGCCGGCCAATCAGAGCACATTGCGCATTTCGGAAAGATGGACTTCATAAACAGAGTGTTGCAGACAGACAGGGAAAACTGCAACCAAAATATGTAAAAAAAAAAAATGTAAAAAAAAAAAATATTCTAGGAGGCCCCAAAAACAAAATTAAGACTTTGTTAAAAAGGCATAATATGGCATCTTTAAGTTTAGTTTACTAAAAGCAAAAAAGATTTTTACTTCTTGTTTATTGAACAGTTTTATAAAAGAAACCTATTTCTCGCAATTCCAGCAAAATGATGCTGTTTTATACATTCAAGCAAGATATTTTTCATCCATAGTTAGCATAATGAAGTTTCTTTGTTTGAGCACTATGATCCATCAGAGCATCTGTTTGATGTGTGCCTGCATCCAGGCCCTGCCTTAACACTGTCTTAGTATGGTGGCACTCGCCTGTGGTCTGGGCAGCCTCTGTAAAAGAGGACACAAAGAACTGATAGCTCCAACAGAAAGGTCTCTTCCAGATGACAGTCCCAGCACAATGGATTCTGCCTTCATCTAACCTTTAATAATCTATACATCTGAGATGGTCTGCTGTGTTGAAGGGGTAGAATTTTTTAGTACCATATGTGACTATTGTAACACTAATGTGCAAACCGAGTAAAGCATTATATTAAAAATGCAAAATAAACAATGTTATAAAGGAATTAACATTTAACAAAGTCTAGATTATCTCAGGGCAGTAAAGACTTCTAATACTTCATTACAGTTAACTGGAATGGAAGTTCTTTATTTTTGGCAGTGTTCATGTTGCCATGGTATCACCATAGCAATAACATTAGATGCATATGAAGTAAACTGATAAAAAATATAATCCACAGTGCTGTGAATAATAATTAATCATCTGAAGCCTTTCAGGCCAATGTGACAAAATGAGCAAAGATTAAAATGTGTCAAGCCATAAAAAGAGCAGAAGGTGAGACGTAATAATGAAATTAAAATGATAATATTTCATAATTAAGGTCCTGATAAGAATAATATGCCCGGGACCCTGAAATTCTGCATGGATATGAATATTTGTATTTACAAACCACATATGGCTCCTGGTGTACCCTTAAATGACTCTTTTACTAGATACTTTCCCAAAGCACTGAAGGATAAAACATGGCTTACAAAAGTCGGATTCATCAGGTAATTCGGAAACGCTTTATTTTAATGTGTCCTTGTTACACATGTTACATTACTATAGTAATAACTATAAATTAGGCATAATTACATGCAACTAACCCTAAACCAAACCCTAATCCTATAGTTAGTACATGTAGTTAATTAATATTACTCAGTACTTAAATGTATAGTTACACTGTAACAGTGTAATCGGTCATTCACTCATCTTTCTTATCAAATTTTCTACAGGTAACACATATATGTATATACCATGAAAATAATTCACCCTTCCTTATCCCCTTTTAATTGGATATTTCAACTGGATGGTTTCAAATAATAAAATGAAATGTCATATTAGACAAGAAAAATCTGAGAAGACCCAAAGCATTTTGCTATCGTTATTTAATTTATTTAAAAACATATTCATCACCCATATTTTCCAGTACATTCCGCATCTGGCTCATATTTGCGATCTCAAACATTCTCAAAACTATCATTTTCAACATCTTCAAAATCAATATTTTGATCGCTGACAGCTTCTTTGCCAGATCCACCATCAAGTGACAGTGACACTAATATTTGATTGCGTTCAGTACTTGCTCTGCAGTAAATCGCTGAGCCATTTCAAGTTCTGCTGATGATACTTCTTAATCTTTTGTTTTCGGCCTGCGGTAACTATGAGTGAAACTCACTTCACCGTTGTGTATCGGACATTGCCACCATGTGGAATAAAGGTGAATTGCACCTATTCAGTCATCAAAGATTCAATTATTAATGTGCAGAAAAATATATATTTACACTGTTACACATCTCGGGTCGTTAGCGACCCTATTCAATTTTTTTACAAAAAAATAAATGGGAAAACAGGCTTTCTTTTATATATTTTTTATAATTATTTTCTTGTTGTATTGTTAGTAATGAATTGATTGTGGAATACTAAGGTTGATGTCTTTAAGCTAAAAAAAAAATAAATAAAAAATGAATGAATGGGAAGGAGGGTAGTGAATGACGTCCCAGGTCTAAAGACCCGATGTATCCATTTAAGGGTTAAGTTAAATGGACGGATGTGAATATAAGTCTATCCCAACTGAAATACTTCAGTTTGGCAGCAAGTTAAGTTACTGTTTATGTTGGACCTTTTGAGTTTAAGTTTATTTCCCTGGAGATCTGTGTATCTGTTGTTAAGATACTCACCTGTTATCCCAGATCCAGTCTGCCAGATACTTATCCGTGTTACTCTCCTGTTGTCAACCTGTATCCAGCCTACTCTGCTCCTGTGTTATCAACTGTATACTCGTCTGCATATTTACCTGTCTGGTACCACTGCAGTTAATAAACTATCCTTTTATGCTATCCACCCTTTTAGTGTGTGTCTTACAGGCAGCCTTTACTGCAACCAGTCCTATTCAGTTTGAATTACTGTTCAAATGTTAGAATTTTTTTAATGTTTTTAAAATAAATTAATACTTTCATTTAAGGACACAATCAATTGATCAAAAGTGACAGTAACGCCATTTAATATTACAATTTAACATTGCTAAAAGTTTCTTGAGCACCAAAATTAGCATATTACAATGATTTCTGAAGGATTATGTGACACTGAAGACTGGAGTAATGATACTGAAAATTCAGCTTTTCCATCACAGGATTTAAAATATATTAAAATGAAAAACAGTTCTACGCACATTAAAGGATATTAGACGTTTTTCGGTTTGTAAAGGGTTACAAAGTAATTTCTAAAGTTCTTGAACCCCATTGAAACATTGTGAGATATTATCTCCAGATATAGTCTACATTCGAAATCGCATAGTTCCATATAGTACGTGAAAAACAGTATGTGACAAAAGAAGAATGTCTGAATTCACAGTAAAAACATAAAAATAGACAAAAAGTATCCGGATGACCTACTACTTACGGCAAGATTCTGAAGTGTGCATACAATGGAACGTGCATACAACTGAAATGTGCAACTGAAACATGGCAAATGTAGTACGTCCAGATTACACTCATACTACAGACATTCATACAGAGAGTTCTTATTCAAAATAAGTACCCACTCAAAAGAGTATGCGATTTCGGACGCAGCCAAATGATATATCCCTAAGAGAATCTCTGGACCAATCAAGCAAAGTCAACCACTTGAGTATGACTCATTTAGCACTGAACATACTCTAAAAGATAGAGCAGAGGATAGAAGGTTCTCGCTCTCTCGCTCTCTCATAGAAGGGTCTCGCTCTCTTTCTCTCTCTCTCTCACAAACATGTACACTGTGCAGTTACTCTGTGCAAGACCCCAGAATCAGAGCTAATTACCACACATTAGCAGTAATTCACACAGCTGTCGGTGAGGCTGCCGGGACATACATATTGAACTGTTAATACTCCTCCAGAATCCAGACAAGGGCAGTTATGCTAAATTTGGTTCCACTGTTGGTTTTATATGGAATGTGAGCTCAGAACACCACAGAACGCATAGCAAAGAAAATATATGACGGCTTTATAGGACTGAATGTCAGCTTATAAGAGAAAACCCATGAATGCATTTGGATGCGATTTGTCATGTGTTGAAGACCACACATAGGTTATGCAATATTTCTATAATTTATGAACCACCCTTAATCCATAAATGTGTATGTCAAATTTACATTTTCAAAAATAAGTATGTAGAATCAAAATCATGTTTTTGCTGTTGAGAAGTTTATAAAAAAGACAATACTTTTACTAAATCATTTCAGTAAAGCTGTGTTTTGGATCTCAGCCCATCTCTCCACAAGTCAATTAGCTGTTGATGAAAGAGCTTTGTAGAGAAGTTGTTTCTTTTTGGGGAGAGTGGGATATCTAAAGTGCTCTGAGATGCAGCTCCAGGAAGCACCATTTTTGTTGTCAGGCTCTGTGTAATAAAGAGCTCTTGTGTTGTTTTTCCAAGTCTTCACATCAGATTCTCTTCAGTGGTTTGGGATGCATATGTACCTCTACACTGGCAAAAAAAGATGGAGAGAATACTTGAAAGAAACACAACCGTGCTTTTGAATTCCAAACCTGACTGAAACCCTAAATATATTTCTTGTGCTGGTATATATTCAATGACTCAAGGGGCTTTTTTACTGCTTGATTTAACCACTTGATTAGCTTCAGTTCACAGGGCTCTTTTCCATAAGTGTTTTTATGTGTCTTTTCAATTTAATAAAGACAAACACCCAAAACTAACTTGACTCTTCTTTAATAAACTTGTGGGCCACTACACACATTTCACATGTGATTGCTCTCTGGTGTGTCCCTTTTCGGTCCCCACTCCAACAACATATACAACAATAGTTCCTATTGTTACATCCTTTCCTTTTCTTTTTTTTTTCTTCTTCTTTTTTTTTTTTTTAGGAATAAGAACTAACGTTCCAAACAAAACTCCTAATCAATTTCTGGCACAGTTAAGAACAATATACCATTTCCTTATAACATATTTCACATTTCCATCACAACAGTTTTACATTTCTTTCTATTCTTTTCTTTTTTTTCATGTGACAGTCTTGTAAGTGTCGAGGTTTCTTTACTAAACGTCCTGCTTTTGTGACAACAGGTTCTGGGATGTCTGGCTGGACAGTGCCAACAGTCTTTTTTTGGTTGGACTCTATAGGGCTCACTGAATGATCCGCTCGGAGATGTCTCCTATTTCTCCTTATAACACCTCCCGAATCCAGCTGGACACTGTATGATCTCAAGTTGATGGGCTTCACCACTGTGTCCTTTCTCCAGATCTTATGGGGCTCAAATGGTTGTATTCTCACTGATTCCCCCTGTTTAAGTGTGTCTAAGTCTTTGGCTGATCTGTTAAAGTATGTTTGTTGCCATTGTTGGTTTGCTGTCCATTCCCTAAAGAAAGTTTGAATCTTTGGTTGCAGGAGGCTGGTTTTTGTGGTTAGTAGTGTCTTAGTGTGATGGTTAAGCAGGCTCTGTGCTGGGCTGGTAGATACTCCATGTGTTGGTGTGTTTCTGTGGTCCAGTATTGCTAAATATGGATCCTGTCTGGATATTTGTGCTTTGAGCATCAGTCCCTTGGCAGTTTTGACTGCTGATTCCGCCTTGCCATTGCTCTGAGGATAGCCAGGTGATGAAGTCTTGTGTAGAAATTCTCGGTGATGTCCAGAATACCGTCACCGGTTTGGTGTCTGTTAGATAATCTATTTCCCAGAAGTTGGAATGGTAGTCTACTGTGATTAGATAGTCCTTGTTGTCAAAAGTAAACAGGTCCGTGCCTACCTCGGCCCAAGGTTTGTTCGGCATGTCATGTGGTCGCAGTGTCTCCTTTTGCTGGTTCCAGTCCAGTGAGCAGCAGGTGTCACATTGCTGTACATACGCTCTGATCTGCTCGTTCATTCCTTGCCAATACACACACTCTCTGGCCCTCCTCAGGTATCCTTCCACATCTAAATGAGAGGAGTGTATACGCTGAGTTATTTCCCTCCAGAGTTTCCAAGGGATAACAGCTCGTTCACCTCTAAAAACAATTCCATCCTGGTAACTCAGCTCCCCTTGAAACAGGTCATAATGTCCTATTTCTTGTGGTGTCTCTGCTTTGTTCTTTGGCCAACCCTGTTGTATGGTTTTAATCAGTGTTTGTAAAGTTTTGTCCTCTTTTGTTAGAACGGATTAGACTAAGTCTGTCCTCTGAGATTGGTAAGTGTTGCGCCATGTTGATTGTCTCTAGCTCTGCTTCCGCAGAACCAGTGGGTGCACCCTATGGTAGATATGCTCTGCTTAGAGAGTCTGCTAGCCACATCTCTGGCCCTGGAACATACACAACATCTACATCATATTTTTGAAGTCTCAGCATCATTCTTTGAAATCTTTTAGGCGCACTCAGCAGTGGCTTACGCTGGATGTTTTCAGTGGGTTTGTGATCACTTTGTGCTGTTACTTTCTGTCCGTATGTAATGGTGAAACTTTTCCATCCCGAAAAGTAGAGCTAATAACTCTTTCTCTATTTGTGCATAGCCATGTTCTGTTTGTGTCAGTGCTCTGCTTGTGAATGCTCCTGGCTTACCTCCTTGCATTAGTGCAGCACCGAGACCTCCGTCAGAGGCATCACCTTGAGTGGTAAGTTCTACATCAGGGTTGTAATACTTCAACACTGGAGCATTTGCAATTGTTTCTTATATTTAACAGAATGCCTCTTCATGCTGTATGGTCCATCTCCATTCGCAGTCCTTGTGCGTCAGCTGTCTCAGGGTCTCGCACTGATCTGAAAGATGTGCACAAAAGAGAGATTACCTTTGAGAGGTAATTTACCATCCCTAGCAGTCTCTGAACTCCTTTTACATCTGTTGATTTCGGCAAGTGCGTTATTGCACAAACTTTGTCTGGGTCGATTTTCAATCCATCAGACGTCAGGAGGTGTCCGATGTAAGAGACTTCTCTTTATCTCAATTTGAGCTTGTCAGCATTTAGCTTGATACCTTTCTCTCTGCATCGTGCAAGAAACGCTTTCAGCTTTTCATCATGGTCTCTCTCAGCTGCTTCTTGAGTCTCTCCTTGTCCTGTAATAAGCACATCATCAGCTATAATGTATATTCCTGGCAGGCCCTCTAATGCAAGTGTGAGCTTCCTCTGAAAGATCTCAGGGGCCGGACTTATGCCTAGGCATCCGCAGCCAACGATACCTTCCGAACAGGGAAGAGAATGTGGTGAGAAAGCTGGACTCTTCCTCCAGCTTGACATGCCAAAACCTACTTTTCACATCGCACACTGTAAACACTTTGGCTTTGGATAGGTCAGGGAGAATGCCATCGATAGTAGGTAGTGGGAAATGACTGCGCTTTAAAGCTTTGTTTAAAGGTTTCAGATCTATACAAACTCTGAGTCTGCCGCTGGGCTTCTGCACGACCACCACACTACTGATCCAATTCATATTCCTCTCTACTGGTGCAATGATTCCTTTTTTCTGAAGATCTTGCAGCTCTTCCTTCAAAGGTTTCATCATGGCTACTGGAACCCTTCTTTTTGGGAGTTGTACAGGTTTTACAGTGTCGTCAATCTCAATTCTGTTTTATCCCTCTAGGCAGCCATCACCCTCGAACACATGAGCATAATCTGCCATTATCTGTTGTAGTGACCACTGGCTGGTTGAAGGTTTTTCTGTGGTGACTATGCTGTCACGTATGTTCTCTTAATGCACTTTGATTAGTTTCATAGCTTCACTTGCTCCTTTACCTATTCACGAGTTCACACTTACAAATAAGTCAGATAGAATAACTGCGTATTTGGCGTGCTGTCTGAGGAGAGGGCTCCGGACTCGGAATTCGGCCCGAACCCAGAGTACTCCTCCCGTATTCCTGGCTGTGAAAGAACAAGCCAAGAGTGAGGAGTCGGGGTAGTGGAGGGATGCTGGAAATTGTCAAGGAATGTTAGGTGAGTTGACAGAGTGAATAATATATGCTTCCTCTCATGCTGATAAGGTAGACATGGTAATTGTTTGTTGATTGGATTGATTATTTGAACGTGCTCCTCCCGCACTTTGTTTATGAAACATCATTTAAAGGGACAGTACATTTGTTATCCACCACCTGAAACTCCAGCCTGTACAGTTTGTGGTTTCTTGGGTTTCTTACTTTCAGTTTGCACTTTCCTAGCGATGTCACTTTGCTTTGGTTGTACATTACTAGCACAGTCTTTGTATCCTCCAGTTTTATATCTGGGCTCAGTAGATTAACGGGAATTACATTACAGCTTGCCCCACAGTCAATCTAAAATTTCAAAAGGTCCTTTCCCCAAAACATTCCTGCGTACAACTGTGTTTTCTTTTCGTTGTCATTTTCTATTTTGTTTACAACTCACTCTGAGTTTGTTACACCAACAGTAAGAATATCCTCATACTCATCGCTGTCCTGTTCAGTCACCTTGTGTACTGATTTATGTTTTGTTTGTCTCATCTGGGCTCTACATTTAACTGCGAAGTGATTTGTAATTTTTTTCCAAAAGCTGGGCATTTCTATTTATTCAATTCATGCTCATTACCACAGAATTTGCATGTGATAATCCTGTCACGTTGATGTCGATCTTGATGCGCTCTTTGTCTGACAGCATGCTCTTCTCCTCTTCTACCGCTGCTCCCGCAATGGCTCTGCTGTGACAGCTCCGCTGCTCTGCATACATGTATGCACGTCTGCAGTGTTAAATCTTTCTGGCGAAACAGCCTCTCTCTCACTCCAGCTTGTTAATTCCGCAAACTATCTGAGTCTTTGATTTCTCCGAAGTTGCATGTTTTAGCAAACATTCTTGCTTTCTATAACTCCGTGACATAATTATCGATCGACTGGTCCGCTCCCTGGCTTTTTGTGAAGAATCTATAACGCTCTACCGTCTCGTTTATACTGGGATTACAGTGTTCATCAAACGTTGCAAAAATGTTTGTTACCGTTCTTGCATCCGTGACTCATCAGAGTTTTTTCAATTTAATAAAGACAAACACCCAAAACTAACTTGATTCTTCTTTAATAAACTTGTGGGCCACTACACACATTTCACATGTGATTGCTCTCTGGTGTGTCCCTTTTCGGTCCCCACTCCAACAACGTATACAACAATAGTTCCTATTGTTACAATAAGGATATCACGGGTGTGAGACCATTCACAATGTGGAAATGTATTATAGTGTATCAATTACTACAGGCCATTTCATCCATTTATATACAGAGATAATACCGTGCTGTGTTGATTGGATTTACTCATGCCACAAAATGTGATAAAGAGAGGCCAGGGCAAGGTGTCACACTGTAAGTCAATGAATATGTCTCAGAGTACATTTATTTTTGAAAGTCAGTTTGTGTATAGACACACCTTAAAGTTGGCATGAAACGGAAGTTGCGATAGTCTTTTCTTCCCTTTTGTAATGTATATCCGAGTGAAACAACTTTCATCAAGAAAAACTGTAGGGTGGGACTTGATTTTGTCCATTGTGAAATGATTGGATGGTTGTGGTTTGCTATTGGTTGATCAAATGTGAGTGACAGGTTGTCCCATCCTCACGCTAGTAAACGTCACCAGAGAAGAGATGAGATATCGCTGCAAGAGGGGGAGTTATTTTATTACATTATTAAAAAATAATGCAGTGCATGGATAAATCATTTATAATAAATACTGCAATATTACATAAAACAAATAAGAAAATTCCATTTGATTGCATGGTGACTTAAAAGTTTAATTAACTTTTAAAAAAAAAATTATTGAAGCTATATTTTAATAAAAAAATAAATAGTACTAAAAATAAATAGTTAATAATAACATTTATATAATTTGAATATTAAATTGTGTATATATATATATATCATGTGAAAACCAGCCCCTGACCTGACATTTATGAAAAATACCATAGTAGTGAGAACATAGTAGGATCTTTTGGTTTAAATCTATTTTCACTATAGTTGCTTATGGTTAAGTCTAATGCATGTACGTGTGAGTAAGAATACTAAACTGTGTTGAGTATGACTGCTGTGGTCTGTTGACTCCTCAGGCTGAAGTTCTTCACTCCACTGAGCACAGCTGAGATGATGACATCAGCGAGGCCCCAGGAGGGGATAGCAGGACCTTGCAGCTGATTTGCTGGGTTTCAGGTCTGTAATGTTGTCTGTTGTTGCCCATTGGCTAGTGTTTTGGGCAAGGGGGCAAGATCTTATGGTTGACTGGCTAGGCATGCTGATTGATTAGACACTGTTATGCTTTCCTTTCCAATCGAGACTTTGGTCAACTCATCATCCACAGTCAGTGAGTCTGCTGTCAGAAGCACAGCTTAACAGTGACACCTCCCTAAATGCATAATTACATGCATTTAGAACAGCTGAATTTTGATAAGAATGAGTAAATTCAAGCAATTATGCGGACTTAATTGCCCTGCTGTGCTCATGAAAAAAAAAAAAAAATGAAAAAAGTTTTATTTGGAACCTTTGCGGAAATCAATATGGGCAACTCTGAAATTAAATTTCAGCACAAAGAGAAGGAAATTAAGAGAAGGGAAATATAATGCTGTAAAGTTACCATTTAGAATTATAATTGTGTTTATATAAGACAGTGCATACATTTTCATTGTTACATAATCAGATTTAATGCCTAAATGATCTAACACTTTAGAAGAGATATCTGTGGAACCTCTTTATTTTTACTTGCTCTGTGCATTTGCCTCCATCTGTTGGATAGAAAATGTATTACAGTATTAAATGAAGAAAAAAAATCCTTTCTATCACAATAACTTTCCTTTGAAGTAAAAAATATATGTGCATATCAACAGAAGCAAAAATCATAAAAACGTAGAAACCTGAAATTTGCACAACAAGAACAATAAAAATAGGCGACAGATCTGATTCAGTAAATTATTCTACTCAGTTTATTATTAAACTAACAGTAAACATGTTTATCCCTTTAAATTATAACAGTTCACGCCTAAAATAGCACTTTGACGAAAAAAAAAAAAATCTTGCGAACTAAACATTATTAATGTTACAGGGTAAAACAGCTTTGGTTACAACAACTTTCTGTCAGTTGATGTTATATGTCACAACACAAAGGCTAGCTCTTGTGTGTGTGTGTGTGTGTGTGTGTGTGTGTGTGTGTGTGTGTGTGTGTGTGTGTGTGTGTGTGTGTGTGTGTGTGTGTGTGTGTGTGTGTGTGTGTGTGTGTGTGTGTGTGTGTGTGTGTGATATTGAAAAAAAAATGTGATATTGATATGTGTGTGTGTGTGTGTGTGTGTGAGTTGTGTGTAGTTCAGTTATTCCCTACCTTATGAGCAGAGGTGGACATTAACAAAGTACATTTACTGTACTTAAGTACGCTTTTTGAGTATCAGTACTTTACTTGAGTACTATTTTTTCTGGAAACTTTTTACTTTAACAGGGGATGATTTTGGTTGCAGGGGTAGCATTTTGGTTGGAAATTGACGTCAGAACCCGACGTCGGACAGACTGGATTTTGGTTGGAAATGAAAGTCGGATTGACGTAAGAACCCGACGTCGAACAGACTGGATTTTGTTTGGAAATGAAAGTCGGGTTAATGTCAGAACCCGACTGATGTTGGTTTCTGATGTCAATCTGATTTTCATTTTCAACCACAATACAACGTCTGTCCAATGTTGGAGATTAATGTCAATCTGACGTTGGATTATGACATCAACCTGATTTTCATTTTCAATGTTGGGTTTGGTCTTAAATGCGAATTTTGTCATTTTTATTTGGAGCACACTAGCTTATAGATTAGTCTAACATATTCATAATAAAAGCCTTTTTTTTAGGTAAAAATAGGGCACTATTTGAGGGAACGGCCATTTGTCTGAAACCATTGTGGACGTTTTTGAGTGCACTTATTCAATCTCACATTCAATCCCACTTCTGGAACTGTGTTCTGGAAAAAAATGTGATATTGATATGAGGGCAGGTAGGCAGGCACGAAGGCCTACCGTCAGTGTTGCCAAGTCCGAGGTTTTCCCGCGGAATTTCGATACTTTTAAGTTGTTACGTGGGTAAAAAAAATCCAGTTGATTTGAGCGGGTTGATTTCCACCCCCATAAGTACGATTTCTGTGCTCCAACACCCCCAAAACATCCCTCAGACTCACTAATCCAGTGGAGAATTCGCCCGCCCGATGGAGAAAAGCCGATGGGATTTTTGGGCTACTTTTGTTGCACAGTCATATAGCCCTGCCTACCGTCCTTCTTTCCCCGGGCTGTGAAGGATAACGAGGAACAGCAACAGCCAAGAGAAAATGAGACCTCGGGTGCTTCTCAATATCCCTCCTCGTCTCCTCACTCCTCCGTCCTCCATCCTATGACCCGGAAACCGATCGAGCTCAGCCATCTTGAAGGACATCTCATTTCTCTAATTGCTCCGCGAGGAGGCGAGGATCGAGGAGTGAGGAGGCTTCCTGAGGAGTTATGATCGAGGATACAGGTGTATCCTATGCGGAAGAGTTTTATTGACTAAACGTGACACACTTATAAATTCTCCTCCCCCTTCACATCGGTCACAATCATTTTAATTTATACTTTACCTTCGCAGTTTATATAAACCACACATCTCACATATTTCAACAGGGTATGCTTTATTATTATTTATTATGAATTTCTTAAATAACCAAACTAATACAACATAAGGGCAGATCCTGTGATGCTGTGAAGTGACGCTCGAGTGATCAAGTATTCCAATGTATAAAAAAGCTTTCATTCGATTCCTCTGTCCTCATTTTCTTTCCTTGCAGCCTTCCCTTGCATCCTACACGAGGTGGAGCTGAGACGCGAGGAAAGGAAGCGAGGAAAGGAAACGAGGATGCACAAATAAGAATTGAGAAGCACCCCGAGAGGATGAGCTGATCGAGATAATTAGGGAGGACATGAAGTTTCAAAGAGACAGAGGAGAGGAGATCACAGAGAATGGACAGATTTTTCTCTTCTTGACAGATTGGTAGAGAAATAAACTTTTGGTTATGTGAATTAAAATGCGTAAATGAAACAATCGTATAGGCTACGCTACATTATTTTTATGTATAATTTGTAAATGAAACAAAAAATTACTTCTGTGCATTGTTTATTTTTCTAATGCAAGTTATAACTTGTAAATGTAATGAATAAATTAATCTGTGCATTTATTTTTGTCATGTCAATTAATTTGTAAATGATACAAAATAAATTGTTCTATAATTTTTTTTCTTACAGTAGCCTACTTTTTTACAACTAAGATTTACAAAATAAAGGTTTAATTTAACAGTATACATAAAACAGATTGTAAGAAAAAAGAATTCTGTAGACTTTTATTGAGCTGAGTAGGAGATCCTGGACAGGGATGGGGTGCACAATATAGAGACCCTGCTAAGGGATGAATGCATATTTCCAATGTCCACCAACAGGTTTGTAGGGCTGATTCAGGCATGGGCTGCCAGTCACTGAGATGTTCTCTGAAAGAGGGAAGAATAAATGAAATGAACTTGCATACTAAATAAAAACCATAAAATATTTTACCATGCAAAACTGTCCTATGAGCTAACTCTGCAAGACAGCGGCCCTCCAGGACCAACGTTGCCTATCCCTGATCTAGAAGACATATTTTTAGTGTTTCTATTATATAATGTTCATTTTTTTTTTAAACAATATCTAATATCAAAATCTAATATCCATGTGTAAAAAGAGTTGAATAACAATCTAAAGAACTTCAAATGTATACTTAATTACAGAGTAAATGTATTTCGTTACATTCCACCACTGTTTTTGTTTTTGGAAAATTAAATTAACAAAATGTATTGTCACATTATAAGTTGTTGTAACATTTGTACTGGACGAAGTTAAATATAGTTATAACTGCCTAAAAACAAAACGAGGTTGAAATGTTCTAAGGATGTCTAAAAATGTACACCATGGTTAATTTAAGTGCATATACGTCTAAAGAGTATAAACTAGGCTAACCTATATCAAATCACATACTGGTAACATATAACTCAATATTTGAACCTTTATTGTATTTTTATCATTTTTATCATTACTTGATTAAATTGAAACCCAATACTTACATTTAAAAGTGTAATCTGGCAATTCCGTCTCCGGCGCGCAATGATTTATGGGGTAGGCAAGGCTGCAAAGGATCCTTCTGATGTATCCTGCATTCACGGGAAAAGAAGGACGCATTTGCAGGCCACATTTTGAAGGAGCCTTCGAAGGACCTCCGAATTGGGACAGCCTTCGTCACGCCGCGGTGACACAATCGGCTATACTTTCCCCTTTAAACAAGTCTCTGTGCATCCTCCGAAGGCCGCAGCCTTCAAAGGATGCAGCCCCTGAATTGGGACACAGCTATAAAGAAGGTGTCTCGGCTAGTAGGCTATATTGCGTGTGAGGATGTTGGAGATGGAGAAATAGCCTTTTCTCACAGCTTGATATAATTAAACTTATCAATTTAATGGCAGATCCAGAAAGGTTCAAACGACAATCACCAGTGACAATATAGCCTATCGACCTATAGCAAACCACAACCATCCAACAATCCAATCAAATTCAGATGGACAAAATCAAGTCCCGGTTTCAATCATTTATATACATCACAATAGGGAAGAAAAGACTATCGCAACTTCCATTTCATGCTAAATTTAAAGTGACTTTACCTGAGATTAAGTGCTTTGTTCTAGGCCAAAATAACAGAGTAGGGAGGGGAGGGAACTCAAACCTGTAACCTTTCAGTTATTAGTCCTCTTACCAAACTATTAGCTGCCAACTAAGACACAAAGTCAAGCCAGGGAAATGTCCTTATCTGGCCTATACGCAACCTCAAATACAGCCTAATGCATTATAGATGTTACACCATTTCCCATGAGTCAATATTATGACTTGTGACAGTAGACTCATCAGTGAGGAAAAAAATGGCAAATTGCTACTGAATGTGAACTACTAAATGAACTATGAACAGTGCAGAATATTGCAATTCTCATCCGTTACACTATTATACCAGAAGACGAATGCTAATTTTTGGAAAAACTTGTTTCATGCTTCAAGTTCAAGCTGAATTCAGTTTAGTTGACTTGATAATTATTTAAATCTGAAATTGAAAATGAGGTATAGGACACAATAAGAACCCAAGAGGGGGCAAGAGTTCCCAAATTTCTTGGAAAGGGAGCAATTTTTTTAAATATATTTTTTAAAACCAATTTTACCAATGACTGACTGTAATGAGATTGAAAATTGAAAGGCATTTGTGAGATGGCTGCTTTTTGAAAGTTCTGTCTATCTGTAACTCTCTTTGATCCAAAAGCAGCTCTTTTAAATAGACTCAAATGTGCTTGTTTTTTATGACTGCACTTCTAATTAGGTAGTAATAGGAGGAAAATTTGCTCAGTAATGTAGACTCGATGTGCTTCCCAAAATTCACACTGTAAAGAAATTATTTAAATGACATTCATCAATATCTCATCAATACCATAAATATAATTACTGAGACAGTTCTCAAAAAGTGACTTCTACTTAAAGTACAGTTTGAGCACATTATATATAGTGATGCAAAATATGATATATTTCAATCTGAATTAAACAAAAGTGGGTTAAATATGATACAGGCACACATATATGAATTCATGTTTCTCCACTCAAAAAAGTGCTCATGTCATGGGCATTCATTTGATGACCATAAATCGCTCATTTTAGATCAATTCAAATATTATACATTTATAAGCATATGTATTTTTGTTTTTTTTTGAAGAAATGTAAATTACCTTGGTTGTACATGTAATGAGAGTGAATTTACTTCTGAAATTTAAGTTTGTGGCCTGACCCCGCCTACTGCGCATGTCACTGAGAGCTGCGTGGACTGTGTCTGTTCGAGAACTTCGAGGAACTTTTTCTGCGGCCATGCGAGAACTTTCGATGGATCCTGCAAAAGTTGGGTGAGTAACATTATTCAAGACATTTCTAACAATAACGATGTAATTTCGTACCAAGTCACAGTTAAAATAAGTATTTTCCCCCTCTTTATGTACACTTTTGTTAGGCGAAGCTGTATTCTATGGTGAAAAAAACGTTTCCGTTGACATTTAAATCATTAGTTTTACCATTGTAAATACATTTACTATTAGCTTTAAGTTTGTAATATGTTACAATTGTCTGTAATTTTGAGGTGTTTTGTTTTGTGTATTGTTTAAAATAAGAGCCTCATTTTCTGGTGATACATAAGGAAGTTCTCCGCACTTTGCAACTGTCGTGATATGACGTCACATTCTGCGGCAACTTTTTTAAAAGCATAAATTCAGTGATGGGTCGTTCATTTTGAACGAATCTTTTAATGAGTCACCAGAGTGATTCGAGGTGCGTTCCAATCGACTGTAGTGGACGTAACAGAGGACATTCCGCCATCTTAAAGGGGTGGTTGAATATGATTTAAAATGTCTAACTTTAGTTAGTGTGTAATGTTGCTGTTTGAGCATAAACAACATCTGCAAAGTTACAACGCTCAAAGTTCAAAGCAAGGGGAGATATTTTCTTTTAAAGAAATTGCTTTTTAAGGACTACAACAAACGGCTGGTATGGACTACACGACATTCCTCCCGGGTTAGTGACATCACGAACCCTAACATTTACATAAACCCGCCCCCTGGGAACACCTTTTATAGATTATCATGACAGAATATGCTAATCAATGACTAGAAGATAACTACACATAAGCTACATAAATTCATCAACTAGGCCTACCATTCAGAAATGTTGTCTGCATGTCACTTCTTTTGAGTCTCTCCATCTTTCTGACTTCGGTTTGAACATAAAAGGCTTAAAGTTTTTGAAATTTTCAGTGCATGTCTGTGTGAGGTAAAAGGACACAAGCTGTTGAAGCTCTGCCCTCTGTCCCGGGAGCGGTGCGTTTTTGCTCACCCTCAAAAAGTGACAACTTTAACATGCTGTATAAAAATATCTGTGGGGTATTTTGAGCTAAAACTTAACATACACACTCTGGAGACATCAAAGACTTTTTTTTACATCTTGTGAAAAGGGCATGATACCACCCCTTTAAGTGAGATTGGAATCCGAAGGGAGCGAACATGTTCAGTTCGAAGGGCACTGCGAACCATACTGCGGCTGAGGCATAGACCAATTTCGAGCCGAGGTCACAGTTACGTCACGGTGTTAGCTGGTGGCAAAACAAAGGGAAAACTGGAGGCTGCCAATACAAACCAGCACATATTCGGCTACATAATAAGGAGCTTAAATTATTATTATTGTTATTAAATGTCATCTTGTTGTGTTGTTGGGTGCAAGAATCGACGGAGTACAGGCTCCAATTTGAAATTTTACCGCATAATGTTTTCTAAATGATTGTGATTATTTGTGAATCATCTATGATTTTATACATTGGTTTGATTGATTGTGACTATACTTTTTATACTTTTTGAAGAACCTGATAAGAAAGGGTAATCAAATACATAGTTACGAATTTTTATTTCTAGAAAATATTCACATCGTTAAAATTGCACCGTAATGTCACCCTTTACATTGTCGTCTTCTGTCTGGCCTTGGCGCTGGCTAGGCAGAACTGCGGATCGTAGGCTACCACACAAGTCTTGTACGTAACGTGACCATTTAGTACAGTTATAGGCATCTAAATATGTATATGCCCTCAGTTTCTCTTCACGCTCAGTTTCTCTATCAGGTAGGCGTAGAAGTCAGGCCACTCAACCGGAGGTAGCGTTAACGTTAATCCTGTCAGATCGTCCATTCATTGTCTGAGCGTGTACGGGTCAGCCAATCTGGGATGTCCGTTAAAATTAACTTTTGCAAATAACAATCGCGGTCCTGGACAGTGGTCTATAGGGAATAATGGAACATCGATAGAGAGGTAAACGTAGAGGGAAGATCACCCAACTGCCATTGCGCACCGAGTCACCATCAGTGGTGGACCTCTTTCATATTCATTCAGATGAGCTCAAGAGTGCAGAGTTATAATGAACAGTGAGACAACTCTCCTTCACTGACACTGACAATGAACAGTGAGACAGCTCTCCTCCACTGACACAGCTGTGGCCAGCTGTGCACACCTCTACCAGATGTAGCCGTCGGCCATGTTGTTGTTAAGGAAATGCTAGTATCTAAGCATTAAATAGCAAGGTCTTGCTATTTAACATTAGGTCAATGTAATTGTAATAATGTTTGTTACAAGTACATGTGTTTGTAATTGTAATAATTCAGATAGAAATAGTTTGATTACATCCGACAGACATGATTACAAACAGCTTTATTAATGTAATAATTTTATGTGGAAATTTGCCACATGATTAATATACATTTAACTGTATTTTTTTGAGTGTATTATGAATGTATGGAACATGAGTGTCACACCAGCAGGTGTCACTGTTGCCTGCTACATTGTACAGTAATCATGTGAGGAAATTTAAATAGAATCACAAAAACTTACATCCTGTTAGAGCATCTACATGAATCTCTGCTAAGTATTAATAGTGTGTCATAGATACAGATGGAGGGAGGGAGGGAGGGAGGGAGGGATAGATAGATTTTCTTCAAAGATTTTGCATATATACAAGTGAATAAAACAAAAAAAGTGGAATAAAACAGCAGTTTTAAAACACTTTTATTCTACATGGAGTGGGCAGCCATGTGATCTCAGTTGTAAGCAGTACAAATCGGACACCTCTGCTGGCAAGTTATAATAATAAAAAATAATCACATTTGTAATGATTGCTTGACAAACAAAAATGTCTGAGTGAGAAGAATGTCATCCTGATTAGTTTTTTTTGCCTAAATAGCAGTACGACTCCTATATCACTTTATATCACAAATAATTTCTGTACTTTGAATAACCTTTTGTTGATCTGTAATTGGACACAGGGAAAGATCCACACAGAAGGTCATTCCTTTGTTTAGACATTGCAGACCGCCTGCTCCTGATTTTCTTATTGATGGCCTGAGATTCCTCTGTTCTACTGTTACAAAGCGATCCAGTGAGTAACCTTCTGTTTCATATGCATTTATAAAGGGTAATCCTAGTGAACGTCCTGAAAGGTCACATCTTAAACTGACTAGATTACAGTTCTGTATGAAAAAGAGCACTAGAAAGGTCATCACAAGCCAGCCATAACTCTTAACACACTTTCAATAGATTTTCGCTTTGATTAATTTAACCATTATCTGTTTGCTACCGACAGCCGGTATGCATAAATATGCATTAACCCTGATGAATGCGCGGACGCAAGCACGAATGAAAGCCGTGACATAAATAAATTCACGTTTCTGTCATGACCTCTCATCACATTGATCCAAAACGTTATCTCGACGTAAATTGTTGGTGCGGAGGAAAGAAGTCAAACCCTGAGGGGGCTTAATGCGTTTACAATGGATGGAAGTCGTCTTGCTGGACGATTCAGGGACAAGATGTTACAAATGCTCAGGAGAGAAAATATTAAGATGAATGTTTCCTGGGACGCCACCTAGCAGATGCCAATAGCGAGAAGGAGAACCATGCATCCTGATCCCAATTGAGCCTGGTGGCACTGTCCCGTCCCTGGAGTGAGTCAGGGCTCCGTACTCGGCCCTGCTTCATCACTGCCAGTCTCTAATCAGATCAACACTAACCTCCCCCTCAACAACAGCCTCCATACATCAGTTCCTTTCACATGGCATTTCCGTCCATTTGCTTCATTAGTGTGGCCAGTGCAGACAGTCTCTGTTCGGAGCATTTCTGGCTGAACCACACTGAGGTGAATGGGTGCATTATGCCCTATTAGGTCCTGTGGTCTAGAAATCACCAACAGGCTTTTGCTGACTTGATTTTTGATGGAGTGCTATTGCTCATGTGTAGGCCTTGGCTGTACAAAGATGCTATGAGCAAACACTTCGAGGCAGTTTCAATAAACAGTATTTCAGCACAAATAAAAAAAAAGAAACCTACATTTATTCACTAGTCACCCGCAATCCGGTTTAAGCAGCAGCTAAATGTGCTGAAATAGTGAGTATCTACTGAATAATGAGTGTTCACGAAAAAGAAAAGGTTCTAGAACTAAAAATCTAGTTTAAAACACATTTTAACCTGCAAATTTTATAGTTTAAGGCAGGTGCACAGACCCAAAATAATAATAATAAAAAGTATTTTGTTTAGTCAGTTTCTCAACTACCCTCAAAGGGTATTAACATTTATGCATTTGGCAGATGCTTTTATTCAAAGAAATGTACACTGCGAAAATGTTAACATTTTCTTCGGTTCATGCATTGAACTGATTTTTGCTGCGAATTGAACCCATGGTCTTGGCATTGCTAGTGCGTGGTCTAGAGTTTGAGCTTCAGGAAAGCACACGAACTAAACAATAAAAAAGTATTAATGAGAACAGAAGTATTAATATCCAGTTAATTTTTGTGAATGTACATTTTTTTTCATAGTGATTATTTATTATTGAATTGTATTGAACCCAGTTATGTGTATTACCCAGAATTTGTACACATAGTTTTAATACATATAATATTTAACATAAAAAGGTTTTCTTTAAAGAATGCAATCTTATCTTTTAATGGGTATTTTTATTATGGTATAAAAATGTATAATCTATAACTCAGAAATTAAAAATATGCTCATGATAGAAAAGGCATATTCAAGTCATTGTATTAATGAACTGCATTTTAAAACACAAATAGGCTACCTGACACATAAATCCATGGATAAATCTGTTAATTTTAAGATGGCTGCTGGTGAAATCGACAGAGGCTACACATGTCATGAGCTCCAGAGATCAATGCTAAAGATAAGGCACAAAAGATGAAAAGATGATTGTCACTATGAATTGGGGTGGGGGTGGGGGGGGTGGGGGGTATTCTCTCCCAGAATCCTTTTCTTCTCATCTCCGTCCTCCCACCTCCCTCCACCAGCCATCTCTGTCTCTTTTCTCTCTCGCACAGATCTCTCAGTTCATTTCCTGTGAACACATTCTCCTAATCCTCTGTGCGCGCGGCTCCTGCATGCTATCAGACAGTTCACGGGAGTCACATTCGCTCCAACACACACCGGCCAGGCCTCCTCTCCTCTGCCTGCCGTTACTATAGCAACCTGGCCAGAGCTGCGTTACAGTGGCTCCACTGCCGCTGCCAGTGCACTAAATGACTCCAATGTAGGCTACAATTTGAAATTGATCGAGTTCCCTGGCACTTTGATTTGCCAGGTCTAAATTACAGGCCGTCTTTGGCGGTAGAACCACACAGGTTAAAGAGCCCAGGCCTTAGATTGTGCACGGCCACTCGCCATTTATATCAGCCATGTGCACGCATGCTGGCGGATCCAATCTAGATCGACAGATAGGCTATGCAGTGAGCGCTTACATCTATCAAGGGCATTTTAAGTAGGAGAATAGCTGATTTTGAGTTTTTAATATTCATTTACAAGTCCCTCAGGATGTCGGCCTATAGTATCTAAAGCAGTCTTCCATTAATAGCTCACACAGAGATTTTTCTAAACCAACTAATGCCTCAAGTAATTACTGGATGTGTTTTTCCCTGAGTTGTTGGAAATTCTTTTCAGTGCTAATTATGCTCTTTTAGTTGGCCGGTTAATTAAGGGATACATTGAATAGTGGTCAATTCTCATATAGAGGTGTCATCGCAATAATGAGTTATTATCCCCGTATAGATTTACCTTGCAAATAAATTAGTTCCAGTTGAAGAGAGTGGGCGTTTTACATACCAATAATACTCGCATCAAATTGGCTCTGACAGCAGAACAAAAAAAAGTTCTGATATTCTCCTGGCAGAACAATGAAAACAGCTTAGCCTCTTTTGAAAGGTGCCCAGGATTAATTAATTGGTGTAACGAGAGCGTGTGGCATGATGTTTTCAGATCCTAAAAATGTCTTGATCAGGTCAGTTTTGTAATGTGATATGCTGTGAAATTAAACTGCATAAACACATCTGTAATGTAAGTTTTACTAAGAAAGTTTAAGTTAATGTGTTATTCCAATAAACCACGAGCACAAGCAAAAGTAAAGCAAGAAATCCATCAAGCAATATGTTGCACACAGTGTCAACATACAATCCAACACTCTTAAAGTTGCTGCAAGCTATTTTTTTTTTTTTTTGGAAACAACACGCAAAAAGTCCCTACTTCCTTACAGATATAACTGAAATAGGTGTCCTGATAAATCACACCTGTCTCTATGGCAGCCCTGGGCTCAAAGAGAGAGAAAAAAGATTTTTTTTTGTTTTGTCGGAAACATTGTCTGCCTGTCAATCCTTGTATAAGTTTGTCTTTGCTGCCATGAGATTGGCTGACACTTTGTAGTTTTTTTTTTGCATTTTTTAGGAGGGTTTTATGTGATTGAAGGGATAGCAGTGTCATTCTTATTATGGGAAAATACCAAGCTCTGTGGCTCAACCATTGGAGAAAAAGCATAACGGTCAACTTGAATCACATGTGCCTACCAATCACATTATAGCCATGCTATCATTGAATCCTACATTTCGCAAAATGATCTGTGACTTCTCCTATAAAACAGCTTTTTAGCTTTTTTAACAATAGATCAATCCAAAATGGATGTTTTCTGACAAAAGCAGTTTATTCAGTGCATTAAAAAGCCTTCCGCCTCATATCAGAAGATTCTTCACTTTTGCTGCCTTTAAGTGAACCAGAGAAATGCATTTACCTCTGAATTGGGCATTTGTTATTACAACATGGCATGCATTTAAGTCTGAAACCTGGAAGTAGCCTAAACAAAATAATTATATTGTGAACAATAAACCCAAATATTCAAATTCAAAATGACTGAAATACAGCATGTAAAATAAAAGAACTTGCAAAATCACTGTTGGTGTTAGAGAATAAGACAGAAATATAGAATGCAAAAGTGGTGTGTTTTTAATAAATTTGGCCATAAATGAAAATGAAAACACTGTCATCATTTACTCACCTTCATGTTGTTCCGAACCTGTATGAATTTCTTTCTTTCTGCTGAACACAAAATAAGTTATTTTGAAGAATGTTTGTAAGCAAAAAACAAAACGTTTGCAATGAAAAAATCTAAATCTATGGAAGTCAATTGGGCCCATCAACTGTTTGGTTACAAAATACCTTCTTTTGTGTTCAGCAGAAGAAAGAAATTCATACATGTTCGGAACAACTTGAGGGTGCGTAAATGATGACAGTGTTTTCATTTTTGGGTGAACTATCCCTTTAAATTACTTTTGAATTTCACTTTTTACCAATTGTGTTCTGTTCCACCTTTTCCCCTGTCTGTCCTAAAAGAAAGTTAATTAGCACACCCTCTTCCTTTTACAGTTAATGCAAGGAACCGTGTGTGTGTGTGTGTGTGTGTGTGTGTGTGTGTGTGTGTGTGTGTGTGTGCGCGCGCAAATGAAGGAAAGAGAGAGTATTTAAAAAATTGGAGTGTGGCAGTTCACCCTTACAAACTCTCCCATTATTTTCTGACCCCTCACCAGATCCAACACCCACTCCTTCCTTTTCATCCATCTCTTCTCTCATCTGCTCTCTCATGCACTTTGTTTCCAGGTTGCTTTTATTATCGGCAGGCAAGAGAAATGTTTTCTGCCTTTGGAACATATGGGATCCCAGCTCAAGTCCAAATGTATGGATGACAGGAACTACATCGCTCTAAAAGCACACATGGCATGGGACCCGAAAACACAAATATCGGTGAGTGAGAAGGGATGGGAGGCTGGCGGGGGTGTTGAGTGGGAGGCATCATGGTAGCTCCACTCTTTAATGAGGCCTTTGTGAGCACACGGCAGTTTGGATGAATTTCATCACCTCCTTCCCTCAAAGGTATTGATTTAAACTCGGCCTGCAATTAGCATACACAAGGGAGCGATGCTAACAAAGACAGGCAGGATGTGAAAGCCAAAATAATGGTTGGCTACAAGCACACCAGTCATAATTTTTTACAGTCTATGCTTCTCTGCTTCGATCAGCTTGTTTGTACTGCTAAAAAGCTGATATATGTCTCTTACTAGCGCCACCTCTCAGTTTATGCTACATCATGTCGCACTGTAATTTGCTGATAGTTACACATCATTACTTGCGATGGTAAATGTTCTGCTGCAAAACTTCAGAGCGATGGTAGGAAATGATTTTTTTAAAAACATTTTAAGACATGTTTGTTGCATGTTCTGATAAAAATACTTTAAAAAAAGTTTTGTTTTTGTTAATTGGATGCATATTTGAAAAATAGATTACTGAAAGTCACTATAGCCTAAGTGTTTATATGTACAACAAAATGCTAGCTACTTAGTTCATCATATAAAAATTCAGTTCATTATAAATAAAAGGTCAACAAAAGATATCAGCTTACATGAAAATTTTGGAAATGCTATTGGTTTCAAAGTGGGGTTTTGGATGATATCAGCTTAAATCCTTTCTTGACAAAAATGCATTAAAGTAACTTGCAATTATGACTGAAGATTAGCAATAATTATTTTCTTTTTGATTACATAACAATGGCAATACATGTGTGCCCCTTTGACAGCTTTTGGATAAAACTGCTTTTTCAGGTTATTGGTGGTGGTTCAGCACATCTTTATAGCTGAAAATATGGTTTACATTTAAAAAAATAAATATTTTCATACACTCCCAGAAAAAAAGGGGAAAAGCTGTCACTGGGTGGTCTGGTACCCTTTCAAAAGGTCCCAATATGTATGTACCATTTAGGTACTAATATGTGCACTTTTGGTACCAATATGTACCTTTGGTTTACTAATATACCATACAATTTGTATATATAATATACAAAGGTGTACCTTTTGAAAGGGTACCGCCATAGTGACAGCTTTTGTACCTTTTTTCTGAGAGCATAGTTTGTGGTGTCCCTTTTCCATGCAAAGTAGGGGCAGGCTATCACCAAATTCTTATTTTACGAAATGCATAAGTATTTATATAGTGATTTGTATATTGCTTTGTAGAGTTTTTGCTAATTTCTTATTTTGATACTACTGATAACACTGCAAAAAATATATATAATAATACTGGACTATCTAATGTAAACACGTAAACAGTCAGTAAAAATGAATAACAAATAAGTGTATAATAAGCAACAGGACAAATAAATACAAAAACACAAATGAAATAGACAGTTTGTTAACTTTGTCAGGTAGGTCTATGTATTCATAAGAAATACTACAACAGTTGAATAAGGGAATTCAAATGTAAAATAAAATACTGCATAAACTTTCACTTTAAAGGGATAGTTCACTTTGAAATAAAATTTTGGTATGTTTTAGCTTACCTCAAGGGCATCCAAGATGTATGTGTCTTTTTTTCCGCAGTAGTTTCAATTTTGATATTTTTAGGTCAAACCGTTCTCGTCTGTCAGTCATATAATGCAGGTCGATGGTCACTGTCTCAAAGAGCATGCACAGAGTCCAAATTAAAACAATTCCCCATCGTCCAAATTAAACAATTCCCCATCGTAAGTACACATTGATGGCCCAAGACACGAAACGAGCCGTTTGTGTGAGAAAACGAACAGTATTTATATCGTTTTTACCTCTTGAACACAGCTGCGTCCAAATGATCTGAGAGCGCGGGCGGGTATAGATATATACAATAGAAGTCGCCTTGGCTACTGCAGTTCATTGGAACGAAACCGTAGCCAATTCGACATCTAGTGTATATATCTATACCCGCCCGCGCTCTCAGATCATTTGGACGCAGCTGTGTTCAAGAGGTAAAAACGATATAAATACTGTTCGTTTTCTCACACAAACCACTCGTTTCGTGTCTTGGGCCATCAATGTGTACTTACGATGGGGAATTGTTTAATTTGGACGATGGGGAATTGTTTTAATTTGGACTCTGTGCATGCTCTTTCAGGTGGTGACCACAGACCTGCATTATATGACTGACAGACAAGAACGGTTTGACCTAAAAATATCAAAATTGAAACTACTGCGGAAAAAAAGACACCTACATCTTGGATGCCCTTGAGGTAAGCTAAAACATACCAAAATTTAATTTCAAAGTGAACTATCCCTTTAAAACCTAATACATGGATCTAACATACATATTGCCACAATATCCAGTGTATTGACATTAAGCCCAGCCCTAATGCAAAGTCATTACAAAATTTGAGAAAAAAGTTATCAACAAAGATTATAATGCAGATAGTATTTTTCTTAAACCATTTATAACCTTTTTCTGATAAAATAACAGAAAAGAAAGTTAAGTTAAGAAAATTCGGTGTAATACATAATACAATACATGTCATACATAGGATCTAAATAATACATTATTTAGTCATTAATCAGACTTTGTGAGGCTTTTGTAGCAATAATTTGATTACTACAGGAATATACACACATAAATGAGTGCAGCTTTAAGATCACACAGCATTTTTTCGCTTACTTGTCAAACTTGTACTAGTTTACTCTGGTATAGCCGCCTATGTTTGGGCGCACAAACAAAATCAACCACAAAAACCTGCTTGCTGCTACAAGAACCCACATTAATCCTACAACACACACATTCCTTCGAAGAGCACTTGTATAATATTTTGTGTGCTGTTGCTAAACCAAAAAAAAAGAAAAGAAAGAGAGATAAAAATCATCAAAAGTCTTTAAGTAAACAAAGTCTGGGACGCTAAAACAGTGCAAAGGGAATATGAACAGCTAATATGTCATCTGGAGATGTGACAACGTTCAAAAATGTGCAGGGAAACACACTTTAGTCAGTCAGCAGCGGCGTGGATGAGTCACCTGAATGTAGTCAAGAGTTCTTATGCTCTCTCTTTATTTTGATGTGGAATTCCATTGTCTTCTCATGGGTACATGAGAACAAACAAATATTAATAAATAAATAAACCGCACACAATACAACAAACAACCCACAGCTATTTAGAAATGTGACAGAACAGCTGTGGCGCCTGCTTCGCCTGAGCGCCTCGGCCTGTTAATAAAATACGCCGGATAAATATTTAATCCCCAGTTGAAACGAAACAACCTGTGTTTTTTATTTGTCCTGCATCTGTGGATGAAATGCATGCCGGCGGAGTCAGAGGAGAACAGGTTTCACTGGGTGTTTGACAAAGAGTCTTCCCATGGGTAGGGAACAGCAAGGCTGATGTGCTTCCTTGAATTACACACTTCACAAGTCTCCGTCTCTCAATCAAGCCCTGTTATCTCCGGCTGCTCCGACACTGATCATGCCCTGGTTTTTACACCCCATCTGCGGTGTTGGGACTCTGCGATCTTTTACCCGACAAGAACTCTTCATGTTGATGTTCCACCAGGAGGTGTCATTGATTTGTCTGAGCGAACAGGCAGGGATCAGCAACACGTGGCGCTCGGAAAGAGAGTTGTAAAGTTTCGACGCGTCTCGGGTCAGCGGGTTAAAAAGAGTGAGGGCAGTCTTGCGGTGCTTAGGTTGGCATGTGGATCAGAGGCTGCTTGGAGTGTGGCGTCACTCATTAAAGCCGTTCCTCTAATGCAGTCCCCCATCCCAATTAACCACCGCCCCTGTTTAGAGCAATTAGCTAAGCTATTAGCACTCCGCTCGTGACTGCAAGCATGGAAATGAGATGAGCGCCGCTGCATTATTTATGAGGCGAGAGCAGGAAAAGTGCCTCTAACGGGCCTTTGGCTCGCTCGCTCCTCTTGGCCCTCTCAGCAGTTCAGCTCTTCCACCCCATTGCCTCTGCTGGAATTTGAACCTCTTTAGCAATTCCACTTCATGGAAGACGGCTCCAGTCTTTCCAAACCCCTCTCATGTTTAATGTATCGCTCCATGCCACAGGCGCACACTAAACAATAAAACTGTGATCTTTAGAATGTAGCCAAATTCAGATTGGAGGATGAATGTAAAAGTAAAAAAATCTGCTACCGAAAAACCCATATTGAATAAACACTTAGCTGAATAATGTGTACCTCTCAGTGTTACTCTAACAGGTCAGAGGCACTTTTCTACACAAATCACCTATATGAATGTCACATGATCCAAGGACATATAGGCAGGTACATGAAATTGGATTTTGGGGCCCATTTAGTTGTCACCCTCCTGGGAAAGCTGGAGTGCTATGTTAATGGTTGTGATTAAAATATACCGGTATATAATATTAATAAATAACATTAATAAGTAAATTGCATACACATTTATTTAAGCTGGAATTTTAAATAAAAAATCTTTCAAAAGATAATGACAAAAATGAAAAAATTAACGCAAAGTAATGCTAAAATGAAATACAACATATTCATTTATTTGGTGATTTGATTAACGAAATAAATGATTGTTATGTTTTATTGACTATTTAAGTATGTATTTAACTATTTATTTCATGATTAAATTTTGAGTAATTTGGCCCTCCATGTTTAGTCACTTGTATCATAGCAAAGTGTGATGCATTTAAATAAAAAATACATCCCACGTTCAATGTGCTCTCATACTTTTGAAATGAATGATTAAAGGGATACTTCAGGATTTAGCATTAAGCTTTGTATTAGTAGAAAACCTGTAGTATTTTCGAATTACCATGCTTTCCCCCCTCATATCCCCTTGATACAAGAGATTTATGTATTTTTTGTCTGGAAAAAATCCTCAGATGACGCAAAAATCGTCATTTTGCGTCATCGGAGGATTTTCTGGCCAGAGGCTAAAGACTACAGCCAGTAGATGGCGTTGTTCCGCATGTTTTCAGCCCGCCCATAGAGGGTTGGATCTCACTCACAGAATGTACACAGTGTCAGCCGTCTTTCTTTGGAAGCTAAGCTAGCAGGCTCTTGTGGAGAAAGCTGAATAGTAGGAGAAAGCTGAGTAAGTAGGGGTTACCATCCTCCTTTTCCCGGACTTGTCCGGCGGGCGAGATCGTTCAAAATGTCCGGGATTCAGCTTTTGCGTTCTGCGGTCGCCATTCATTGTTTACATGCACACCTTTTGTTTCAATCTAACTGAATTCATTCCGATGGTTCATTCCGATGGTGAATCTGAATGTAGTGTTTACATGAACGCTAAACAAGTGATCGGTTGATGTGCGTTTTACCATTGCTAAGAAAAATCCCGCTCCTCCGTGAGAGATGCGAGACCCGGCGCGCCTCAGTAATGACGCCACCGGCCTCGCGCCGTTCTCCCGCGGCCATCAGCCTCGTCCTGCTCGCCACAGTAAACATAATGAAAGAATGGCGACTGTAGAACGCAAAAGCCGAATCCCGGACATTTTGGGCGATCTCTAAATCCCTGGCAAACTCATCACGTAGGCTAGCCTTGTTGTTTGTTTTCAACTGCGCTGAGTGCGCTCCCTTACCGGTAGGCGTGGCCTCCTAAGGCAGCGAAGCAAGTGCATTCTGGGAGTTGTTGTCTTTCATCCACATAAGCCAAAAATTAATTTTCTGGCTTTTCTCAGTCTAGAAATCTCCAAATTCAAAAATTTCTTCACATTTCTTCTACATAAATGACCTATTTTAAATACACATTCATCTTCCCAGAGGTGAAGTATCCCTTTAAATGAATGAATGCATACATACATGCATACACATATTAAATGCATACATACTGTAAGAGATTTTCAATGCAAAGAGACTTTTGAACTAAACATTCTTACAAAATTGACTTACAAAAGTGTTCAACTCAATCACTTTTGTTGTATTAAAAATGGGTAGTTTAAGTTTAAGAGTGAGTTTTTGAAAAACTCATTACTAATTTAGGAATGAAGGAAAAGGCCCAGATATTTTTCTTTCTGCTTTTTATGTATCTATTTTTATTGTTGTGATTCAACCTCTTTTGGGGTCCCCCTATTGGTCAGGGGCCAATGTGTCTTGCATATACCCCAATATTTGCACCTCTGACTGTGATTGCACACTCAAAGTTGTGTTTTATTTATTTGTACTTTCACGGTAAGGCCATAGATCAGTGATTGTTGGACTTCAACTGCACGCTTGCTTACACTGCCAAGATATTTCAGAGCGATGCAACGGAGCAGACTTTATATTCTCACACCCGCACACATGAAACTGCCCACTCATCACTGGCTCCCTGGCAGAAAACTATCAGCGGAGAGGTTTTCCAATAACTGCTCCTCATTGCACAAAGAAGTAATCTCCGCAAACATTCTCTGATTTTCATCGTGTGCGTTTGAAAAACCCTTTTTCTCTTAAAAGCCAGAACCTGCTGCACCACTGGTGGTTTGTACTGTAGAGTTTAGAGTTTGTATTCTAAAGTCAAACGCAGAGCGCACATGGTCAGGAAGCTCATCATTTCTTTCCCCTCATGTCAATCCGGCTAACGATCCCGTTATTCGTGTGCCTTTCCAGCACCTCGCAACAGGGAGCGGTGGCGACTGTTTCTCGCCCTTGTGTTTGTTGAGTTTCCAAATATACCCATGCTGCCATGAAGGAGAGAAAGAGCGCAAAGAAAGAGAGAGAGAGAGCCTCCCCCGAAACATTTGGAGGTCCATCTGTGAGGAGAGTAAAAAAAAAAAAGAGAACAAAAGTGGTATGTACTCTCCGCTCGTCATTGGACCTATCAGAAATTTCCATTACAGAGAGCTGTATGACTTCCTTGACAGCTGGAGCCGTATCTAGCAAGCTCCATGTTTTTCCTCCCAACACACTTTTTCCCATCTTCCTCTCTTTCTCTTTCTTTCTCTTTTCCCGTACCCTCCCTTTTTACAGCTTCATAAGGGAAAGCTGACTTTTTGATGCTGGACTTTGATTCTCTTTCAATCTCTCTCTCTCTCTCTCTCTCTCTCTCTCTCTCTCTCTGCTGGTTTTATCTTGCTCCCTGCAGGCGATGCGTTCCAGTCCACCATGCTCGGCAGGGGCTGCTGGAGCGCTGGGGTATTTGGAGAACATTAATGATTCTAAACAGCCAGAGGAGCTGCCAGGAGAGCCCGATGCTTCGCAGTTCATGGGTAGAAACCAATATATATGTGTGTGTATAAAAATACATAAAACCGTCTTGACAAGTCATCTGCTGCCCGGCCACAGAGCAGAGCAACCAGCTGTGTGGAGCCATGGGCTTTAAAAACAGGCCCACTCGCTTAACTGACTCCATTTGCTCTGATCAAAATGGTTTTACTTGGATGGTCACGTCTTTAAAACGAACCACAGGGCTTAGCCTGCGAAAGAAAGGCGCAAGTGCGTCGAAACCCTGTGGACACTGGGGATGACTGGATATTAATGAGAGTGCTATGTTCAGTGTTGTATGTGTTAATGATTCAAATGTGTTGGAATACAGGCATCAGTTATTCACACAGGATGCCACGTCTGTAACTAAGGGATCGTGTGGGTTTGTTTCTGTTTTGGGTGGGTTTTTTTTGTGTCATTTAGTTTTGTGTTCTACTGTAGTTTTCAGTTTGTTGCTATGCTTTTTCATTGATTATATTGCACATCTCCTGATCATTTCATTTATTAGTTTGGTCAGTGTATTTAAAGGGTTCGTTAACCCAAAAATGAAAATGATCCCATAATTGACTCACCCTCAAGCCATTCTAGGTGTATACGACTTTCTTCTTTCAGCCAAACACAATCAGAGTTCCTGGATCTTCCAAGCTTTATAATGGGAGTGAATGGTAACTTAGATTTTGAAGCCCAAAAAAACACATCCATCCATCATTAAAGTAATCCATATGGCTCCAGGGGATTAATAAAGGACTTCTGAAATGAAGCGATGGGTTTTTGTAAGAAAAATATCCATATTTCTAACTTTATAAACTATGACTTGCTTCCTGGAACGGCCGTACGCGAGTTGAGTTACGGTCGAAGAGTGAACTTTGACTTGACGCATGACCTTTTGACGAACGCGGAAGCGCAGAAGATAGAGCAAAACAAAATATTGGTCACAAATTAGAAGTCTTGAGTTTGAGTTTGTTGCCCAGCTCTATTTGTTTGAACCGCGAGACACGTCTACTTTCACCTAAGCTTATGCTACTCCTACATCCTACGTCATATGTCGGGTCAGAGGTCGTACTTCGGCTGGAACTGGACTCGCATACACCTAGAATGGCATGAGGGTGAGTAAATTATAGTGGTGTCAACAATAATCGATTCGGCGATGCATCGCAATGCGGGGCATGCACGATTTAGCATCGATGCGGCAAAGTGCCATAATCGATTATGTCACTGTTTATTTTCTGGCCTTGAGTTGGACAATAAAGTTGTGAAGTTTCAATTACTTCCGGGGGCATAACAACAACAATCTAGATGGCTGAGGCGGAGGGAGATGACCGCGATAGACGGGTAATTAAAAACACACCCAAAGCTTGGGAAGCGGACATCTGGGCACATTTCGGATTCTACGAAGTTAATGGGAAACTAGACAAGACTTACGCGGTGTGTAAAACCTGCCACACTAAAATCAAGCACGTTGGCAATACAACTAACTTCACGAACCATGTTGATCGTTGGCATCCTGAGTTGGCTTCAACAACAACAACAACACAAAAAGTCGACACATCCCAGCCAAGAATACTGAAAGCAGTGATTTATGTTTTCTTTTTCAGGTTTGAAAATGGCATATCCAATACCCTGTACCATTCAATTTTATTTTATTTAATGACATTTATGTCAAAGATACAGGAGAGTGATAATACACACATAGCAGCCAATAAAATCTGTTGTTCAATATCTGACTGCTAGTATTGCCTCATGACTGATGAAAAAAATTGCCTTGTTGTGTGCAGTAGAATTTTGATGCATCGCAATGCATCGTAGAATCGAATTGAATCGAATCGTTACCTGGTGAATCGTAATCGAATCGAATTATGAGGGCAGTGCCAATGCACACCCCTAGTAAATTATGGGATAATTTAAAAATTTTGGTGAACTAACCCTTTAAACTGTGTTTCTTTTAGTTCAGGGTTTCTCAAACTCGGTCCTGGAGGGCCACTGTCCTGCACAGTTTAGCTCCAACCCTGATTAAACACATCTAGCTGTGAGTTTCTAGTGATCCTGAAGACACTGATTAGCTTGCTCAGGTGTGTTTGATCAGGGTTGGAGCTAAACTGTGCAGGACAGTGGCCCTCCAGAACCGAGTTTGAGAAACCCTGTTTTAGTTCATTGTCTGTTATCGTCACATTTACGTTGGTAGTTTCGTTTGTTTTCTGTATCCTGAGTCTGCTTGCGATTAGATCTTGTATTCATCTTTATTTGCACCCAACTGTGACAACGTCTGGGCAAGGATACAACTATTTTTTTATATTATATATTTCATGAGCATGCAGGGAAAGAATGCAATGAACAGCATGTGTCTAAACAGTTTTGTGAGGGAGATACTGAAGGGCATGCAGATCGCTGCAAAGTCTTGTCATGGAATACATTATCAGGCTTCAGACTACCCACACACAACTCTCACAAGAAACAAATTAGTCACCGAAAACTTTTCCCGAAATGAAAACTGATTCATGCGGTGAGATTTGCAGGCTAGATTGGACTTGGTAAACATTATGCAGTATGTTTGTTTTCTGCTCTTGCCTGATTACCCACGCTTGTCATAGTTTGCTTGTTAGCCTGTGATCGTTTTCTAAAAGTGACTAAATGCTTTGAGAAAATACTGCACAACAGATTATTTTCTGAGACCACTAGTGAAAATGCTTCTAATTTAGTAATTTTTTTAAATGACAAATTATATTATTGGTGAAAAGTACAATTGATTTTCATAATGTTATATTTGGTTTGTCCATCTTTTGCCAGCATTATTTGAGAATGATTCACAGAGCATTTTGAGCTTCATTGGAAGAACATCTGACCTTTTGTACAAAGATTCTACTATGGGTGTGAATACTGAAGAAATCTTATACATATTGTGGTATAAAAAAAGTATTATTTTCTTTTTGCCTCGTACCCCAGTACTGATTAAAAAAGATGTTACTAACCTAAAAATAGTGCAGAATCTGAAATATTGTTATAATATTAGAAAATATTTATAATATAAATATATTAATCACATTCTTAATATTACTATCATATTTTACATCATAATGTTTCTTTGTTTAAAGTTCTTTCAAAATTCTAAACTTAATTTACATGTTTAAATAAGCTTTTTATATCATAAATGTTCAATTCCTTTTGGATGCCAGTATTTTTAAAAGTTTACCGGTTAAAATTTACCCTGCAAAGCCTTCGTTGGCTACCACTTTGTTTCTCTGTCTATAAATAGCTATTGGACTTCCCTGGGACAGTCAGACAGAGCCATTAAAACACAAATCAGTGAGCATGGAGACGGCTAATGATCGACCCAGCAGATCTATGAGCAGCAGGGGAAAATTCCTCATTATAAGCTATATGCTGTCTAACTGCTCCAACCTGAAGGCAACATTCTCCATATCCTTTACCATTTTGCCATGCTCACTGACCACTTGCAGTATGTACAGATTCGGGTCTGATCAAAATGTTCTAAATTGTTCCCTCATTTAAAAAGATGGTTCACCCATAATAAATGTTCTGTCATTATTTATATGTCCTTCCAACTCCTTGTTCTGAAGCAATAGCTTTTTGTTTGACTAACAGTACAAAAATAAAGTTGTTCATTGATAATCTTCCCCTCCATTGAGCTGTTAACCGCTGCTAATGAGTCAATTGTGCATCAGTCCAAGGATTCATTCACGAAAAGGACATCACTACTACTTTAATGGACGTGCCAAGGAAGGATATCACAACTTTCTGAAATTTTCAATATTGAATGCTTTAAAGTATAACGCTTTATTTTACACTGTCAGTGTTGCGGTAGCGTACAAATAATCCAACAAGAGATGCGTAATGCAGATCAAACGAAGAAATTCTATTTTTATTAAACACAGAGAACAAAAGCATACACATAACAACATAACATTAACACAAGACAATGACTTGATCATAGAGCTTAAAGTCACCTTGTAGTCAAAAATGTTATCCCTTAAAACTCATCTTTGATCACCAAAATTACATATTTAAACATTATTTCCTTATTTTTTTCCCTTCATGCCTTAAAATAGCTTGAATGTAACTCTACACCCTGGCCTCATTTAGTATACACGGTTCTATGAATATGCAAATTAGCCCCGCCTCCACTCACTCACACCAGCTCAGTGATCCACTGGTTGACGATCACTCGTTGACGTGATTGGTTACAAGGTAGTAATACCAGTAATTTCAAACCGTGTTTTTGAGACTGTCTTTGGTTCCCTGCAGATTTAAAGAGAAAATACTCAGTCTCAGCAATGGTGCTGACTTATGAATTTGCACATGGTTTGTCTTAAAGAACAGCACTTAGACATATAAACAACATTAAAAGCTTGATTTTCACCACAGGGGGACTTTAGGTGTATTTAAGCCCACAGTTCTTTCAGTTGTGAGCAGTGTTCGGTCTCATCAATGTTTAAGTGTAGTAGCTTAGTTTGGTCACACTTTAGATTAGGGTCCAATTCTCACTATTAACTATTAACCACAACTTTGTCTCAATAAACTCCTTAATTCTGCTTATTAATAGTTAGTAAGGTAGTTGTTTAGTTTAAGTATTTGAATGAATTAAGGGATGTAGAATATGGTCATGAAGAATAAGGCATTAATATGTGCTTTATAATTACTAGTAAACAGCCAATATGCATGCTAGTAAGCAACTAGTTAATAGTGAGAATTTAACCCTAAACTAAAGTGTTACCCCGTAACGTGACAAATATTATTCAGCAAGAATTCTTTTCTGTTTTACTCTTTGACAAAGACTGTTTTTAAACACAGAAGAGAAACAGCATATCAGGGGCTTTGCAAAAAATGCCAAACTACGTTTTTAATGCATGACATCTTGTTTGTGTTTTCTATTGCATAGCTACAGGCTGAGAGTATATCAGCATGAGAGATAATTAAGAATTATAACTTGATGTGACAATAATTTGGTTTTGTATATAATTTAGTTCTTTAAAATGCTTTGGTTTTACAAAGGGATCACTCTCGGTGTGGATTCCCAAAAACTGAGGGATAATATCTGAAATAAAGCTGTTTTTTTATCATATAATACCTCTCACCAATGATTATCTAAAGAATGGCAGTAACATTCCTGGATGTTTCAGTTCTTTACACAGTAATGAAAGCCACTTTGAGAAAGACACTTCCCCTCACACCTCCCTACAGGTTCGCCGGATAAGCTTCATGCTGATTATCTTGTCGGATCCTGTTCCTGTGCTAGGCGGCTTGATGCCAGCGCAGTCAGACTAACCTGCTAACCTGCCCGACGACAGTACACACATGATGAATGGCGTGCGGGGGAGCTGCTCGCTATTAATTAAGTCAAATGGTCGAATGTCAAAGCGGCAAAGGTCAGCACTAATGTCTGCGACCTGTCTCTGCTGCTCCATGCCAGAGACTGTCTCATGGCTGACCATATCGACAGATACCTATTGCTTTATCTTTTGATTATGAGTCACCCTTTATTCTAACGCTACAGAATTGATTGTTTACAAGGCGTAATCTCCAGGGGAATAGGAAAGAGCAGAGAATAAAAATGAGCTTTGTAAAATATGGCTGTTCAGAACAGCTTGTGATGTAATCCAGAGTAATGTCTAACCACAAAGTGCCCTGACGTTTCCCTTTTTGCGACATAGTTTTGACACATTTTCATCATCATCTTTTACCCTTTTATTTATTTTTTACTCTTTTAGAAAATTCCTAGCACATCATTCTTAAAGGGATAGTTCACCCAAAAATGAAAAATCCTGCTATTATTTTCAATCATCCGTACGGAGCCCCTAAAGGGACCTTTGCAAAAATAAAAATATACAGACTTTCAACATGCTCACGAGAAAAGGATCTCGTGCTCACGAGAGAGATAGTTCACGTGAGCCCGTGAAAGTCTGTATATTTTTGCAACGGTCCCTTTAGGGGCTCCGTACATCCTCATGTCCTATCAAATGCGTTTGACTTTTATTTCTTCTAAGGGTCACAAAAGTAATTATGACTTCAATGGTGAAAAACGTCTCGGGTTCCTGAAGAGGGAAGACGCTGCGTCGAGACGCTGTGGCAACACCTCTGCGTGATTGCGTCATAAAGCACTTATGAAATCAGTCCAATGGCGTGACGGAACATCATGTGACGTCATCGACCAGGAAACTACAAAGCATCCCTGGAACAAACCGTCACTAGCTTCTGATAGGCTGAAGCAAGTCGCTCACAGGCATGCAGGGAGTATGGCAGGGCGATGCAGCGTCTTGTTCCCTCTTCAGGGAACCAGGGTTACAGTCGTAACCCGAGATTGGGGGAAATGTGTACAGATGTGGCCAAGGTATATTTGCATTTACATTTACATTTACATTTATTCATTTAGCTGACGCTTTTATCCAGAGCGACTTACAATTGCTATATATGTCAGAGGTCGCACGCCTCTGGAGCAACTAGGGGTTAAGTGTCTTGCTCAGGGACACATTGGTGTCTCACAGTGGATTCGAACCCGGGTCTCTCACACCAAAGGCATGTGTCTTATCCACTGCGCCACCACCACCCCCCATGTATTTGGCAGTAGCTTCCACGCTGCCAGAAAATCTACTAGTGAGACCAGTCTCTCGAGATAACGACTGTCCTCAGATCTGTCTTATCGCAAGACGACTACGCCTGAGATTACTAAAGGAACCAGCCTCTCGAGACTGGCCTCTGGTATTGGTCGAACAGCAACTTTGGTGCCCTGTAACAGCGAACCGGCAGGGAACAACTGAACTGACTGTTCTACGACCCTCCTCGGAGGATCGCTGAGAAATACAGGCACCTCCTCAGAGAGTCGCTTCCCAGAGGGCGCCGAGGAGAAACGGGCACCGTATTTTGATGAGGTGGAAACAGTTTCTCCCCGGAGGGGACTGCCCTCAGAAGTCTGACGGCCTCAGCGTCTGGACTACTTCTTAGTCGAAGCCTTCTTCGAGATATCGACTGTCCTCAGATCTGTCTTATCCCAAGACGACTACGACTGAGACTACTAAAGGAACCAACCTCTCGAGACTTGTCTCTAGTATAGCTTCAGAAGCCAATCCAGCATCCTGAAACGGATGACCGGCAGGAAACAACAGAACTGACCCCTCTTAAACCCTCCATCTGCGAGTCAGACACTGAGGCTAGAACTCGCTGGAGGGCACTGAAGGGAGAAGGGCACCATATAATGAGGTGTTATCCATTTCCCAACAGGAATTACCCATTTATTTCCTCAGAATTAAATGACTCCTCAAAGATCAGATGAGTATATATTTAATTTTCTCAAAAATCAAATACAGCCAAATATCAACCAGAAAAGTAAACACGGTCTTGATGAAATGCTGAATAGTATAAAAATACAGACATCTAAGTCCTCAAAGATAAGATGAGTATTTCATTTTCTCAAAAATTAAATGCAGCCAAATATCAACCAGACAAGTAAACACGGTCTGGATGAAAAAGCTGAGTAGTATATTAATACAGACATCTAACTCCTCAAAGATAAAATTAGTACATATTTAATTTTCTCTAAAATTAAATGCAGTCAAATATCAACCAGACAAGTAGAAACGGTCTTGGTGAAAGGCTGAATATAGTGTATTAATATAGACTTCAAATCAGAAGAGAATTTAACATTTAATTTCATCAAAATTAATTACAGAAAATGTAATTCATGGTTGGAATGACAGGCTGAATATTCTGAATATTCATATTATAATCTCAAACAAAAAGAACCGTAGCCTAAATAATAGTATGCAAACACTAGTTTGCACACAATCATAAGATCTGCATTTACATTGCGGACCCATTATCTATTCTACACGTTGCCTCGGCAAATGCGATATGAGTCACTAGATTCTTATTGAAGAGATGCAGACCCAAAAGATATGTAGACCCATAATCTACGTGCCTCTGCAGACGCAAGATCTGAGCCACTAGATTCTTATTGCAAACCCGTAATCTACACGCTGCCTCGGCACACGCAAGATCTGAGATCGAGTCACAGAGACTTTATTGCAGACCCGTAATCTACGCGCTGCCTCGGCAAACGCAAGATCCGAGCCAAAGAATCTTCAATGACTTCCTTCCCTCGAGAAGAAAGCCAACAGGAGCGCATATATTACACGTCGGGAAATTAATGAATGAACACTGTCAGCCCCGTTTTACTAGTGCTGACTGTGCATGCTCCACTCCCAAATAAACAACACATTCGTGTGTGTCCCCACTCGTTGACCAAACTCAAAATGTTGAACAAACAATGTGCACCAGGTGTATTTTTGCTTTTTAATGTTTTTTATTCAATTTATAAAGCTGTAAACCGAAAGTTTTATAGAGTGATCCCCACTCGATCCAAAAAGCTGTTTGCTTGCTATTTGCCAGATATATATTTATGCTTGTGGACAAACAACAAAACACGTTCCATCACGCCATTGGACTGATTTCATAAGTGCTTAATGACGTAATCACGCAGAGGCGTTCCCACAGCGTCTCGACGCAGCTCGAACTTGCATACACTTCCTGCTATAGATGGTAGGCTATTTCAGTGTCCTCAGTTGATTTTTAACAGTGGGCTATCAAAAATAAAGCATTCATTTCTGTGATTAATATTTTCTGTTTAATGCATTAAAAATATTTTAAGCAATTAACGATTAAAGCTGCGGTCACATAGACTTTGAGCATGCAAAATTTCTTCCGACACTGCAACGGTCGTAATATGTCATCACGCTTCGCATCATCTTGATTTATAAAAATGAATTCAACATAACAAATAGTAATACACTCAAAATGTAAAAAAATATACAATCTACTCGACTTTACTGCAAAATGATCATTCTATTAATTCAGCCAAGAGGTCACGCTATGACGTATCGATCTTCTACTGGTCACACGTCTTCACATGATGTGAATTCGCAGCTCAGAGTTCACTAAACTATGTATCAGTTAGATTGATAAGGTGAATTTTATACAAACGGTCAGATGTTCGTGCCTCCACTGAAGCACAAGATGTTCTGTGGATTCTTTTTTTAATTATCCTGGAGAACATGATCATCAGATTTTCAGATCATCAGTCCATTCAGCTGTTGTTGCCATTCTGAAACTCTGAAATTTCTCAAGGTTTCAGAAAGGTAAAACACTAAAACTTTTTAACACAAATTATTATGCTGACTATATAATTATTAATTATCAAGAATCTGTGATTTGCATTCTGCTTAACCTTTATATAACTGACAAAAGTACAAAGAAAAGATTTCCAATGTTTTCACTGACCAACTTAATTGTATATTGTAAATATAAACAAATTTAGATTGTAATGTTCTGTTTATTTAGTTCCTGTTCACATTGCCTTAAACTTTTAACACTGGCTCCAAGTGACCATACACAGCAGTAATTGCTCTTGCCAGAACCGGCAACAAATCAACAAGCAACCAGCAGCTGCTTCCAGGTCAATAATTTCCATTCAGGTCTAAATGAGCTTTTTCTTAACTTATCAGTATTCCTGTCCACCCAACCCCTCCTCACATCCTGGGGTCGATTGGCCAGTCAATCTCATGGGAAATCTGCATGTAATTGAGGGTTATGTAACATTTGCAGGACACCATAAAGCCTTATTTGATTCAGATCTTTTGGAGCTTTCTTTAAATGCCAGTGGGTGGCAGGGGCAGACACATGATGGCAGCGAGCTGGAGACGGGCAGAGCTGTTTGGTTCAGCTGCTTCATCACAGTCAAGTGCTATACAGCCTTGGCATATTGACAGTACTATTATGCATCAGTGTGGTAAAAGATTACATTGTAAACTCAATTTACATTGCAATTACACTGATAAATAAAGTAATAACCCACGAGAGGCTGTGCATTACAGTGATTTTACAAGACAAGATTGCAGCGAAAAGCAATGCAGAATAGGATTCTGATGTTTTCCAAAAGTCAAAAGAGTTAATTTAGTTTTTTCATATACTTTTGTACATGCCTGAATCATAGTCAGTAATAAATAATTACCATTACAAATTTAATTGGTAACATTTTACAGTAGGGTTCAGTTATGCATCTTTGGAAAATGTTGAAGTATTACATATTAGTGGTTTCCGCTGAGATTCCCAGTAACATACTAATGAGTGCTAATGATCATCTGTTAGACATTTACAATGCCTTATTCATTTGGTTCCGTAAAGCTTTATAAATGAAATCCCTGTCACAAGGTTTAATTCCAGCCTATACTGCACAGACCCCCACAGGGTAATTTTAAATTGCACTTGCATAAAACTAACTATTAATAGCATATTTGTTGTGAAAATCCCCAAACGAAGATCAACAACATAACAAAAAGTGGCTTTAGATGTCAATATATTGTTGGTTTTATTTCCATATCACTGAACAAAGCCCGGTAACACTTTCTATGAAGCCCATGCTTATAATAAATTAGCTCCATTTATACTTATTTATAAATAAGTTAGTATTACTATTCTATAAATATGTTTATAATGACTCATTAAGACCTACTGCATTTAAGAACAGTTATAGTTACATTTATATTATGTTTATAATTACTTAAAAGTCATGCATTTGCTTTTTCAATGCGCTTGCTCATAATCCATTATACACTGATTTATAAGTATTAATTAGACAGTTGATTTCTATCTCATCTGGTGTAAATAAGGTTTATAGCAGGTGTTAACAGTGATTAACAACCATTAATAATGAAGGACGGGGTGAAATGGGGATGCTATAAACCATTCATGCTTATTTGATTAAAGAGAATAATTACCCCGATCTGCTTTTGTCAATCACTGTGTCACACCCTCCACCACACAACACACCACAGCAGACCAATCATTTAAAAACTTTACACGCACCCCACAGGCACACCCACAGCCATCCCCAGCCCAGAACGGGGGCAAGTACTACCGACTTCACCCCAGGGGGTGTGCACGTCAAAACGGGAGCCAGCCCATGCTGGTCAGCAGGTAAAGTGGTTGAATTTGATCATCAAAGATCAGTAGCAAAGACATTTTGAGTTTGCATTTTACTGTTTTTATTCATTTTGAGGAATACTGAATTTGTTTTTGTGCAAGTAAGATGAGTAAATGCATGCTCACATTTAGTCTAGAACTACAATAACCATGGTGACACAGTGCACACAACACCTCTAAACTGAAAACCTCAGCATGTGGACTGGAGAGGGGGAAGTCAACAAATAGGAAAACAGAGTAACTTGCGTCACTTATTGAAAAACTAACTCAAAAGATCAAATAATGTGTTACTTTAGTTACTTCAAAAAAGTAATCTGATTACATAACTCGTCTCACATTACAGTACTTGTAATGCCCCCAACATGTCGGCATAATATTAAGACATCATGTAAGGTCAAATATTGAAAAGGTCTTTAATACATAATTTCTCTGCAATTTAATGGACTCTGCATTTGGTTTTATGCTTTTCACACCCTGGAGTTATGGAGGTACACATATTTAGCTATGAGTGGAGTTTATTTTTTATTATAGACACATTTTTTTTTTTTTACAATTATATATGAAGGTTGTAATGACCAAAACTAAATGATATCCGGGTAAAGCGTTGCAAGGTCACATTAAAATTGTCTTCTCATCATTTATTTTGCACCTTTTTAATTTTTGTTTTTATTGTTTTACCCTTGTCCCCCAAAAAATGTCAGATGTAAAGTATCCCAAAATATGAATAAGTACATGTTTACAAAGATGAGCTAAACAAAGAGTAAAATAATTAGCTGTTTCAGTATTGTTTGTGCATGATTTTTTATTTTATTTTTTAAATATCTTTTGGTTGTGATGTTACTGCACAACCGATTTTTGCCACCAATAGGTTTTGTCAAACATAAGCGCTCTACCAAGGAGACGACAGTGTCGGCGAAGAGCTTGAGATAAAAGACGAAACGTGAAAATGTGGCGTGACTTGAGGCAGACGAGACGTTCATAGCCAATCAGAAAATAGTTATCCGAACGCAAGCATCTTCTGGACACATTTTCATGACTTCTAAGTTGCTTCACTATGTTTTTATGTTTTTCCTTGGTGAAATTTGAGAGATTATGCCATGTATTATCCGTTTCCAAACTTCCTCAATCAGTCTCTCCTCATGTTTGATGATTATTGATTAATGCTACGTTCACCTGTTATCGGAAATTTCCTAGGCCTAATGTCGTGTAACTCAGGTTTTAAAATTATCTATGACTTGAGAGGGTGTTTATGTCAAATTCCTAACTCGTATTCATGATAATTCTGCACATGAAGGTAGCATTATTAGGCTAAGTTTCTTATTTACAAGTTGAGGAGTAGTAATTTGGTGTCAGGTGTTCAGATCACTTTTCTGGTGATGTACTTTTTCTACAAAAAAATAAATAAAAATAAAAAATAAAAAAATCAGAGAGACTCAATCACAAAATGTTGAACAAACAATGTGCACCAGGTGTATTTTTGCTTTTTAATGTTTTTTATTCAATTTATAAAGCTGTAAACGGAAAGTTTTATAGAGTGGTGCAGGTATGACACGTTGTAGGCCAACTGGCAGTTAGCATCACTCTGGTTACCTTAACAAAAATAGGCTTGTGTTAACCCCAGACCCTATTTTTGTAGTAAAATGCTAAAATGCTAACTCGTTTCCGCGTTTTGGCCTACAAAGTGATGTTATACCTGCACCACTCTTATGTCATAATTATACATATTTCGTACATGCAACTTTTAATGTAAAAAAGAAGAAGAAGAAGAAGAAAATAACAGTTTTATTCCAACATTGCATCCGCCATGTTTTCTCACTGACCCAACTTCCTAAGAAAATCCCAAGTTTCCCCATTTGTAATTCCGACTTTGTGGTGGCGTTCATGTGCATTTAAATTGTAAATACGATCTTTCCGACATGACTTGATTGCACAGTACTTACATCACAAGCTGTACTTTGGTCCAATGAGATGTCAGTGTAGGCAGTTTTATCTAACGCAATGCCACGGAAATATGAACTACATGGCAGACAAAATTCTAGGGTTGCTCTGATCAGGATTTTTTCAGCTGATACCAATTAAAGATTTTTTTGTCATCATGATCGGCCGATACCGTTCCCCATCATTCAAGCTTTATATAAGTGATAATTAAGCTCTCTGTTTAATGTCAGTGTTTTTTTTCCAGATCAGTAATATCGTAATGTTGTTTTAATTGAGAATCTTAATAAATAAGCACAACAAATATTCATTTTACAATGAACATTTTAATAGGCCTTTAAAAATAGGGCTTATGCAAAACTCTGGATACTCTGGCTTATTAAAAAGCCTACAAGACTTAATGTCAAACTGAACATAATTACAACCCATAAAGTGTAATTAAACATTGTCCTATACTGTATGTGAGTGAGGACAAAAACAAATAGAAACACTGCAACTCCTAAATGAACAAAGTGAGTAGTATGATTCAAAAATGATCAGGAATATTATTCAGCAATTGCTGAGTATTTGTGCCCTTCCTTCCTGCGTCATACTTAGGTATGTAAGGTAGTATTCTCTTTATAAATTTGAGCTTTTCTGCATTTTGCGGAGATAGTCTATTCCTCTTTTCATTCAAAAAATATACAGCTGTACTGAATAGTCGCTCACCATCAACACTTGAGCATTAAACATTAAGCACTAGAAATAGAAATACAACATGATTTGCATAAAGTAATAAAATGTAAAAAAAAAAAAGAAGTGCATAATCCTCGCAAAAGTGATTTAGTTAAGAGCAATGAGAGACTGTTTGATTTACATGAATGCAAGGATGGCAGCAGTTTTATTTTCCTGCTTTCACTTTAAACGGAATGCACTGTTTACGTTCACTTAAGACAGAAATAAGTGTGTGTAGTTGACCGTCCAATCCCAGTGAGTGAAGTACTCAATATGAGCAGCAGCTTTATGTGCGTGCGTTCCAGGTGTGGGACCCGTCTCTCAGACAGCGCGCACATATCCATTGAGCACTGTTTCGCTGCTTACTGTGTGTGAGCGGTTTCAAATCACTTGTTCTTAAATCGCGAGGCTTAAAAACGCATTATTTCTTGAGACCGCGTAATAACTCCACACTGGTGATGACATGACTGTGGCGCTAAAGTCTGACGTCATCAATTTGCAATCGGTTGGTAAGATCAACCTATTTTAGTGATTCCCAATGGAGTCATAGAATGTGATTATCGGCCCATACCAATCTGCGGTTGTTCGATCGGAGCATCCTACACGTTTGTGGTTGGTGAGGAAAAGGATAAAGGGATACAAATATGACGATTATGGATTCCTTTTGTTTTATCGTTACAAAATCTATGTAACGACTCGAGTTGCTCATTGCTTGTATAAAACGGCTGCAGTGGCACTATGGTAAAATAAGAATGTTCAATAAAGTGTTATATTAACTATTGCTAATTATAAAAATTCCTGTATTAAGTGTAAACTATTTTTCAAAGTAATATAGTCCATTATCCTTTTGGTACTATCCATTATATAAATGTAAACAATACACCAGACTGGTTTAAATGATCATAATTTTTCAGAAAAGGTGTTTTGTATGTTTTTTAATGACATTGTCATAATCAAACACTCCATGAGTTGTTGATAATATAATATAGTGTCTGAGTATGTGTGAGGTAAAGGAACTGCAGCCAGCCACTCGGGGCCAAAAGCAACATGATCCCAATGTAATGAGAATGTGTCAACATTCCGTCAGCCACGGTCCAACACACACATAGACACGCTTGCACATATACACACATAAAAAATACACTCACCACCGTGTGTGTATCTCATGCTGTAGTGGACGTCCAATCAAGAGCTCATATGTTTTGCATGATTTCATGCACAGTCCCCCTGTCAGGCAGGGATTCAACTGGAGTTGGCCTTCTCCGCTGCAAATCAAATGGCCTGTAAGACTGTTGACTGCTGAATGATGTGGAGATGTACTGCTGTGCTGTCATGCATGCTGAATGCCACTGTCTGATGCTGGCGGCGGCCTACCAGACACAATATCGAGATGAGAGATTTGCAAGATTACGGGGTCCTATTTGGTGAAAAGCCACTCAGTTCAGCATTACTGGATCAGATATAATTCAAACGTTTAGAATATGAGATCCAAATGTGTGAACTTTCATTTAATGGTGCGTTTTGCATGCAAAAATACTAATCACGGCTACATCAAAATGTCCTGATGAGTATTTTTATACAATACATCTACATCTAGTTAACTGCATTATATCAAGCCAGAACGACTTGCGCACATGCTTGAACCAGACCGGTCTTAGCAGATGCCACTCTGAGCACTCATAACTTGCAAACAATTTGCATAAGAGAGTAGCTAATTAGCATATTTGTGAGGGGGAGGGGTGGAGTGAAAGAGTTTCCTTCTGATTGCTTCTAATCTGACAGGATGGGCCAATCCCATGATCCGCTGGTGCGTGGGTGTATGTTTTGCATCTCGGGCCACTGGCAGGTTCAGCCGTCTTGGCGAACCCTTATACTGTACTGCATATTATTAAACTGCTGACACCATTTACATTTTATCAGTTGTCTACTTTTAGTCCAGGATGCGCAAAACTGCACTATTGGAGAAGAATGCTGTGGCTGTGAATACAGGTACGATTTCCAGGCAATCCATTTTCTCTTGCAGCACAATAAACGCTGAAGTTGGAAAACGTCGTTTTTAAAAATAGATACTGATACAATGTATATTCTCAGTTAAAGAAACCATGCCAAATCAAACCTCTGAAAGGAGCCAGGCGTTTAGGAACAGGGAGAATAAACATTCTCATTCATGTAGTATTGCACTATTGATTCAAAAGATTTACGTTTCCTTAAATGAGAGTGAGTGAATTATAGGAAACGCTCGCCATGACCAAAACCACTCAGGAGAGGCCTGTTTGCAAAGCACATTCAGTTGAGATTCATGGCTGGATGCGTAATGTTGTAAGAGAGTAAAGGTTGTGAGTGAGCAGCTTTATGCTTCCTTGACAGATACTTATCCTTTAATTCAGCTTGCCACCGATTAGCCTACTTGAAAAAGAGCGATTATTGATAGAGGTGTATTTGATTTACTAACTGATATCTTGACCCTCTGCAGTAAAAGACAGGGTCAATACAGAAGTGTGAAACACAGCAGCAGTATGTAATGCACATTAGCTGAGGAATTGTAAATCTGAGGTTCTGATGTTTTATAGCCTGAATGCAACTTTGCGAAAAGAAATGTTTATTCAGATTATTTTACTGTTTCTTATGGATTTTCACAGTTGATATGATTATGATTGTTGATTGCATCATTGGGTCAATAATTTAAATACAAAATAAGTAAAATTAATAAATAATACACAAATTATATATATATATATATATATAAAATATTTATAATTTTATATATATTAAAAATCATAAATATATGTATTCTTTATAATTGACTTTAGTATTGACAAATTTTTTCCGTTTAAGCATTGTCAAAATTGTCAGTATATTGTTATAGCGTATAGCATAACACAAAAGCAGTATATTTTAATATGATTTTCCTGTCAAGAAGCCAGAGAAACCACATATTCTGAGCATAATGGTAACGATGGCTACAGTAATAAAATCAACCCAAAGGAGTGGCTCTGAAATATGTGATCTACTGCTGGACAAACCAACAGAGGGCAGTATGTAGTTGCAAAATGGGGTCAATCACTTCTTTGCCTTTGTCTAAGCTAAAAGCAGGATGTGCTTCATTATCTGAAATGTGTTTTTTTCAATGAAGTGATGTATCTGGATTCTATTTAAGAAATATGCTAACTTTGATGTTAGGATATAATTTTCACATAAAATCTTTCCATTTTTTAAATGTGTCTTGAATGTGAGAAAAACACAAATATTGCACAAGATTTAATAACATTTAAATATGTATGGTGGTGTGGCCTAAATGGGCCCTTCATAAAAATGATTTTGGTCACTACGCTCATTCTGCTATAATTGAACTGATTCATGTTGTACATCTCTGGATTAAATAAGCAAATTACATATATCTTATGTTATTATTATTTAGTTGATAAACAGTCATGACGAACTGACATATATGTAAAATGATTTAGATCTTCAATTATATAACATTTGCAAGGTTTTTCAGTTGCTAATATGTAGTAAGTTTCATTAAAATATGAACACAAAAACGTTTAATATGACATCTTTCTCATTTTTGCTTCACGTCTCTCTCTACAGCGAATGACTCTCACAGTGAACTGAAGGGTTTGTGAGAAGCGGTGAAGTCATGCATACAGATGGCAGTGCCGGTGTTGGTGGAAATGATGCTTCCTGAACTGTTGTAACGGCAGTCCCAGAGGACTGAGCCACAGTCCAATAAGATGTCATGACGACTAGACCGAGAGGAGTGTGCATCAGATCTCCCTCAATTAATCCACCATTAGATGCCTGAGATTCATGGCTCACTGCCTTTGCTTACTGCGTTGGAGCTCAAATCTAATTAGACCCTCTCTCTCTCTTTCTCTCTCGGCTTCTCTTTCTCCGTGTCCATCCCTCCTTAGATCGAAAGATAGACGGATATTTCCTCACTGAGCGCTGTGGTTGGGTATTTTAGGTGTTCCTCCCTCTCTCACTCTCTCTCTCTCTCTCTCAGTATCTTATCCTTACAGCCACATACTCACTCTCAGTCTGTCCCTCTCTCTCTCCCACTCTTGCTTTCCCTCCCACTCTCTCTGTAACTCCTTCGCTCCTCTCATCCTCCTGTGACTTAGTTTGCTGTGCGCAACAACTGGCAGACCTCTCTCCTCTTCTCGGGCGAGGTGGCAAGCGTGTCCTCGGGCAGGCAGGGATTCGACTCCCTCAGGGGATCCTGCACGTTTAGGCACATGGTCTTACGGCGGCGACGGATCCACGGCACAACAACCTGAAAGAACGGAGGCACGGCAGCCTCAGCCTTCCCCGTCACTGCCGGCTCAAGGCAGCGGACGAATGGGCGGCTTTGTGCTCAGCGGGTGCCGCTCTGTAGAGATCTCTAGGGTAAGCCTGCTTCAGTGGAGTAAGGATTTGTGCCTGTTTTTTTTTTGTATTTTTTTTCTGCCACTACTTTGCCTTTTGTTCCTTTTGTGACTCGTCACAATATCGTGGGGGAAAGAAAGATTTGTTGCCATGGGTATTGTGTGAGCTGATTGTCACTGTGCTGCAGATTTGTGTAATCGCGCTACTATCGGGGCGGTGGATATTTTTCTGCTGGATTTGTCAACTGTGTTTGCCGTATTAACATATTCATGGGATTCCTGCTCCTTCAATTAAATGGCAATCACTGGCAGGCAGCAGGAGCCCTGTGTCAGTGAGCCTCTGTAATGATGTGTGAGTGGAATGAAGAGGAGCTTCACGAGAGAAAAAAAAAAGAAAAGCTTTTTTGTCCCCTTCTGTCCACGTTTTGTCTTCTCTTTTCTTTCGTTTGTCCTCTTTGTCCACCTCACGTCATGTTTCGTTGTTTTGTTGTTCTCAAAATCCCCAAAATGGAGGGAAAAGTCACAAAAGGATTGGGACAGTCACTGTGACTTCTCATTCGTGCACCTGCTGCAGGAAAACGCTTCTGGAGACGAGAGAGTGAAGACTATGTATTTTTGCTATTTAATTGTGCCTGGCCAGAGGAAGATGTTTTACCATGGGAACCTGGCTGTATGCATGCTTTGGGGGCACGGGAGGGTGGTCTTTTAGCTTTGACAGGGCTGTCCAAACAAGATAAGAAGAGAGTTTGTTTTTTGACAAGCCCGGTGTGCTGAACCAGTGGTTGTGCTGCTGTCACAATGTCTCCAATGTGTTGTTTCTCTACTACGTGTCTTGTTTTGTGTGAATTCTGAGCAAAATGTTGTAAGCATCAGTGGATGGGTGTGTCTGTGTGTTTCGAGCATGTTAAGATAGCCACGGTCCATGTTTACGCCATGTTTTTGAATGTATTATGTTGTGTTGTTGGCTTAACACTCCAATTGTCATGGTGAATCACCATTGTTCAGTGCTCATTCTCTTAATATTTGCATTTAAATGCTTTTTCCCCCTAATGGCCTGTGATAAATGTTTCATGAAAGCTGTTGTAAACACATATACATCCTCAATGATACCTAGCACAGAGAATCTTTGGATTTTTTCTTTGTTTGTGTTAATTTGTGGTTCCACGTGAGTCAGAAGTGTGAATGAATGAATTCCACAAAGCTGGAAAAATACATGTTCTGATGTCCATCTTTTCCCACTTCCATTTGGGAGCTGCTGCACCCCTCAGAAAATGAAAGCCATAATAACAGTCATTGTTCCCCGTTTCTGACAGCCATCATTGCATTCCCTTTTCCCCCCCCAAACGATCTGTAATTTGCTTCCCGCTGCTAATGGATTTTCTGTATGACTCCTCTTTCTCTCTCTCTCTCTTGCTCCCTCCCTGAATGTGTGTGATGAGCATGTGAGACTTTGAAGGTGACAGTGTTTGACTGTTAATGTGGTGTGCAATAGCAATGTTAAACCTACAGTGGAGAATATATCAAGCCTGTGCATGTATCAACTTTTGTTTAATTCCTACCTTTTTAACATCGTTCCCAGATTTATCCTGGATGTTTGCAAGCGTTTCCGCCCCCAGAGGCCGGGCTGGACCGAGGACAGGACGTGAGGTCCGTGAGCACCCTCTCCCAGGTAAGATGATCCCCCTCACCATCTGTCTCTCCACATAACTAGTTAAACCCAGGAAGGGAAGCATTTTTTACATGCAATATCCTCCCTCTCCTGCTACAAATGCAAAGTGTGTTCATTTCTGTCTGCAGATGCAACCTTTGACGGGGGCCTTGGCTTGTGGTAAAGGGCATCTTCAATCAATTTCCCTAGAGAGAAAACTCTGCTTTGGCCTATGCCACTGTGGATGGCTGAAAGTCAGGCGAAGCCCCCTTTTTCTAAGGCTCTCTTCGGTGACGGGTATTCTTGGGTGGATAATACGGCTCTCGTTGTTATTGCTTAAGAATACGCGTAGTTGAGGAGAGTCATTGTCGACTGTCTTCGGGGAGATAACCTCCACTGGTCCGAAAAAAACCTTCTGGCTTTGCACTGTGGCCGTTTATGTAGCAACTAGACAGCTAATCATTTTCACTGTGGTTTGTTTGATTTCTGCAACAGGAGACAGACAGCTCCTGCTCTCAGTGTAGTGTCTCCACCTACATTGGCAAATCGCCGCTTTATGTGCTATCCAACGAGCGGCGTTTTGCATTTCACACAACTTGTTTATTTTTTATCCTCTGAGTGTGCGTGCGAGGGGAGGTTCATGGGGAACGGCGTTTATTTCTGCTCTCTTCGGGGAGTGTTTTAGTGTACACATGCCTGCTTGCCTGGCTGATAGGAATGCATTTACTGCTCTTTATTGTTAGTCCTGAGCACCAGCGGGAGCCCCGGACTGCATGGGGTGTTCACACAGATTGATTTTGAGATGGCATTAGTCGTACAGTTTTCGCCATTCAGCTGACAGCGATGAGAGGCAAAATGTCCACGGAATTGAAACAGGCTCTCCTATAAAAGGGGATGGGCTTCAAGTCTAATTACAAAACACAGCTAAGTAGAAGCAGCATAACAGATTACATGATCGTGTCTGCTGGGCTCATAGCATCAGCTGGTTCTGATTTTAGCACAATTTCTCAGGACAAAAACAGATCGAATATCTTTTTTCTCCTTGATAAAGACACACATACACAAAATGTTCTTTTCCAAACCACTAATTACTTTTTAATGATGCGCTTAAATGTCTGAGCTAGCTTGTGCTGGGGAAAGCCAATGAGGTTCATGGCATATAAAGATGGTCAGTGTTTGTTAAAGCAGTCATATCTATATCCCAGATCTTATCATAGGAATATGTTGTTTGTTTAATATTTAACCAAACAGCTTTAATTTAACTGAATGCATTTAAGATGAATGTGAAATCTATTTTTAATGGCTTGTTTTTAAAAACATAGATTAAACTAAAAGACTGGCAATTTTAGATATTCTCTGCTCAGAATTGTTTTTGTTTTATTATTATTATTTATGAATAATATTGTGTGGGTTCATATTTAATTGATGTAACGAACTGTTAAGAAACACTTGTTTTTAAATGCATAGCTTGCTTCTTTCAGTCTCTACTGTATAAAGGCCTGGGAGATATAGAGGCAAAATGTAAATTGGCTGCTACTTTAGTTATATTAGCGACAGAGTTTGTGAAAATAACTAGAGGCTTATTAGAAATGCTCATGGAAATTCCCCAGCCCCAGAAACAAAACATATTACTTATCTTATTATGTAATCTACTGATGTATTACTATATTACATATCAAAGGGTTGAAATGTGAATGAACTACTTGCATACTCAAGGTATATTATATTATATTATATTATATTATATTATTATTGTCATGATTGGAATGTCATTCTTTGTTTAATGATGCACATTCAACATTGTTTTCAGAATTTGCATATTCACACAAAATTAAAATTTATTTAGTGATTTTACTCAACACTGAATGTGCATTTATCATTAAGTCATGGCAAATGTTGTATCCAATGACAATAAGAAGCCCTAAATAAACTCTCTATAAAACAGTCCGGAACATTGTTATGAATTTGTCATGGTTAGAGTGAGTTTATTCTTCCTTCCCCCTGTTTCCTCTCTCTGTGTTAATAGCTTTCATACACCTGTATCCGTGCAGGTGTTTTCCTCTTTATGATTACCTCTCCCACCCACAGAGCTAATTTCAGGCTTGAAAAAAAAAGAAGAAAAACACATGGAAATTTCACTAGTTTACTAAACGACTTTTTCTGGTGCTCTCTCTTTCTCTTGTGTAGACTGCCACATTAGTGGTGCTGTTTAAGAATTGTGTAGCAGGCAACCATTTCAAATCCATTTGAACTTAATTCAGCTTGAGACGTTTATCATGATGCATTCCCCTCTTATGCTGCTATCAACAACAGCCAGGTACCCTCTGTCTCCCTAAAATGACACTTTAAAAAACTAATCTATCTTTGGGTGTTTGTGACACACACCCTTAGTGAGAAAACTGGATCAAGCGCTCCATTTCACCAGCGTTTTGAGGAGAAAAGATTCTGCTATGGGGACCAAAAAAAACCAACCTGTTAAAATGCAACTCTTTGATCAAAATGCACGTTACAACTCATCCATATTTTTATGAGATGTATTGCCCACTTGATACTTGTGCTGGCAAATGCTGGTTTTCTTTAAAGCAATTGTTAGAAATAAGCTGACAGATATACTTGAATGCCAAATGCTACCCAGAATTCTGTATAGACAAACGTGATCTAGACTAAACAGACATTAGCCCACACTCCAAAGACTCTGCATACTTGGCTGAGCTTGAAGCTGCGCTATCAGCTCACCCATATGATACAAGAATGCTGTTCATGTGTGCATGTCTCTGCTGAAAAATCCAGCATAAACCATCATGAATTCCATGTTGGTCCAGGCTGTTTTTTGAGTAAGAGCTGGTACAGTGGTTGTCTAGCTGCTGGACCAGCATAGTCATGCTGTTCTCAAGCAAAACTGAGCTGGTATAGCTGGTCCACCAGTACTCCTGCTTCCCATACTGGGGACCAGCAAACCAGCAACCCATGCTGAATCCAGCATGCAAAACATACCTTATGCTGGTGACCAGCAATACTGGATTTCTCAGCAGGGGTGAGCGAGGGCTCTGTGTTTTTATCCCTTTTGAAGGCAGAAATGCTGAATTCCTTAAAAACTTGGGCGGTGCCGTCCCCAGACCTCTCTTCAGGAGACCCTTGGCTTTTAGCTAAGTATCAGATGGGTTGACGGATCAGCTGTAGTTCTAGTTAAAGGGTCAAAAGAGGAGCAACTATCTGAAGTTGAAAGGGGGGTCTTACGATTGTTTGCTCAAGGCTATTAGTGCAACAAATGTGTTGTGGCTACTGAAAGCCCTCGACGAGGCCATTGCAGGCCTCATGGTCAAGTGGCTGCACTTAAAACATTTGAATACTCTGAAAGGGCCTCGAAATTGTGTTTCGACCATCTCTAGCTCTCTGTCTTCGCCTCGCTCGCTCTCCCTTCCCCCTCCCTCTTCACTCTCGTATAAGCTCTGACCTTTTGATACATAATCATCTCCTGGGGGCTGCACGCAGAGCCTTTGTTTACTCCATCATCAGGACCACCTTCAGACAAGACCCCCCCTTCCTTTCGCAGCCCTCCTCTTCCCTCTCCATGCAGGTCATATCTTTAATTATTCTGTGATAATTAGTCCAGCAGGGCATTTTCATCTGCATTGATATATGTGCGGTTCAGGGTAGGACGCTCGCTTTGTGAGTTTAAGAGCGCACGGAGGTGATCGGTATGCATGCCATCTGCCCTCCAATTGCCTTCGACAATTTCGCTGAGGAATAAATGGAGGCCTATCGGCACAAAACAAAATAAGCAAATCAATTATCTGCACCGCTGCAGCTTTTTTACCGAGCACTACGCATTTCGCATGTAGCGTGGGCTCTCCGTGAGAAACAATCTGTCGGTTCCTCGCAAGATCAACTCAAATGTTTTTTTATAATGCAGCACAACAATCGCTTTTAGGAAGTTCACGCACTTATTTGCTAATTAAATAGCCATGCGTCCAGTCGTGGCAACTGGTTTAACCATGTCGTGTCAGGGAAAATTGCAATTGAAACATCAGACAGAATCAACTGCTATTTCAGAGGTAGATTTTGAGTACTCTGTGCCTGATAAGTCAAAGTATGAAATAAAACCGTCTTGGAGAGGCAGTTCAGTCAGCCAGTTTTGTTTCATCCTCGGAAAGATTGACACCGACGGGAATTCCAGATCAACAGTTGCCAGTTTTGTGTGCTTAGAGCTGACACATTGACACACATAGCAGTGCATCTTTCTGTTAAACAAATGGCTCGTTGAGCCGCGGCTGACTCTGAGATCAAATAAAAGCTTGCCTAAATCCTCTCAAGGAGGACAAACTCTGTTTCTGTCAGCAAGACGAGCGACTGTTGTATTCGCTGCTAATCAACTTTCACACTTCAAGCTCACTTCAAGAGCTAAGCGTGCAGCATGCACCCGAGCCCATCCATCGCTCTGAAAACCACAAGAGCACGTGTGTTGCTATCACAACATTTTCGGGCTGGGGCCTGGCCAGCTGTTGTGGGTCCAGATGTGCACGTCTTGCTCTTTTCTCACCTGTGCTTTATCACTCTGACTGCCAGTGAAGAAAGTTTCACAGATTGGTGTCGAACAGAACGCTACGGCTTGGCTTGTGCGTAGATCAGTTTTCATGATACATCTAACTCTCACAGGATTGGCCAGAACCCTGCAGAGAGAGTCTGTGCTGCTACAGCCATCTGGCATGCGTTGGGTCAGCAATGCCTTCCTGCCCTCTGTTTTGGCCTCTATCTCAATCCTGCCCAGAGTTGTTTAACAGATATTTACTGTCCGCTTGCCAATTGCTCATCTTCATCATTTTTTCCCCCTGTGCTATATAACAGGTTAGGACTGCTGGTTGCGCTTGGAAGACACTACGTTGTTTGAATTAGTTAGTTGATATAGCTAATTTGTCATTTAGCTGACATTTCTTTCCACTGCGATGTACAGTGTGCTTAAAACAGTCCCATTGGAGCAGCCAGGGGTTAAGTGTTTCGCTCGAAACTTTTCATGGAGTCTATGATGCAGGATTTGAACAGTAGCGTTTGGATTAAAAGCTTCAAATGTACTGTAAAAGTACAAATAGTAAACCTTTTAGTTGAATTACTTTTCTCAGTAGTGAGATGGTAGCATTGCTAGTTTTAAAATCATGTAGTTTGTCTGGCCAAATCATGTATTTCTTGTTGGATTCATCAGTGGTAAAAAGTAGTACGAAGTACACAAATGTCCTTGAGTTTAAGTACAGCAATCCTACTAAATTATTAGTCAAGTAAAAGTACTTATTTTACATAAGTACAATGATAAATAAGCGCCTTTGTACTACTAAAGTAACATATTTGAAGGAAAAATTTACGTTTGTAAAAAAGTAAAAACTAGCATTGTTCGTATATGAATCATTCTTTTGAGTCTATTCCTTTCAATGAATTGGCCAAACGGGTTGGCAAAATTAACTAAATCATTTCACAATTCAATCTGAATCATTCGCACAGTTCAGTAACGCACTGAATCTGCAACTTTCTAAATTCGTAAATTTGCAGTGGTTTGGTTTACTTTTAAAGACTATCAAGAGTACCAGTACACACAAACTTTAAAACCACATTGTTTCCATGTGCACGAATCCCTGTCAATTTAGCTTGGAAAATTTTTCTTTAAATTAGTTATTTTGCTAGGTTTTTTATTTATTTAAGTATCCTGCCTAACACTGAGATTTGACCATATAACCTTTCAATTAGACTTTTAATACTTCTTTAAGACAGATTTTCAACAAATAAGCAACACAAATGTTACACGTCACACCAGTTAATTAATATTTCCATTGCAGCAGATATTTCATATCACTTCTAGACTTCATAGTGGAACGTATCATGCTGTTCCTTGTCACATATACTTAAGCTGTTGCTCCAGCACTTGCTGATAGAAACCTGCAAGACCTCCAGTGAGTACGGGGATGAAGTGGAGAGGACTGCAAGGGCTGACGCTTTTCTTGTTAAAGTAACCCAAAGGTCATCCACAGCCCGATCCTTCCAATCCAGTTAGAGCTGCCGGCAAAGCTGTCCAACACCTTACTTTTTCTCAGTGCCCTGAAATCCTTGACTGGCAGTCAAAACAGCCCTGAGCAGAATCAGAGGTGTAGCTGACTGCCTCTCGTCTGCGCTTTGCAAACCATCCCTTCAAGTCGCCTTTAATCCTTTGCTAGCCCGGCTGGCCGTGGCACCTTTAATCCCGATGCGTGCTGACAGAACTGAGCCCAGGCCTGAAGTTTAGGCTTTGCTTGCTTGGGAGAAATAAGGTGATGGTGAGAAGCATTTCAGAGCTCAGCCAAAGTCTGGACGCATCCGATGACAAACAGACACGGCATGGATCTGCCTTATGGCTGACGGTTAGTGAGCCTGAACCTGCTCTGTTATCACTCAACACGCTTTTCTCTGCAGTCTTCCATCAGTGTCAGATGGAGGAAAGCAGAGATGACAACAAATAGTAGCTTCTAACCTCTGATGTTTAAAGAGATACAGCTGGTTAAAAATAGTACTTTGCCAAACATTTTTTTACATTTTCATATGAAAATATCTAAACATTATTAAAAACAAGATAATTTTACTGGAGACTGTGTGAGATAATAAGATAGAGAATATATCTTTATAGTTTAAAATATATCATAGTTATTATAGTTATAGTTATATTTATTCTTAAAAAAGAAAAAGATTGCCAATATGGAATGAAAAATAATCTTCATTCAAGATATTATCTGAAAACTTCAATTTACTTGAAGCAAAATAATGAAATATTATCTTGTTATATTTACATGTACTACCATTCAAATGTTTTTTTATTTATTTATTAATGTTTTTGTTCAGCAAGGATGCATTAAATTAATCAAGTCACAGTAAAGACATTTATAATGTTCCAAAAGATTTCTATTTCAAATAAATGCTGTTCTTTTGAACATTCTATTCATCAAAGAATCTTGAAAAAATGTATCACGGTTTCTAAAATTGTATTTCTTTTTTATAAAAAAATATATATATAAAAGCAGCAACAACGGTTTTCTACATTGAGAAATGTTTCTTGAGTAACAAATCAGTATATTAGAATGATTTCTAAAGGATCATGTGACAATGAAGACTGGAGTAATGCTGCTGAACATTCAGCTTTGATATCACAGTAATAAATAGCTTTTTAAATTATATTAAAATAGTATATTTTAAATTATGTTCAGTCATGACAACTCTGATATAACTCTTATAGAGTGGATAATTTCAACCAGCATTTATTGGCATAAGCTTGATTTTGGCGGACGAGATTTGCTACACTGCTGCAGAGCAAATACAAGAATTTGTTCAGCTTAGTTAAAATAACAAACAAAAAGGACAGGCTGCTGCAGAAAAATGGTAGAGCCCTGTAGCAGGTGGCGCTGGGGAGGAGGAGGGATAATCGCGTAGCAGGGAGATTGCAGGCTAGGGTACGACATATAGTATAAGTACTGATTGGCTGATGCCTCAGCGTTGGAAAAAAAACAAATCAGCGCTCGGTTAGAGTTTCATGCCTGAACTATGTATATATAGAATTTTTCAAAAAAATGCAGCTTTGGTGAGAATGATAGACTTCTTTCAAAAACAATTTTACCAAATTCAAACTTTTTAATGGTATTGTGGTTTTAATTAATTCAAATGTTTTTTTGTTTGTTTTTTTGCAGTGTGATTTTTGCATAATCCACACATTTCAGATTTGAAATTGACCGGTTATATATAATCTTGGTTGTGATAGTTTGTGCATAGCCGTGAATTGTGAAGTGACTGGCTGTCTTCTCAGGCCTCGATGTTTTCAAATGATGTTCTTTTTCATGTCTCCACCAAAGATGAGCTGCTGGATTCAGGCCTCTGTGGAACACTGAAGGGGAAATGAAAGACTGTAAATGTTTAATGCTCCACCAAAAACAGAGAATAGGAAGTTAATACAAAATGTCATGCATTTCGAACCTCGACGTTTCATTCGATCTGAATTTTCACAGACCTGTCATTTATATGAATTACTGTATCAATTAATTGAAATGACTGGGAAGCTGTGTGGTTCCTCCTGGAACAATATTGCAGTATATTTCTCTGTTGTTTCATCATATCAGAAATAGTTATGGTTTTCAATATTCTTTTTGTTCTGGATGTCTGCCAAGTTCTACACAGGCAGTGTTGCCAGACGGCAGGCATTTTCAATCCAGAATGCTAAGACCTACTGTGGTTGGCAGAGAAGAAAAACATTCGAAGCTCGACATTTGTTAATGCTTTGTCCTAATCCAAGGAAGACATAAATGTAGAACAAAGAAATTCAACCGAAATGAATAGGAATTTTCTAATTCCGCCGTAAAGAATGCAGGAACTGTTGAGTGTGCAGGTGGAGTGAAGGGAGAATCTCCTAAAATCACGGCAACAAAAGTCCAAGCTGAAAACTGATGAAAGAGCTGTAATTTTCCATGCATGCTGCAAATACGATATTTCCACGTTTTACTCTTTTGAGAAACATCAAATGTTTTTTTGTGACAAACATTATTTACAGAGGTTTTCTGCAGAGCCCAACAAGAAAAAATGAAAGGAAAAGGGGGAAAAAAGAGAAAGTGAGAAAAAAAGAGTCTCTTTTTTCTCTTCTCTGTCGCTGCCACTGTCACAGGAGGTAGCCTGTTAAACGCAGGGAACTGTTTGGTGTGTTTCTCTGTCTCTGACTGCCACACAACGCTGTTTGTCGTTCCCTTTTGAACCGTTGCCTACCGGATCAAAGCATGCATGAAAGTGTGCAGGTTAGTTAAAACCAGAGATGTGTTGAACCACATTCCATATGCATGCACACACACACGCACACACACACACACACACACACACACACACACACACACACACACACACACACACACACACACACACACACACACACACACACACACTCAGAGCTCAGTCACTAAGGATAGCTCCACTCTGATGATGAAGCAATGTGCTTGTGCTTGCAAATGAAAGGGACCTATTGATGCTGAAGAAATCAGCTATTTTTGAACCCCTGAAAAAATGGCTTAAATATTATAATAATTGATAGATCTTATTATTGATAGACAAATTGATCGGCTGCTATTTGGCTTTTTTGAGATTATCTGTAAAATGCTTGGTTGTTATTTGTGTCATGTAACATTTCCGAAATCCACTGACATTCTTGCCAATGGGAATAGACGGATATATGTTTTGTGTTCAAAATGTTAATTTGTTATCATTGTATTTTACACTACAGTTCAAAAGTTTAGGGTCAGTAAGATTTTTTTAATGGTTTTGATTATGCTCCCCAAAGCTGCATTTATTTAATGAAAAATACAGTAAAAACTGTTCGTTTAATATTGTGCAGAATTATTGCAATTTAAAATGCTGTTTTCTATTAATTTATTCCTGTGAGGGCAGAGCTGAATTACTCCAGTCTTCAGTGTCACATGGTCCTTCACATATCAATCCAATATGACGATTTGCTGCTCAAAAAACATTTATTATTATATCAATTTTGAAAATGTTCTGCTGATAAATATTTTTGTCAGGATTTTTTGATTAATAGAAAGTTCAAAAGGACAGAATTGATTGGAAATAGAAATATTTTGTAATATTATAAATATAATATAAATATAAAATAAAAAGTATTAATTTCTTTAAAAAAAAAAAATACTGACACCAAACTTTTAAACAGTAGGCTAGTAATTAAAACAATTATATAAATGAGTTTCTTATGATTGTATGCATTTTAAGTATATTTGTTTATATGCACACAAATATACACAATATATGCAATGAATGGACACTTTAAAAAATATCTATATATATTATATGTTCAAAATTCACAAATGTAGTTTAATGTCTTTGTTCGGTTGCACTTTATTTTAAGGTGTCGTTACAGTATAATTATATATTTAAAGCTGCAATCCATAGTTTTACCTCTTTGTCGCCATCTCTGTTCAAAATCTGCAATTGCAGTTAGTCGCGGTACAATCAACTTTATGTGGGTTGTGCCTCGGCATGGCACAGCGCGGATGAATCCAATGTTTTGAGGAGAATGTGCGGCTGTCAGTCACCGCGCCGGGTTGGATACTGTCATTTGGAATCACAGATTCTACTTTTTGGAAGTATTTTCACTGGAAAATGTCATCTGAACAAGTAAGTAACATCCACTTTTGTTCTGACCAACTAAGGGGGAAAAAAAACATTGCAGTAAATCGCGCCGATTAAATCTAACGATCGCTTATCATTATCAAACCGTGCAAATTACACTTTGTTCTCAAATTGTTAATGTTAACAACATTACGACTACACTTGACTACACTTAATACCCTTCCGATATTATCCTTGTTTTCGCATGGGCCCGGTTGCAGTCTCTTTTTTTTCTGTAGCCACTCCGAAGTCTTTTGCATTGGGTGAATCTCCAGTTGTCACTGGTGATTGTCGTTTGAACCTTTCTGGATCCGCCATCAAATTGATACGTTTAATTATATCAAGTGCTGTGAGAAAAGGCAGTAAATCTCCACCTCCAACATCCTCACTCGCAATATAGCCTACTAGCCGGGACTCCTTCTTTATGTGGACAGATGTGACGTAATGACGCAAAGACATGCTCGAATTTCCCGCGGAAATCCACCAGTACCACGGGAGTTAAAAACATTATTACAAGCTTACTGTTTTGAATCGAGCTAGTTATGGCTGGTTATGTACTTGCTCAAACATTTATTTAGTACTTTTTTTTTTTACCCCAAAAAGTTATGGACTGCAGCTTTAAGTACTGAGTAATATTAAGCAACTACATTTACTTACTATAGGGTTAGGGTAGGATTACGATTTGGTTGAGGGTTAGTTGCATGTAACTATGCATAATTTGCTGTTACACTAAGTACATGTAACATATGTAAGGACACTGTAAAATAAAGTGTTACCCTTTGTTCTTTCATTGGTCACCCTAAAGATTAGTAGCCAGGCCTGTATACCAGTCATCAAACAACTTATATCGGTCGACCCCTTATCCATAGTTTGATGATGTAACAGCAGAAGTCCTTTTTGTTCAGTACATAGAATGTATGATAACCTATACGTAACCTCTTCAAAACTGTTTAAAGGCTGTTAAATATACAGCCGGCTGTTTTGTTTTACAGCAGGGCAGTGAAATATCCCAGTGTACTGACAGCAGCTCCGTTCACAAACGACTAATCAAGCCGCCTTCCTTCGCTTTGAAAATGAAAAGACACTTATCTGATGTCAGGTTTGTTACTGCCCAAGGACGGAGATCATTTCTCTTTCAGCACACAAACGCTGGGTGACGAGAATCAATCAAACGCTGATTCACCGAATTGGCCAACATGGAGGAGAGGGAAAATTCACGGGAGCCAAGTGTGTCATCTGTTGCCAGAGTCTGTGTAAATGCGTGATGACAATACTGTGGATTCTGGTCCCTGATAGCCTATATGCTAGAACACTGGTCTGCTGTACTACTACAGATGCTTTATTATAATGATATTCTGACCCCTGCTGATTCTAGAGGATCCACAATCCCTCTGATCAGTAAGTTGCCTCAGGCTTATCAGCTCTCAGCATGAGGAGGCTGCTGTCCCGAACATAAATATTAGATTTGGAAAAAAATATATAGGGCGAATATGAATCTAAGCAAAAGCAAGTGCTGTTTGGGACCTTGGTTTTGTTTTTAAAGAGTATTTCTGTGTTATTTGTGTTGTAACATTTAAATGAAAGATTTGCACTGAAAATTGCATTCAAAGAGCACTAAACTCTGTATTTGTGTTCTGATGCTGTTATTAGGCTATAATGAGTGGCAAAAAAAATTATCGACTTGAGAGAATGACTAACATTGTGTTGAGGGATTAATGAGTGACAAAAATAATTGTCTTGCCATAAAGCAAAACATTTCGCTGAAGGCTACATAAATGCTGCAAAAAACACTTGAGGTGTGCAAACACGCAGCACGCATGCACGCACATACCCGGAGGCGCGCACACACACACACACACACACACACACACCACTGAGAAGCTCAGCTCAGCTCCAGAGTTACATATTTGAAAAATAAAGCTCCTCAGCAGTCGGCAGGTGTTTGAACATCAAGCCCTGCTCTGCTCACGTTTGGCCTGCTGCGCTGGGTTGGAGAGAAACCCGCTCTGACTGCAAAGACGAGAGATGCAAGCAGGCAGGAGGAATACACACTAGTGAATGGAAGGTGAAGTGACCTATTTCTACGTGTGATGGCAGAGGTGTCTACATAAAAACACGAAAACAAAGCTTCTTGTCTTAAGGCTCAAGGGAATTTCAAGTCATTCTGTATGTTCATTCTGAATGTACTCAGCACAAATATGATGAAAAATACATCTGCTGAAAATGTACTTTTTATAATAAAGTAGAAATCTGTAAATGGCTTTGTGTGATGATTTACTGTGTTCTGAAATTGTTTAGACACATATTCAGCTAAAGTTTGCACTGATAATTTATTTATTTTAAAAAACAGCATTTCCATTTTTATTTTCTATGGCTGTTGAAGCTAAAATTCGTGTTAAAAAAAATGACTCAACTATAACAAAATGAGAGTACTATACTTGAATATTGCATAATACCACAGCACAGCAGAGACATGGTAACTTGGAGTCATCAGACTTTGAACCTCATGGTTTACTGGGGAAAGAAAGAGGGGGAGGGGCCAGTGACGCAGATTGAATAAGCCACTCCCCTTACTGTGATACTGCGGCTCAAAATATTTAACCCCTTATTGCACTCTGAGACAGAAAAATGAAACTTCCCAACGTCAAGTTATTTCTCTTTGAGTGTTCTGACCCCATAGCGTATTTTCAAATACATTCCAAGCCACACGAAGAAGTAAATTTATATAAACTTGAAAATTACAACAAATTTCAGTTTAGATCTGAAAAAATAGCAATATAACACAATAAAAGAGAGGAGTGTGCACATATTCAATTTCAAATTTAAACATGTCAGTATACTGGTCTGATGACTATATATTTAAATATGTATGTAAGCTTCGTGGTTATTAATTGCATTAATATTCATAATTAAATTAACAATTCATATAAAATAATATAAAATGCATATGAATTCATAAAAAGTAATACAAATGTGAACATGAAAATATAAAACTATGCCAATATAAAATGGATTAATTATTATATATATACTGTACACATTGTGTATCGGTGTATCCGTGTGCACGTGCAGCCGAGCTTTCCCTTCAGTGTAAACTTTGACCCTTTAAACTCCGTCTGTAGACGGAATAAACCATTTCGCCTGGAACTATTAACACTTCCTGTTCGTGTCAATTAAAAATAATAATCGCTTGAAAAGAGTTAATAGATGTTAACACCGTTGGTTTGAGTATAGCACTTTATCATGTCTGCGTCAATACAAAAGGTTCACAGCTGCTGCTGATGTGAGATGTGTGCGGTGTCATAATGGACTAGTCGCGTGTTTTAAGCGCGCTCACTAAAGTTCTGAGCACTTAGATAGATCTACTCGTGTCAAGCGCTCGGATTGGAGATCGGATCATATAGGCTACTGCAAATCGGACATAATGGCTACAATGTTGAGCAAAGAATTACCGGATATCGAGGTAAAGCGACACGCAGAGTGTTACTGAGCTTTGTATTTGTATTTTTCGGTAAGACGTTTTTACACACTTTGTTGCTAGCTGCATGGGCACGTGTCCATGTTTGAAAGTCAGGCAAGGTGATTTGTGTGGGAGACTGCGAAACAAAACTTTGAAAGTTGCACTGTTTGTGCAAAACACAGGCACATCGAGGATGAATTATAATAAATAAAAACATTGCTCACTTGATTTTAATCAAATAAAAATATGCACTTATTATGCACTTATATTATAGCCTACTTGTTCAGCATGGGTAATTTCAACCTAAAAATAAGGTGATTTCAAAGCAGCATATTGATGGTAATTGTGGTATTATTATTATAAATTATGATTTTGTTTATTTTTAATTTCTGCACTTAATTTGCAGTTCTAAGTTACATGGAAAAAGCTACATATGAGGATTTTCGTCTCCAGTCTTTAATAAAAATTGAAGGACGGTTATCCCCCTAAATGTTTATTAAAAGGTGGAGATGAAAAAAGGCTCAATTGATTATAATTTTTTTTTTTTAATTTTTACATGTCCTTGTGTGCTGCTAGGAAGAGGTTTCAGGACCTTGGACAGGACCCACTCAGTAGCTGAGATCACAGTTAGCTGTTCAACACTGATGGAGCCGTAATTAGTAGCTTAATGAAAATGTACAGTTCCAATTTAAGAATCATTTCCTCCAGATAAACAAGTGTACAGCCACATATGTTACACATTTTCTTCTGATATGCAATGCACTTTAGAGACAACAAGCCCTTTGATTTGTGAGCGGTGCATGATGGCCTACATTGTATATGACTAGGATTATTTTTCCAAAGCAAGTTTACAGACATGTCAGGTGCTTTTCATTCCTTTCTTTTTATATAAGAAACGTCTATTAAAACATGTTTTGTTTCTATCAAGTGCACTTAAGCAAGCAGGTTGCTAATTTAGTGGTTAAATTAGTCTAGAAAAACAGAGGCATTAAATGTTCTTTTTTTAAAAAGACTTCATGTCCCTGAATTAAAACCAATTAACTTAATCAAAACGTAATTGAATGTTTTAATTTTGTGCCTCTGAAATGGTGGAGTATTTTAATTTAGGCCCGACAGACCTTTACTCAACGTCAGTGCCTCTGGGTGCATCTCAATCAGCTCCTTGCTTCGAGCTCATGAATCAGTATATCATGGACACAAATCCTTGCACTGGTAAAGACCCTGGCTCACTACACATTGGGACAGGTATTACTCCATTTCCTGCGACATGACTACGTACAACGTCAACATACAATGTTATAGAATATCACCGCTAGTATTAATCAAACACAGACAGGACCTATCTTTTTATTTATGCTGTTCAAACACATTGTTCTGTTACATATCCTTAGAACATTTCAGCCAACTTATCAATTATAAATGTTAACTAGATGCGTTTTCTGCCTGTCTAGTGATAGGCTGACACATAATACAAAAACAGTTTGTCTTTTCAAATCTTCTATCGTGTGTCATTATATATTTATTGAATTGACTCTTCGTGATTCAGAAATGTGGCATAATTTACATTAAGGGAGCAGTGGCCATCGATGCTCACTGGTTTTTGCGGTGCATTGTGGGATTTTTCAGGGAGCGAACGTTCCAGTGCACTGAAAGTATTTTACGATTGAACCAGCCCTTAAAATGGCAGACTCTGATCAGTGCCCTGACTACTGAACTAAGGAGCTGATTGAGACGCATCCTCTGTATTTCCAATATTAGTTCCAGCTGTCCGTAGCATTTGCCATGTTTGATCTAGCATTAGCACATCTGATTTACATGAATCCTATCTGTTAGCGGTGAGCCTAAGAGAGCGTCTTGGTATGCACAGCACACGCCAGATGACATCTCTGCTCAGGTGAGATAAAGCTTTCTCTTTTAAGTTGAGCAGATATGGGCATTGACTTTCATAGAGAAAATAGAACTGTTACTGACGACTCTCATTAGCATTTCTATTCATGAGTGTTATGACTATGGCAACGTGACCTTGGCGTGCAGAGTGCACTTAAAACGTGCTCTAAACGACTCCTGTCTGCCACTGAAAATACCTCACTAAATGTCATAATAATGGCTGTCCATGGGGCAATTAAATTGGCCATTCATTTTGGCAGTGCTGTCAGACGTCTCATTTTAATATCCTGCTTTTTCGAGAGCGCTAAACGTGTGCCTTTGTGTGTGCTCACGGATTCATTAAAAAATCCTCCGGGATGGCCATCAGTGTTCGTTAAAAACCAGATTAATGTGGCCGCTTACACAAAGGGCTACGGCTTTTTATGGAAGGCCCCGAACCACGACAATGACCACTTCCTGATAACGAGTCAAGTACCATGATAGAAAATTGTCGACTTAAAAGCCAAAATTGCAATATGAATGTTATGAAAGCCCCATTAGCTGACAGACATCCATATCATGGATGTCAAAGTCATATGCTGTACCTGCTGGAGCTTTTAGTCACGCCTTAAAAGAGAAGTCTTGGGAAAATTTGGGAGTATTTATAATCCAGTAATAGTCTGCGATTACATGTGGTGCTTACCAAGATGTTGACCTCATGACATATGCTACTGATGCAAATGCTTATATAAATGGTTACAAAGTAGAGGGTTAAATCGTAGTTGATCGTTGTTGATCCGGGATCCATACGGACCAGGGCCCATGATTCAGCGGATTAATTGCAAAGTTTAACTGTCATAGATTGAAAGTTTATAATTTGCACGTGTTTTGTCTTGTCAATTCACACATTCACAAATTCAAGTTTAAAGGGATAGTTCACCCCAAAATAAACATTTTGTCATTACTTACTGACACTAAAGTTGTTCCAGACCTGTATGATTTTTTTTTCTTCTGTTGAACACAAAGATATTTTAAAGAATGTTGGTAACCAGACCAGTTAACAGTAGCCTTTGACTTCCATAGAATAAATAATATAATATGAGGGTGAAGAACAACATGAGGTCTATTTTGAGAAACCTTTCCTTTAAAAGGGTCATATGATGCAATTTCTTGTTTTCCTTTTCTTTAGTGTGTTATGTAGCTGATTGTGCATGTATAAGTTCTGCAGAGTTACAAAGCTCAAAGTTTCAAACCCAAAGAGATATTGTTTGTAAAAGTTAACGCTCAGCCACGCCTTCCTAAAACACTTCATTCAAACATGCCCCCACAAATCTACGTCAGTATGTGGGGGCAGAGGGTCAAAACACCGCCCAAATGTATACGCAAAGAAAGAAGGCCTAACTTTTGTTCTCGCTGTATTATTGTTGCCGCCATGTCGTGGAGACGCTGTGTTTTTTCTAAGAATTTGCTACTGACTATTCAAACGGCAGTTTTGAGCAGTATAGAGGAGCGCTTGTTTGACGTTTCTACGAACACAAATGCAGACATGGTTTTATGTTGACATAGTGTTCTCCCCCGTAGCGTGGCGCGACGCGTAAAAAGACAGTTTAAGTCATTATAATCAGTAATTATATCCCCAATAAAATAAAACCTTACCAATCTGATACGTTCTGGTCCAGTCGCGCTGGCAAAGTTGATCAATCGGCTTGGACATCTGCATTTTCTAGATCAGATTCAGGTTTGAATTGATAAGGTAGTACCCGACATTATCACCTGTCATTATTGCTTTGGGAGCTGATGTTCCAAATATGGTAAGGGGCGTGACATTTCCATCACAGGCTTAAGGTATTCGGGCCAATCACAATGCACTGAATCGCTGGCTTTTCAGAACGACGAGCTTTGTAAAAATCTACGCGTTTCAGATTGGCGGGGCATAGATGAGCAACAATAATGTACGTTATGTGTAAAATAATGCCTTTTTTTAACCTAAAACCGTGTAAACACATTGCATTAAACCAAAGACACAAAATAAAGTTATTTTTAGAACTGTCTGTCATATGACCCCTTTAAACTTTTGCACCACAAGAAGATGCAATAGAGAATTCAATTCACTCATGCGCTGCACAGCCGCACACAAAGAGAGGAGGTTTCAGATACTGCTTGAACACAGAATTGATTCCTTTTTCGCATATTCTTGTGCTTGAAAGGACACATACACACAATATTATGTCAAAATACCCCCCTCGGCAAGTATTCTCGTGAACACAGTCGGTTTTATAAGTGAATATAAATAGTTGAGAAAGAAATCGGATGTGTATCATTATATTGGATCCTTGCATTCGGTCTTAAAGTGACAGCAGCCTATAAATACCTGCTTCTGTCTATGTCATAAATGTTAATCAAACAATAAAACACAGTTTTAACAAAGATTAATCTATTTAATTTAGACAGTGAACACTTTAGTGTTACATTTAGGCCTAATTATTATATTTATGTACCTGAATACTACAGTTAGAGTTAGACCTTACTTTATTTGTAACTTTGTTAGATTGTATTTATCCATGCTTGTAATTAGTGTACTTGTTCTTATTTTATTTTACTGACTGTACACTTGTCTTTAAAACAATGATTGAACTTTATTAGTTAGGCTAGTAGTGACACTGTGACAATGGTCCGTTCCGTGACTCAAAAACATTAAAATCGTGAGTTTTGTGATCTGTTGAATAATACACATGCAGTGTGATTGCACAAGGGAGATATACCACTCTCTGTGAGCAAAACAAAATATTTTTTATCATTTTATGATATAATTTTTATAAAGTTTTAGCAGAATCCTTTTGTAGATCTGAAGATACCAGAATACAACAAAATAAAAATATTAGTCTTTTATTTTTTAAATTTTATTTTATGCTGTTGCATAAAAAAAAATTAAGTGTTTGAAAGGACATTGATGAGCCAGCAACCCTTCAGCTTGGGTTATCATACTGTCATCCACTCAGCTGGTTCATGACCCTAAGTCAATGATTATCCTAGGCACTAGTGAGAGGTATTAAGAAATCTGTTCACAAACACCCTGTTCAGACCCTTTGGACAGCATGGCTGGCCTCTCCTCTGGAACGCCCTGTTACCTTTCCATTAGTTTGAAATGACAAACATTAATACATAGATTTTCTCAGTTTGGTCCTAGTCTAGTCCAATACCGTCTCTTAAGAATTAGTCTAACTAGCACTTAGCCAACCAGTCTTATATTTCAGACCAATATTACTGACTGTAGGTATAATGACTAACTTTTAAGGCTAGTCTAATCAGTTTATGCAACCGTTTAAGGGCTTTAAAGGGACAGTTCACCCAAAAATTTAAATTCTGTCGTTATTTTTTCACCCTCATGTCGTTCCAAATCTGTATGACTTTTTTCCCCTCTGTGGAACACACTTTTTTTTTTTTTTTTTCTGTCATATAATAATTGTCAATGGGGTCCAGTGTTGTCTTGGACCCCATTGACTTTCTGTCACGGTAGGGATGAGTGCAAAAAGGTGCGAGGACTCAAGTGCAGGAGAATGGTTTATTTACAAAAAGAAAAACAAACACAAAACAAAACCCACGAGGGGGGAAAACATAACTAGCAAATATAAAACAAAACCAGAACATGAAACCAACTGCAGGATCACGGGGAACAGGAAACATTAGACAATACAACGATCCGACAAAGACTGCAAACACAAAGGAACTTATAAAAGGGACAAATCAGGCAGATAATGAGGGAACAGGTGGGACAAATGAAACCAATAATGAGATAACAAGGAGGGTGGGGTCAAAACCACATGTGCGACACGAGACAGGACAGGCATGTGACATTACCCCCTCCTTAAGGAGCGGCTACCAGATGCTCCACTAGGGACGGGAGGAACAGACCAGGGAGGGACGGGAGGGACAGACCAGGGAGGGACGGGAGGGACAGACCAGGGAGGGACGGGAGGGACAGACCAGGGAGGGACAGACCAGGGAGGGACGGGAGGGACAGACCAGGGAGGGACAGACAGTCCATCTGGCGGCCAGGGCGGAGACGACCCCCTCGGGCGGCCACGGCGGAGACGACCCCCTCGGGCGGCCACGGCGGAGACGACCCCCTCGGGCGGCCACGGCGGCCACGACCCCCTCGGGCGGCCACGACCCCCTCGGGCGGCCACGACCCCCTCGGGCGGCCACGGCGGAGACGACCCCTCGGGCGGCTCAGGAACAGACACCACCGGCTCAGGAACAGACACCACCGGCTCAGGAACAGACACCACCGGCTCGGCGGCGGCCATCTTGTCCGAAGACACAGGCTCGGCAGACGTGACGTGAAAAGGCTCGGCGTCGGCCAACTTGTCCGAAGATACAGGCTCGGCAGACGTGACGTGAACAGGCTCGGCGGCGGCCATCTTGTCCGAAGACCCAGGCTCGGCAGGCGTGATGTGAAAAGGCTCGGCGTCGGCCAACTTGTCCGAAGATACAGGCTCGGCAGACGTGACGTGAACAGGCTCGGTGGCGGCCATCTTGTCCGAAGACCCAGGCTCGGCAGGCGTGACGTGAACACTCTCGGCGGCGGCCATCTTGTCCGAAGACACAGGCTCGGCAGGCGTGACGTGAACAGGCTCGGCGGCGGCCATCTTGTCCGAAGACACAGGCTCGGCAGGCGTGACGTGAACAGGCTCGGCGGCGGCCATCTTGTCCGAAGACACAGGCTCAGGAATAGTCTCTGGATCGGCAGACGTCCTGTGCTTCCTCCACGCCTGCAGTACCGCCATTGCATAAAAAAGGAAGACCACTCTCTTGGCCGTGGCAGGACTGATGGTGGGCGACTCCGAGACGATCTCAGGGATGACAGCGGGCTGCTCGAAGGGGACGGCCTCCGGGACGACAGCGGGCTGCTCGGAGGGGACGGCCTCCGGGTCATTGGGGAGGCAGGAAGTCTTCCTCCTCCTCTGCCTCCGGACCACCGGACTCGGGACCACCGGAACTGGGACCACCGGACTCGGGACCACCAGACTCGGGACCACCGGAACTGTCACGGAGGAGGTCTTCCTTCTCCTCCTCCGTCTCAGGACCACCAGAGTCGGGTCCTCTGTCGCCCCTTCCTCCACCTCAGGATAGGTGGCAGATGGGCTGGAGCATTTCTTCCTCCTCCCTCTCCCCGAAGGGGTCATCGGAGGACTGGGGACTTGGGAGTTTGTGAGGTAAATGGGAGGTGGGCCAAGGGGCGGAAGACCACCCTCCCCTCCACGATGGTAAACATACCCCACAAACTGCCAGAATGACAATATCCCCAGCATTCCCATCTCCCAGGCAGGCACAGGCATATTAAGGCTGGTGTTAAAAATGTCCTTGAGCTCTGCGTCGCTGATGTTGAGCCCCTCCGCTACAACCACAAACTGGTGAGCAAACTCCTTTACGCTGGCATTGCCTTGTTGAAGCAAAAGGAGTTTGCTACACTGATCCACTTGTTGAGCGGAGGGGCAGGGAGATGGGAAAAGGAAGATGCCCATTTCTTCTGCTGAGTCCTCAGATGGTCGGTACGTTCTGTCACGGTAGGGATGAGTGCAAAAAGGTGCGAGGACTCAAGTGCAGGAGAATGGTTTATTTACAAAAAGAAAAACAAAACAAAACCCACGAGGGGGGAAAACATAACTAGCAAATATAAAACAAAACCAGAACATGAAACCAACTGCAGGATCACGGGGAACAGGAAACATTAGACAATACAACGATCCGACAAAGACTGTAAACACAAAGGAACTTATAAAAGGGACAAATCAGGCAGATAATGAGGGAACAACAGGTGGGACAAATGAAACCAATAATGAGATAACAAGGAGGGTGGGGTCAAAACAGAGACAGGAACACAAACACCACATGTGTTACACGAGACAGGACAGGCATGTGACACTTTCGTTGTATGGACAAAAATATTCTTTAGTATGTCTTTAATGAATGTTTAATACCTTTTTAATCAAAATAATGCGAAGCATGTGTGAACATGGTTGGTCAAAAGAATATTAGCAGGCCTCTCATAGATGCCTAGCCAATGATCAGTCGTGCTTTTCTGCGTGAATAAACCCCCCTTTCAGTCTTTACATTGTCTGAAAATTGAATAGAAGCTTCAGGAGACCTTTAGCTGAGCAAGATGATGTTGATGCCAAATGATCCGTATTGCTCTCTATAATTATGTTACAGGACTAAATGATATTCTGGGCTTGTGCTGAACATTGCTGGGCTGCTGGAGTGCTGTGGCTTCATTGCAGCTATGGAGGATCAATTCCTGTATTGATTTCAGGCAAAAAGACTAGGCAAGAATCTCTGTAGATTGTGTTTAACTATTCCGCCTTAGGGAGGGAGGGGGTTGTGTTATGAAAGATGAAGTGTGCTTTGGAAAGGGGTCAAGTTGCCTACATTGAGATCATTGCATAAATGCTTTTAGTTATGAATTTGCATCCCTTTCTGCATCTGGATGATGTTTCATTAGTATTAATTGTAGTGGAGAACACACAAACTCATTTAGACAGAGACAAAAGCTTGCTTTTAGTGGACTCTATGTTCTGGGTTGCTGTGATTTTTAAATTTAACATTTAAAAGTGCCATTTAAAAGTTCAACATTGAAACTCACATTGGGGATCAAAATCGAATTTAAAACTTTACATAAACAAGGTTTTAGGGCTTTAAAAAATGTAAAACAAAGAAATGTTATTAAATAAATAAGAATGAATAAAATAATATATATTTCAGATATCTAAGAGTAACAATAAAAAGCAAATTTGTGACCATGCAAATCTTTGAACAGATGGTCATTATATATATATATATATATATATATATATATATATATATATATATATATATATATATATGACTGACATCAGATGACATCATTCCCTGTCATTTGATCATATTCACTGTTCTTTTTCTGGATAGGGAGCAGATTTTGCTTACTTTGGCAGGAAAAAGCCAGTATTGATTTGTTGTCTCAGTGGATCTCTATGACCAGCAGAGAGTGATAAAGCCAGTCTCCAGAGCTCTCCCTGTGGAAATGAAACACAGCACATCACATGCAGCTCAAAATGCATTCTCTTTCTAGCCAAAGCCTGGCATGTTTTAATGAAATGTATGCACTTGCTCTTCAGTATGCGATTCTGCTGTGATTTCATTCTGTTGAATTTTTCAGCTTTTTTTTTTTTTTAACTCAATGCTGTGGTATTTTGAGAGGAGATGCCTACCTCACAGATGAAACTCGAACCTTGCTGACATTTTAAAACAGGCTTTATTTCAAGCGACAAAGCGATATAGCCTCTTGTGAACAGAGTTCAATCTCATGAAGGCTTACTGTATATATGGTAAAAGAAACCCATAAAATCTCACAATTACCTTACAACCTTTACAAGTGAATACACAAAAAGCAATAACTACGCATAGTAACCCTCTTTTTGGTCATAAACGTGGGCCCACACTTTCATTTCCATCTTTGTTCCACTAAAAGCCTATTTTGGCATGAAATAGACTGATTTCCATCTAGAGCTTGTTCAACTGTCACAGAGGGACTTTAGAAGAGATATTGATCTCTTCTTATATAGATTTTTTCTTCTTATAGATGTGTTTCCCCTTACACAATATTGATCTAATTGGCAAAGGTAAACAATGTTTTTCATTGCTTACAAGACACAGCCGTCACTCCAAAAACATTGCCATCCTGAACATTCAAGGCATATTTCTGTACTGGCCTTTATTAAGTGTTCTTTATTTATAATTTAAACGTGTTTGTTTATCCCTTTCGGCTCTGTATGGACTGTGTGCCACTTGCCGTCCATTTTCAAATCTGTTCATCTGCAACTGGTCAAACAAGGCTTAACTCGCACATTATTACTTCTGCTTCTCATACTGAGCCTATTATAGCAAATAAACAGTAGCTTGACTGACTCAGTTATCAGCAGTCCCAGCAAGGGAACAATACTGTGCAATCCTCATGTTTTTGTCATGTCTCTGAAATGAATGAAAACAAAGAATTTCCTTTAAACAATACTATTTAAGATTATAAATTCCATCTAGTTCAAGCTGTGCTAAAAATAGCCAAACTAATTGCTAACAAAGTCCCTTTCAAGGAAATTTTGTTCACTCGGCGGCCATATTTGCAACACCTCCAGGCAGCTATTTTGGGCATAGACCAAGTCCTATCTATTTGAATAGGGTAATCCTGGAATCTCAAAAACTGCTTGCCGAGCTAACAATTAAATAACATAATTTCAAATCGGCAACAACATCTGACATTATCTGACATCATAAATGTCATATTCATCATAGTGTTAAAAAAGCGTATTTTACAGACTAGTCGAGCCAATGCGCATGTGCAGTCCTAAGCACGAATCTCAGGTTTCTATGGGAACTGGCGCTTCTAGAGGCAGCTGCGGTGGGATGCATTCCGCCATATGCGTTGCAGTTTCTCCCATTCATAAGTAATAGGAATGCACTGTCTGTGTATATCTATATTCCCAGCTAACAGGGAACATTTTCAGTACTTTGGCTAGCGTTTTGGCAAAGTTCTCTCATAATTAGGAGAAAACATTCGTCCAGTAACATTAATAGATTGTTTTAAAGTTATATGATCTTTAATAATTTTCTCAAAACGATAGCACAAAAGCATTCAAATCTGGACGTTTTGAACATTCAAAGGAAATTCAGAAATAACGTTTATGTTAGCTGGGTACAGACTATCCTCTCCGAGCAAGTTTTTCTTTTGAAAGTGAAACTGATTTGTCAAACGCATTATTCAACGGTTCAGTATTTCTTAAGTATTCGCCGTTTTGCAAATACAGGACTTCTGTATTAATATTATTGTAATATGGTTACAGTGTTCGTCTTGTTGCCAGGCCAGTTGTTTCGTACATTGTTACAGGTACGGTCACATACACTTCTCGTCTGGTGTGCAACTGGCTTAACAAAATGCAGTAAACGCTAAACTATTTTGTGCTACAATGTGTTCATGATGACATAATATGATAGCAAATACTAGTTTGCATCATCAAGCAGCATAAATTAACAAAAACTACTGAAATGAACTAAAATAACGAGGCAACACCGGAAACATTACACATTCAAGTTCAAAATGGCCGCCCTACTCTTGCGTTAAAACAAAAAAAGGAAAGAATACTACAAATTAAAAACGGAATAAATTCCGCGGGTGTAGTCTTTGCACTTCTTTGTTTTAGGAATTAGGTCTCCTCTGATGGAGTAGAATGGACTACACTGGATGCAAGCGACGCAACACGACTGAAGACAGTAGAAACCATCATAATTAGTGATGCTGTCTACACTGGATGTAGCCTTGTTTATACTTTCGCCTGGCCAGCGCGAGTCTCCGCAGACTACGCGCGCACCTCCCCAAACGGGCGAGGCGTTTATACTTGACGCGCTTGCCGTTGTACTATTCTTTGAAACGATAGGGGGCGACTCAAGTAATTGTCCTCTAAATCATCAGGAATCAGCGGTTAGAAGAAGAAGCTATACACACGTGACACTGTTTATTTTAGTACACGCGCCACCAATACCATTGTGTAAAACCCAGTAAACCCTGAGATTATTACTAGTGACAATAAAACAAAATATATGGATATGAGAATGTGTATACAATATAAATAAATGAACAATCTCTTATATTTTCTAATTTCACTAAACATTTCATTAAGTTTCGTGAACATTTTTATTAAACATGGACCTTTATGTTCATTAAAAATACTTTTTATGCTATTGTATGCTCATTTGTTAAATGTAAGCAACTAATTTAGACGTGCAAACTGGGTGCCGGTGTGGTGAGAAGTTCGAGCTCGGCCAGATTCGGCTCGAAGTCGTTCATCTTCGGATGCGGCGCCGCGCGCGTTGTTACAAAAAATGTCCCAACTTGCGAACCCAACGCGCACGACCGCCCACACCGCAATGACGTCATTTTTGCCGCGTGCACCTTCGCGCTCGTGCGGACGCGTCGAGTATAAACAAGGCTTGTGGCCTTTTATTACACCTTTATTAAAATGACTATCTTTTATTTGCAGACATATTATTCAGGTAAGATTATAAAATAATGTTAACTTAAGTCAATATTAGATGTCCATGATTTTATTTATTCGAGTAGCCGTGTAATACGCATTAGTCAGCCATTCATCATCCAGCATTGGTGTTTTGCCGTGGTTTATTTTGCGATAATGGCCGGCTCAATGTTCATATTATTTCTGCTGCATGCTTGCCATAGTTGTTGCCCTATGTTTTGAGGTTTGAAAACAAATGTAGAAATACTTTCATGATCGATCATTGCTGTCATTTTCAAGTACTTGTGTGTCTTTGCTCATCCCTACTTGTAGAATAGAATTATAATAAAAAAATAAAAATATGAAAGTTTCATGCAAGACCTACCTTTCCAGCTCAGTGCTCTATACCCCCAACAAAACCAAGAAGGATTTACACATGCTACATATTAATAGTGTTATCAATAATTTATCTCTCCATGCTTCTAAGAGTGAATGGAAACAGCCTTGAAGGACTGTTTCCACCTTCTCACTATATTTGTTGTCAAACATGTTTCTTCACAAGTCATTCGGAAAGTTTTGTAGCGTAAAATGGCAAAAACAACATTGAGATTTGTTTAGGGAATGAATGGTGCATGACTGTAAACTGAATTAATTGGACAAATATTCACACAGATAACGCACAGTCACCACAGCGTCCAAGTGTCATGTCAGTGTCCTCTTTTTGGGTGAAGGTTTTTCTGACACCTGGCTTACGGGCTAGAATGCCAAAGTAGCTTATTTCAATTTGCTCCTGGCCTCCTGTTCTGGCCTTTGTCAGATAGTGTTTCAGCACAGTGAAATGACTGTGGACATGGTATTCTTTTACACTACGAAGAGCATGAAATTGGTATTAGTGTGATGGTAATGGTTGCTTTTCCCTCACTTGTTCTCCTCTCTCTCTGTAAACTGCCTGTTAATTGTGTTTGCCATTAAAAGATCCCACACTGGTGCCTGCCTTCAGCTCCTCGAGTGTGGTGGGGTGATTTGACTGGCAGGCGTGAAGGTGCCGTGCGGTGCGTATTTGAAAGGAAGGTTGCTCCTGAATCAAATGATGATAGTCCCCATCATGGCTCTCATTTCACACTTTACTGTTTCAGTCGGACCCCTCTTTATTGGCCCCGCTGCACTGGCGTTCTAATCAGTGTTGTCACAGACGGCTTTGAAGGACCTTGGCTTGAATATGCTTGCTTTGTAGTTCATATCAATGATTTAAAATGCTGTCATGTTTGTGGAACACAACTGCATGATTATCTTAGCTTTTTCTTCATTCATGCTGTAAAACTAGTCATATTATTCAGTGTTGGAGAATGTTTCTTTAATATGTAATTTGTTGCAATATTGAGTTAATCTGGGGGAAAAGAAACGTGTTTTAAAGAGTAATGTATTACAGTAAGTTACTTTTCCATTACATCTAAATGAATGAGAGTGGAGTTGCTTTGGAGATGTTCAGCTTGCAGGCATTTTTTATACTGGAAGTGCTTTTTTTGCAGTGTTTATCCCCAAAAATCATTTGCATACCATGATATATTGGGTATGTCACGTGTGTATATATATATTTCTTTTTTTTTTACAGTCTATGATATATATATATATATATATATATATATATATATATTTTTTTTACATAACTATAACTATATTTACACAGAACTCATATGGAACAATGTACAATGTCGCTATCTAAGGACAACTTTGATTCCAACATCAGGAGGGGGAAAAATTAATGTGCACTTTAATTTGTGAAAAATAACTGGGCTATTATGATGTAAATTCTAGTTACTTTACTAATAATATTCTGATCAATAATCGGTAACACTTTATTTTACAATGTCCCTGATACACATTTTACATGTACAGTAGTTACTATAGTAATAACAGTCAATTATGCATAGTTACATGCAACTAAACCAAACCTTAACCCTAACCCTAATTAGATAGTAAGTACATATAGTTAATTATTATTACTTAGTACTTAATTGTATAATTGCACTGCAACAAGGACACCTTAAAATAAAATGTAATCCAATAATCTAATGAAAATAATGATCTGATTTTAACATGCATCAATTGTAATAGCATAATACCATAGAATGGTGCAATATTAATTGCATTCCAGAGACAGCAACTTAGTGTGTAGAACCATTACAGCAGTCATATGTTTACTTTAGCCTAAAGTTTATTTGTTCTGCATTCATTGAATTTCTTTTTACACATCATACCATAATGATCTTGCATTGATTGGTCCTTTGAACTTTTAACACATTTCTTTATTTATAACTTTACTTCAGAGTATCCTCGCCTTGAACCCACGGGTGAAGACTTATGCAAATCTCCATTCCACTGCCTCTAAGAAGAATGAGAAGAAGCACTGGAAGAGAAACCCAGAGAGGAGCTGTGATGTGAGTATTGTTAAAATAAATACAATTAATTAAAAGACAATCTCTTCTCATGGGTTGTCTGAAATAACTCACTTTTCCAAAACTCACATATATTGCTGCCTTTGAGTTTTACATTAAATATAAACAGCCAATGGGAAGAAAAGCCCTTGTCATGGCATTCCAAACTTGCATGTCTTTCATTGTTTGTGAAATGTTTACATGATGTTTGTCAGTGCGTTATGGTTATAAAGTACTTCTGAAAATTAGAGGTAAAAGAAAAATAACTATAAGCCATCGATATGTTAGGGCAGGTTCTCTGAATCTCCTGGAAGCTGTAGCCCTCATATCCTCTTCTGTGAGCAAACTTCGTCCCAGTTTACTGATGATAATGAGTACTCTGTGATGTAGTTTATGGTGTGGTGATTCAATGATTATGTCGGTGATGGCTGTGATGATATTACTCTGATGAGCAGTAATAGGGCCGAAGATTATAATTCTATAATTAGTTCCAGCAGCCTAGTTTGTCCAATTATTGTAGAGATTCAAATTTTTACTCTTTTTGCCCTTTTGCTTACAATTTGTCAGTGAGTAATTCTTTAGCACTCATCAGAAAACTGCAGCAAAAGCCTAAAGGAGACATTATGAAAATGCATCATAAGCAGATGCCCCCCTCCCCCCCAAATCCCCCAAGTGGATTAAAAATTCCAAATTTCCTCTCAATTATTATCATATCCTGTGAGTCCTGTGAGTCGAGGCTCATAAGCATATTCAAATGTTCATTTTAAATGCTTTTTCACCATGTGGCGACTGTGTTGATGAAATACCAAATCTTGTTTCCAGAGCTTGCATATTAATTAGCTGTTAAATTATACTACCAATTCCCAGCACTAAGCATTTTGTCTAATTAATAATAATAAAGCCCCCAAGATGTTGGATTAGACTAATCCTTTGCAGGGGAAAATGCTACACATAATTTCAAGAGAAAATGTCAATGGTTATCCCAGTCCCAACAATGCCTCAGTGTAATTGGAAATGTAATTATGTTTCATTTTACCACACAGATGAGTTTTAATACCACACAGAAGCTTTGAGATTAGTCTCCTGTGACACAGGTTTGACCAAGGTCAAGTATTTTTGCATTTGAAATGACAACACAAAAAACACCATGCTGAAGTTTCTGACAACAGATACTTCTCATTCTTCATCATACTAATATGATGATATGGTTGTTTGATCTGTTGACTAGATTTCACATCTAAGAGGAGACAGTTACATGTATCTTTACATATTATTTCCATATATGAGAGGAACAATTTATATTTTTCTCTACGCATCTTTTTTTTTTGTCTTCTATGTCCATCCTCTCTATTGTTATTTTTCATTGAACATTTTATATTTTAATCTTTCTAATGATGGTTTAAAAATTCCACGTTTCTTTGCTAATAGTCTGTTATTCTGTGAATTATTGTTAACTATTGATGGGTGATATACTGTTTTTATATCAAGGTAAATATCATCAATATTGTTATCGATAACAGTACTGATACCTCTATTAAATCGACAGTTTTGATACTTGATCTGAAAAACTGCAAAAAGTACTTGAAGATTGATCCACCCATCTCTATTGCTGACATGCAGTTGTATTATGGGCTGTTAACATATGTTATGCTCGTGATGGAGCAGTGTCGGATCGATCGTGAAGGGAGTGAAAACATGCTTCTACTTTAAAAAAACACGCACCTCTCTCCAGGCAAAACCACGCAACTATGCCTCTCCACACCGCTCAAATATTCTGATATCAAGTCAAAATTATACATAGTCAGATGTTTGAATGTGGTGAGGTTATTCTGTGAAATTTTTTGAGTGGTATCAATAATACCAGCAAATCCTTCTCGTGGCAATCAAGGCACACATTGAGGCACCGTTTGAAAAATGTAAAATGTGCAATGTAAAACAGACTGTATTCTGGATTTATCTCTTCTGAATCTGTATCTTGGCAGAGGTTTCTGCAACACAAGGTTGCCAGTGGAAGAAACAAATCCAGTGGAGGTTGAGGTTGAGGTTCATAAAAGAACTATATCAGAAACAGAATATCAGATGGCTCACTGGATTGGTTTCTTATTCACCACCCATCTGTGTTATAATAAAATGTAGTAACTCTCTCTCATGGCATAAATTAACTTAGTCTGTGAAATCGGGTTAGCCTCAATCTCAATCGTGTTGTGATTTTATTTTCTTGGCGCCTCAGCCGTATATATGTGCGGTGGAATTTTCTGGCTGCTCATCCCTTTGAATTTCATTAAATAGCTTAAGTCAGTTGTCACAATGGCTTCTGTGAAACTGTATTAGCTTATGGAATAAAGAAAACGTACTCGGTTACTAACGTAACCTCGGTTCTCTCTAGAAGAGGGAACGAGTACTGCGTAAGATATCTTACGCTAGGGGAAAATCCTTTTCCGCGAGATATTGAAGCCAAAAATTATCCTTAATTTTGTAATAATGCAAAACGCGTTGCAGCAGCAATGCAGACATAGGCGAGACAGCTCGCGCGCCTATTGGCTGCTCTGCGGCAACTGCAGCAGCCTATCGAGCGAGGCCTGGCGTGACGCCAGACCCAATCAGGGCACTTCGCGCCCGCTGCGTCACGTCCCGCCGAAATGGGCGTGGTCTAGGCCTATAAATATCGCTCGCAGGCAGCTATTATCTGGTTTTTCATCATCGAAGCAACCAGAGCGTGTGCATGCACGGCAAGATACGCAGTACTCGTTCCCTCTTCTAGAGAGAACCGAGGTTACGTTAGTAACCGAGTACGTTCTCTTACGAGAGGTCTCTCGTACTGCGTAAGATATCTTACGCTAGGGGACCCAATGTAAAACGCCGTGCATGCTGAGATCTGACACCAAAGACCCAAGGGCGAAAGCCCGGGGTACATATAGTGCACAATCACTCAGTGAACTCACAGAGAGTCCGGGAAGAAGGAGGGGTGCAGCCTCACTTTTCCACATAAAGTAGCGTCGAAGGGACGCGAATTTCATCATACAGACAGGGCGGGGTACGGCCTGAACTGATGGGAAAAAATGTGGGTCTTACACAGTTTGCCCAGCTTTAAACTGTCGAACATCGAGCTGTGCTCAGCAAACGCAGCATTCTGAGCTGAACGCATCAGGTCAGATAATACTGGTAGTTTAGACCGACAGCAGCCTGGCCTGCAGGGCGGGAACCTCTAGGTTATAAAACCTTATAAATGTAGACGGGGAGGCCCAGCCTGCCGCCATACAAATATCTTGCAAGGCAATCCCACTTGACCAGGCCCACGAAGAGGCCATGCCTCTCGTGGAATGCGCTCTGACACCCAAAGGGCACTGCATGCCCTTGGAGGCGTATGCCAGCGCTATAGCATCAACTATCCATCTGGATAGGCTCTGTTTCGACGCGGCTAGTCCCTTAGAACGTCCGCTAAACGAAACAAAGAGCTGTTCCGTCTGTCTGAAAACAGACGAGCGAGACACATAAGCTCGTAATGCCCTGACTGGGCAAAGGAGGCTCGCGTCTCTTTCCTCATCAGGGACCGGTAGGGCTGACAGAGAGATAATCTGCGCCCTAAACGGTGTGTTGAGGGATTTTGGAACATAACCGTGCTTAGGTTTGAGTATAACTTTTGAGTCATTGGGCCCAAACTCCATGCACGCCGCGCTCACAGAGAGCGCGTGCAGATCCCCTATGCGCTTCACTGAAGCGAGAGCCAGCAAAAACACTGTTTTGAAAGACAGGTGTTTTAAATCGATTGACTGCAAAGGCTCAAATGGCGCACCTTTCATGGCTTCCAGAACCGTAGAAAGGTCCCATACGGGGACTGAGGGAGGTCTGGGAGGATTCAGTCTCTTAGCTCCTCTAAGGAAGCGGATGACTAAATCGTTCCTTCCTATTGACTGACCAAGCGTTGTTTCTGAGAACGCTGCTATAGCCGCCACATAAACTTTGAGCGTGGAGGGGGCCCTGCCCCCATCCAACAGCTCTTGTAGGAAGGAAAGCACCTCCGTCACATCACAGTTTGTGGGTGACACACCACGGGCTGTGCACCAGCCCGAAAACACTGACCATTTCGAAGAATAGAGTCGTCTTGTAGACGGAGCTCTAGCCTGCGTGATCGTGTTTAATACTCCTTTAGGGAGTCCAACATGTACCCGTTGATGGCCCAGACATGAAGGGACCATAGTTCCGGGTGAGGATGCCAGATCGAGCCGCGGGCCTGTGAGAGGAGATCTCTCCTCACTGGTACCGGCCACGGGGCAGTACTTGCTAACTGCATCACGGCTGGGAACCAAGGTTGGTTTTTCCAGAACGGTGCTACCAGCAGTACTGAGCATCCTTCTTCCCTGATCCGTTCTATCACCTGAGGCAGGAGAGAGACGGGGGGAAAAGCATAGAGCGGGCGGCGGGGCCACACATGGGACAGCGCGCTCCTGCTCTTGGAGAAAAATTCTTGACAGTGAGCGTTTTCTTGAGACGCAAACAGGTCCACTTTCGCTCTGCCGAATTTCTTCCACAGCAGTTGGACTGTCTGTGGGTGTAGGGACCATTCGCCTGCCGGAACATTGTTCCTGGACAGTCTGTCTGGTCCTATATTCATGATCCCTGGCACGTGCGCTGCTCTGAGCGAGCGCAGGTTGCACTGAGCCCATACTAGGAGGCGTTCTGCCAGCCTGTACAGTTTCTCGGATCTGATGCCGCCCTGGCGATTTATGTAGGACACCACAGACATGTTGTCCGAACGGACCAAGACGTGGTGACCTTTTATTTGGGGACAAAAACGCGTCAGCGCGTTGTCTACTGCCAGCATTTCGAGGCAGTTTATGTGCAGGAGCTTCTCCCGTTCTGACCACTGGCCGAAGAACGGTCTGCCCTCGAGCAGCGCTCCCCATCCCGAGGTGGACGCGTCCGTGGACACCACTTTCACCCTCGAGGAAGTCCCCAGGCTTACACCTGATTGGTACCAGTCGTTCGCTTTCCAGGGTTTCAGAGCTGTAACGCATTTCTGATTGACCCTGAGGCGAAGCAAACCGGGTGCCCACGCTTCGCGTGGGACTCGCGCTTTCAGCCAAAACTGCAGCGGGCGCATGCGTAGCAGACCCAGCTGGAGCACTGACGATGCTGAGGCCATGAGACCTAGCATCTTCTGAAATCTTTTGAGCGGGACAGACGCGCCGCAGCGAAAAGAGTTCGCTGTGCGTCGAATGTCTACCGCGCGCTGTTGTGATAGTCGCGCTATCATGGATAGTGAGTCCAGTTCTGTGCCCAGGAAAGATATTTTCTGACTGGGTGACAGGGAGCTCTTCGCCCAATTGACACTCAGACCCAAATCCTCGAGGTGATCGAGTAAAATGGTCGTGTGTTCTATGAGCACTGCGCGAGATTGCGCTAGAATCAGCCAATCGTCCAAATAGTTCAGCACTCGCATGCCTCTCATTCTGAGGGGTGCGAGCGCCGCGTCCATGCACTTCGTAAATGTACGGGGTGCTAGGGACAAACCGAACGGCAGGACTGTGTACTGATATGCCTGGCCCTCGAAGGCGAATCTCAAATATCGCCTGTGACGTGACGCTATCTGTATTTGAAAATACGCGTCTTTCAGATCTATTGACACAAACCAATCTCCTTGGCGAATCTGCACAAGGATTTGCCTGGTCGTGAGCATCCTGAACTGTCGCTTCACAAGCACTTTGTTCAGCTGCCTTAGATCTAGTATGGGTCTGAGACCCCCGTCTTTTTTCGGTACCAGGAAGTATCTGCTGTATAGCCCTCCCTCGCTCTGATCTTGAGAGAGAGGTTCTATGGCCCCTTTGCTCAATAGTTTCGTCACTTCGGCTCGAAGTAGATGTGCTACTTCTGTTTTTACCGTGGTCTCGACGCGCGCCACATAGCGGCGAGGGCGTCGGCGAAACTGCAGCGAATAGCCTCTTTCTATAATGTTCAGCACCCATTTCGAAACCCCGGGTAGCTTTGCCCATGCGTCTGCATGGATAGCTAGGGGTCGAATACGAAGCGCGCTCCGCTCGCTCAGCGATGGAGAAGCTTCGGTGTGCTGTAACACAAGCGTGTCGCTCGTGACATTTGAGGCATGGGGCGCGCTGATGACAGCGGGCAGATTGCCCGCGCTCGACTCCTCTACGGTGGTTAACCGCGAGGGGGAGGGCTGGGCGGTTCCCGTGGGAACTGTCATGTCTATGTGTGGATGTGGGCGCGGGACAGCGGGCACATTTATCACACTGAAAGCATCGTTCGCTTGCGTGAAGCGAGTGCACTTTGGTTTCGTTTTTACAGAAACCGTGAGACATGCATAACGTGGTGTTAGTGGGCACTGGGTAGTGGGCACGTTCACCATGTTTGAAGCGCAACCGATCTGAGTCGGTTTTATGTGCGCGAGCCCTGTGTGACAGGCTGTGCTTATGTGTAGGGATGGGCACTGGGCAGTGGGCATTCTTACTACACACGAAACACCATCGGCCGTGGCCGGGACACCAGAAAACACACTCTTTTGGGGATTTATCTGGGTAGCCGTGAAAACGGCATTTGTGTGCAGGCAAGCGGGTGACAGAACCGACTTGTTGGCTGCAGAAAACACTGGAACAGTCACATTTTCTGGAACTGGACGAGCGAATAGCTTTGGTGTGAGTCCGGCCGCAGCGGGACTGGAACACCGTCGTTTTCCTAGCTGTGCTAGGACGACTTCGGGGCCTCGGGCTTCACCGTGATCCTAGGTCGCGAGCCGCGTCCTGCGGGGCGGCGACCGGATGAGCGGGAGCGCGGTCTCGCGCTTCTGGCCTGGCGGCGCTGTGAAGTGGAGGCAGTGGACGGTGGCTGTGGCTGTGAGCTCTGAGCAGACGGTTTCGCACGGCCTGCTGCAGAGCTGGAGCGCTTCGGGAGGAAGTGCTTCATGGCCTGAGACGCTTTCTGTACCTCTGCGAATCTCTCCGCGAAATCTTTGACGGAGGATCCAAAGAGGCCTGTGGCGGAAAGCGGGGCGTCGAGGAACGCGGTGCGTTCAGACTCGGCCATTTCCGAGAGCGTCAGCCAGAGATGTCTCTCAGACACGGTGAGAGAAGCCATAGTCCGTCCAATGGCTTGCGCTGCGGACTTAGTAGCACGAAGAGCGAGGTCCGTGGCACTCCTTAAGTCCGGCACACAGATCGCGTCAGGTCCTTCCTCATCCAGCTTACGGAGGAGATCGGCCTGGAAGATCTGGAGCGTTGCCATGGTGTGCAACGCTGACGCAGCTTGCCCGGCGGCGGAGAAAGCGCGGTGGAGCAAGCTCGACGTCGTGCGGCAAGCTTTAGAGGGCAGGGCCGGCTTAGCGCGCCGTCCAGCGGAGGGCGGGCATAAGTGGGCCGCTATCGCCTCTTCAACCGGCGGCAGCGAGAGGTATCCTCTGTTCTTGGCACCGTCAACGGCGGAGAATGCCAAAGAAACAGCAGGACGCACTCTAGCAGAATAGGGGGCGCTCCAGGACTTGGCGACTTCTTCGTGTAACTCAGGAAGAAAAGGCGCCGGTCTGGACACAGGCGAAGCGCGCTCCCCAGGCAGGAAAAATCCATCCAGCCGGTTGTGAGCGGGCTGCTCAGGCGAAGACCACTCGAGGCCGAGGCTCGCCGCGGCCTGTGCGAGTACTCGCATGAGTTCCGTCTCAATAGAAGCTCTCTTGCCTGACGAAGTGCGGGCAGGGGGTGCGGGGTCCTCAGAGCCCGCCCAATCCTCACTGCCTGACGCCAGGATAGAGCAGGAATCATCCTCTCCCAGCAGGGCTTCCTCATCCGCGATATCAACGGAAGCGGCGGCAGACGGCGGCCGCTGTCCGTCAGGAAGCGAAACAGAAGAAGCCGGGGAAGCAAGCGGGCGAACCGGCGAGCTTTGGCGGCTGAGGGAGGGTTCCGGGGCCCGCTGGGCACGGCGCTTTTTACGGCGCGACGCCGCGGCGGGCGGGGGAGCAGTCTCGGTGAAGACGGCTAGGCGAGTCCTCAGAGTCGCCATTGCCATCAGCTCGCAGTGAGGGCATCCGCCGTCAGCGAGCGCGAGAGCTGCATGTTCCTCACCCAGGCAGGAAACGCAGATCACGTGGCGGTCCCCGTCGCTGAGTGTGGCTCTGCACGAGCCGCAGGAAGGCATCTTTAAAAAGACGCTAGCTCTTTTAGAAATGTGTGTCGCGGCGGCGACACACACACACAGAAATACAGTGCAAATAAAAGAGAAGGATATAAGCGCCGGAAAGCGCAGCAGGAAGGCAGGAAGGCGGCGCGGCCAGCGACTTCAGTGACTCGTCCCGCTGAAGGTGCTCTCTCTCGACGGCGCGGCTTCTAATCCAGCTCCAGCGATGCGTGTGCTTCGCTTGAAGGATGAAAAATCAGATAATAGCTGCCTGCGAGCGATATTTATAGGCCTAGACCACGCCCATTTCGGCGGGACGTGACGCAGCGGGCGCGAAGTGCCCTGATTGGGTCTGGCGTCACGCCAGGCCTCGCTCGATAGGCTGCTGCAGTTGCCGCAGAGCAGCCAATAGGCGCGCGAGCTGTCTCGCCTATGTCTGCATTGCTGCTGCAACGCGTTTTGCATTATTACAAAATTAAGGATAATTTTTGGCTTCAATATCTCGCGGAAAAGGATTTTCCCCTAGCGTAAGATATCTTACGCAGTACGAGAGACCTCTCGTAAGAGAACAGCTTAAGCAGCTTGAACTTTGCTTCCTAAAAAGGGAGGGGTGGGGGAATCCTCTTTAATGTTTCACTGATAATGTCAGCCATGTCATGTTATAGTGTTAAATGGCACCAATTAATCCTTCCGTTTTAAAGTAGAAACTCATAAATCTTTAAAAGCAGGATAATCTCTGAACAGTCTACTCGACGGCGTAATCCTACAGTGTGGTCATATTTAAATCTACAGCATACAGAATCTTTGTGATTTAAGGATAGTTATATTTCTCCCCTTATAACAGCAGTGGTCAATATAATCAGAATATTTGGCATGTTTCATAAGTAATAATTCAGGGTGCAAATTACAATGAGATTTTGGTCTAGCCCTTTATTTTATGAAGTCAAAACAAAAGGTTGATCTTAAAACGCTAGGCAGTTTTAATTCTTCATATTATATTAGAGACATTTCAGAGCCAGAATGCTTATTTTAAACTGCCGCAAAACGGATAGAAGCTTGTGTGCTTTCCCAAAATATTATATAGGCCTATGTTATTATGGTAACACTTTATAATAAAGTTTCATTTGTTAAAATAAGTTAACTACATTATTATAATGAACTGCCCACCTGGAAGGTGGAGGGTTTCAGAGGAATTCTGAAAGTGCTCTGCAAACTGCTATAGCAAACTCTAACCAGCTATTTAAATGTTGAGCAGCAAGCTCATTGGCTGCAGATGCGACATGAACCAATCAGCTTTCGCCATGTAGTAAAAGATCTAGAGCCATCTAGAGTTTCATGATATAACTATTTTACCCAAAAATGAAAATTCTGTCATCATTTGCTCACCCTCATATCGTTCCAAGTTCCAAAACGGTATGATTTTCTTTCTTCTGTGGAACATAGAAGATTTCTGAGTGTTTTTTTTCCACTGGTCTCCAAAACTGTCTGGTTTCTTCAGCATTCTTCAAAATACCTTCTATTGTGTTCCTCAGAAGAAAGTAAGTCTTACAGGTGTTGTAATGATGAACATTTTAATTTATGATAACCTAAACAAAGAGTAAAACAATCATAAATCGTTTCGTATTTATTGTATGAAAAGTGTTTATTCGCAGATGTCCCTCATTCTTAAAATGAAATTAGCCTTAGCATTACAAAAGTGCTCTTGAAAAGTACATATAGAGTTACTTTAATAGTGTCAACCTCAATGTAATAAATCCACTGTATGATTGACACACTGACATAAATGTAGACATTTTCATGTTCAAAACACTTTGTCCCAACAATGTCTCTGTGTGTTTTTCACTCCCACAGTCTTGTGTGAATTTGGAGAACAACTTCGATGACATCAAGCACACGACTTTGAGCGAGCGTGGGGCACTTCGGGAAGCGCTGAGGTAAGCAGGTCTCCATGGCAACAGTCACAGTCAATGCAAAGAGAAGTTTCGGGTGGGCAGCCGAAGGAACGTGTGTGCATGTGTGTGCCGTTTCGTGGGGTGAGGACGAGTATAGCGTCGTAAGTCATTCTTCATTATTGAGGGAATAGAGGGGTGTACATGCAGCACTTGGCTCTGCTTTTCTCAGGGATTAATTTGTCGGAGGGAAGCCTCCCTCTGGGCTCTGCCTTGACTCTTCAACCCTGCAGTAGATGCTAAGGCTCAGTGCACAGTGAAAAATGTAAATGTAAATTTGTTAGTTGACCTCTGGTGTAGCTCTCAGATTGCAGTCTTAAAAACAATGCAAATGAAAAAGATTTAAGCCTTATAAATAATCTTGATCTAAAATATATTAAGTATGACATACATTTTTGCACCCATGTTAACAGGTTGCAGCAAAATAGCATGTAGCATGTTGTGTGGCAGAAGTGTCGTGCTGCAAGTAGTGTTTAGGCACTGAGCCTATTTTTTGCTCTAGATATCTGTTTGTCAATATAAAGAATGAACTATTCATTCATTATTTAAAACGGACATATTTTGGGTTTGTTACGAATACATTTCAATGATTAAGTTATATATAATCTACAATTTGGCCTTGGGTTTCATTCTGTGTAAATGAATTACTGTGTAATGTGATCTCCTGTAATTAGATTTCATGATGGTATAGTTTGTAATAATTCTTTAAAGCTCACTCCCAACAAACGTTTTATAAATTATGGCTGATATTAAAGGAAACATATAAAGGAAACACTGAATGTGACAACCCATATCACTTTATTTTCTGCATAGAGCCTAGGTCTGAGTGATATAACGAATATTTACAATTCGGATTCAGATTCAACTTTATTGTCATTGTGCAGAGTAAAAGTACAGAGCCAATGAAACACAGTTAGCATCTGACCAGAAGTGCAAACAGTAAATATATATATATATATATATATATATATATATATATATATATATATATATATAATTAATAAATCTAAATCTAAACATATATATATATATATATATATATAAAACATATTATAGGAGAGCAAAATATAGGATACAGGTGCAGAGACCAGCTCAATGCAGTTGTGCAAGTGCAATATATTACATAATGCAGTACAAGGTGCAAATGTAAAGTACAGTATAAACACAGAAAGTGCGTTATTGAGAATGAGGCATGTGTATACGTAAATGGCCAGTGACCACATCTGTGCAAAATGGCATCATGAGGTAGAAAGAAAAGTGCAAAAGTAAGAGGCATAATAGGAAACATTTGTAAGGTTGCAGTATGGAGACATGTTAATGTACAATGCAGACTTTTTATATGCTTTTTATATTATGAATATAATATATATGTCATGATTTTAAAGACAATATCAAATTTAGCAAGTGCTTTTTATTTGTCATTAGATTACTTATGCAACCCTTCCTTGTCTTGCAACTCTCATTTAACTATATTTGTGTCATTAAAAAAGCTTCACAAAGCATTTAATGTTTTTATTATATTAACTAGTTTCTGAAAAAAAATATGTAGATAAATATTGCTCTTTAGTATGTTATTGCGTATAAATGAAAATGATTAGATATTGTCTGTTTTATTACTCATTTCATGGTTTTTACTGTGGTTTAGTAATGAATTTTCTTTGAATCTTTAATTGAAAAACACCTTTTTTAAACCACAACAAATACAAAAATATTGGGATCTTCTGTTTATTTAATATTTTACATTTAGGATATACACTACAGTTCAAAAGTTTGGGGTCAGTAGCATTTTTGATAAGTCTCTTATACTCACCAAGGCTGCATTTATTTGTTTAAAAATACAGTAAAACCAGTAATATTATTGCAATGTAAAATTACTGTTTTCTATTTGAATATATTTTAAAATGTAAATTATTCTTGTGATGGCAAAGGTGACTTTTCAGCAATCATTACTCCAGTTACATTACAACATTTCTTATTATTAAATAATGTTGAAAACATTATTAAAACTGCTTAATATTTTTAGTATGAATCATGATACATTTTCTTTCAAGGATTCTTTGATAAATAGAAAGTTCAAAAGAAAAGCGTTTTTTGCAACAATTTACTTTACTGTCACCTGTGATCAATTCAATGCATCCTTGCTGAATAAATGTATTAATTTCTTCATTTCATCTTACTCATCCTAAACCTTTGAACAGTAGAGTTAGTGTATTTTGATAGAGCCCCCAATAGAGCCACAGTTCGATTAGATGTGAAACACGAGTCTGCTGTTGCAGTTATGCTGATGTGACAATTATGTACTGGTTATGCGTGTGGTGTAAAACAGGACTTAGTTCAGAAACGTAGTTGTTTTTATTAAAAATGATAGTGATAAAAGCAGAATGTGTTGACTTTAGATGAGCCTTTCTCAGTCAACCAAAGGATACTAGCACTGACGACACAACTGGTAAAGACAGTCAGATCATTTACCTTGTATCAGTTGTGATCACATCTGTTTGTTGGACATATGTCTTCCCAACATAACGACCTATTCAAAACTATACTGAAATAGCACCACATAATGACTTCATTTGAATAATATGTCTTAATTCTGCATGCCATCGAATATGCATGAGCGCAGCATTACATCTGCTGATCACGAATAAAAAACAAAACCCAAAACGACAGCGAAAACCCAGAGTTGGGAGAAGAAAGAAAGCTAGAGCGAAATTGGAGACATTAATACACACTTTTGTCCTGCAGAGGTTTGATTTTAATCCTTCTCTAAATGAGACACCCCTGCAGTGACTGTCTGCAGATTTGATGAAAGATTTAGGTTTTATAACTGCTAATAATGCTGGACATGAAAGTCTGAGCGGCACGCACTGTTCTGGTGCTCATCACAGGAGGCGGCTGGCTTATTTGGCCTGTTTGTTGGGCGCGGAGGATGCCCCAGGTCTGGATCCCCAGTGTCATGAAACAGCCAGGAAGTTGGCTCCTCATTAACGACCACAGATTGGTTCACATAGTGAGGCGAAAGTTACTGAAATACTACTTTCATACCTCAACTCTTATCAAAGATGCTGCATTTTAGCTCAAATAACTGTATTTTGATGAGTTATCTTCATGCCAGTGAAATCGAGCACTCCAAGCACTCGCAGCATGATTTCACTTTGATTTCAGAATAAATCAGATAATGACTAAGGAAAATTGTGACGTTTCATCCAGAGGTATTTCTTGATAATTATGTGGTAAGACAGTTTAGTTGTCATGTTGAATTGTCTATAGGGCCTATTTTAATATGGTAAGACATTTCTATTAAAACTCTTTTAAAAAGCTAGTTCCTGACACGTTCCTGACATATTCAGTTAATGGAGACAGGTGGATCTTTGGATATTTATTTTGTTCTCACTTATAAAATAATTATCACTTCTTATTTGACTCGCATGAGGCAGTTGTTTTTTAGGTAATCAAACACATACAGCTTACGACTGTGAGACTTAACTATGAGTAAGTACACTTTTGTTCATATAACTACATGTAGTTAAAGATACACATTATGTGTTTTGTCAGAGATATTTTATAAAAATTACTTAAATACACCACCATTTCAAAAGATGGTAAGATTTGGGGTTGGTAAGATTCTTTTAAGATTTTGAAGGAAGTCTCTTCTTACCAAGGATGCATTTATTTGATTAAAAAATATAATAAAAACTAATATTGTGAAATATTATCGTAATTTAAAATAACAGCTGCTGATGGAATAGCGACGGCATTCTGGCGTTCCATGGCTCATGCGCGACATTAACTGCTACTTCATGACTTTCTACTGTAACCGTCTACTACGGGAGGGCAGCTGATTTGCCGTAGTCGTTAATACGTGACAGATTAGATAAGTAATTATTTTCATGTCCGTTTTGTTTATTTAGTTGGTTTGTTTTTATGTAAAATAAAATTGAGATAAGTAATTTTTTAAACAAGTAAATATTTTATGGTTGTGACATTTTAATTGTATCTGTATAAAATTTGATTCCAAAAGCAACACTTCTCTTGCTTAAACCCTTCTCTCTTTTTAAATGATTTTAAATGATAAATTAAAATCATAAATGAAAATTTGTTAAATGATTCAATGATCCATAATGCCATCCTCTTTATTGTTGCGGTTTACTTCCAGTGGCCGTTGCCGTTCCATCAGCTGCTGTTGCATAAAGTCACTATTATCAATGTGGAAAACGGTTACTTAATACATTTTTAGAAACTATGACACTTTTTCAGGATTCTATGATGAATAGAATGCTTAAAAGAACAGCATTTATTTGAAACAACTTTTAAAACTTATTGTCAGTTTTGATCAATTTAATACATACTTGCTAAATAAAAGTATTAGAGCCAGATTTACTAAACAGGGCAAATTAGCGTGAAGGCACAATCCCATAAAAGCCTCAATAAGAGTGGAAAGTTCTGCACGTGATCTACTGACGACGCGCAAATTAAAGAACACAGATGCAGCTAGATCATTTCCATAATCACCAATGCAATCTTTGAAGAGCAGCGCAAATTATGGTCTGGTTTAAGACTTTTTTTGGCCTGTAAAATAATTATGCAAATACCAGTAAATTGACGAGCGCAAAACTTAGTAAATCACTTTGGTGAGTAAGTCCCAATTCGCATACTATCCATCCTAAATAGTATTCAAAAATATAATTAGTGTGTCCGAAATCGTAGTATGTTTAAATATTGAAGTATTCCAAAGATACCCGGATGATATACTTTTTCCGGTGCAGATCCGTGCACACTCTAATATTGACCACAACCCATTGCGCGTTGGACAAGGATTCAGTTAGAATTATGAACACAATTAAAACGTAAATGCAATAACACGTAAAAAAAAAAAAAATACAAATATGCCAGATGCGCGAGACTGATGGTTAAGTGAGAGGTTTAGATAAAGGGGTTTGAATGATACATAATCAGTATCTAACCTGACAAAAATATATTTATGCAATGGTATCAACATTATATTTCATTTGCAATAGCATTGTGGACTAAAGATACGTTTGGTCATTAACCTTTAAATGCATCATTATGCAAACACTTGAGGAGAGTCTCCGCATGAAAGACCCACGACTGGCAGCTCAACGTGCTACTACATTTCTCTCTGATACAGTAGGAAATTAAATTAAATTGAATGTGGACGATTTTAACTGTGAGAAGATGATTGACAGGGTACTTCATACAGTGACATGATGCACACAACTAAGCGACTGAGCGCTCCGTTAAAGACGTAATTATGACGAAGTAGTATGTTCCAAAGCTTGCCTATTATTCTGCTACACACTCAAAAGTATGGACTTTTTCTTCACAAAACAGTACATACTTTTAGGGAATAGTATAAGTAGGCAAATTGGGACGCAGCACTTACATGATTCATTTAAATATTCTCCACTCATACATTTTGCGTCCGAAAGGAAAACTTCTACAAATGCATATGCAATAAGGTCAGCTGCAAAAATAACTATCCACACCTTTTCAGCACAGATTTTTCACTGCGTGTCTTTAGTAAATCCTGACAGTAGTTTTTTAACGCCAAAAGTGGGTTTGCGCTGGCACAAGCTGTTAGTAAATCCTGCCCTTAAAATCTTACTCACCTCATACTTTTGAACGGTACTGTAAGAATTGTTTTTATTTAAGTTAAAAGTATCTTTATTAATGAAATTACATTAGAAATGTATTTATTATTTAAATTATCTCATCATTTGGCAACGGAATTGCATTTCTTTTCATTAATATTTATTCCTTAAAAGAACTTTTACGTTTTGTTAGGGAACTGGAACAGAATCACTAAATTCTTAATGATTTTCATCCCTAGTTATAAGAGTTTTCTCTAGACTTGTACTAATGGTCTGATAGGTGAATTTGGCTTTATATGATACATTCCTGCACGAAAGCGAGGATCTCAAAGCCGACAGCTGCCTTTAGTGTCTGTTGTCAAACCGATTTCACAGATGTCAGATGAAGGAAGTCAAGTAACATGTTGCGTTGTTAAAATGATGAGCTCTAATGAGGAATAACTCCTCTTATTATTCTCTGCTCCACCACACCCCTGACAGAAGCCCTTTTTCTTTTCCTTTTCCTGTATATTCTTTGACACAGGAGCCACAGTATATAAAGGTGGATTGATCATTAAAACCGTTCTCTCATCCCTGCTGTCCCACCACCTAGTCTGAAAGGAGGCCCCTTTGATTCAGAGCCAGGCTTAATTGGTCGTATCTAAAATGGTTTAAGTAATTAAGATGACAGAGCCGGTCTGCGAGAGGACACTTTCCTCATGTCCTATTGGAGATGTCTGGCACCTCTCTAGGGTCCTCATTATGATTAGGTCCCCACAAGTTACATGTCCTCACGAGTGAGGATTTTGATGGGTATCTCTCCAAGTTGACCTCCCACACACACATGATAAATTCTTCATCTCTATAGAAGAGTGTTTGGGATTAAGTTGGTAGTAGTGGGAGGCAGGAGGTGATTTGACAGTGTTCGCTAATGCCCACGTTGGTTTTGAAATGAGCTAACATTGTATCATGTTTTGTTGCACTGAGTAATGCTTGAGCAAGTGTGCTAGAGAGAGACCACAATGAAAACCTTGGTTTTAAAATCTAATTTAATCCTCAATTTACAAAACCTCAAAACTAATGTTATTCATATTAATTAAATCCAAATTAATAAGAACTATTTCAGATTCTGCGCTTTTAGGTCACTAATCAAGTAAATTTGTGGCATTGCTCATAGATGGATGTTCTTCCAAGATGCTCTTTGGATCATTTTTAAATCATACTGGAGATTCAGGTCTTCATCAGGTTTTAAAAGGGTCATAACATTATTTTTAATATGTTCCTTGAGGATCACTTTAATACAGTTCAGTCATGACAGCTCTGTGGATAGGTGGTAAAACATTGTATTAATGTAAATGGATAATGGAATGTAAATAGGTTTGGTTTTGGCGAACTAGACCTGCTGGTGCTGCTGCTACTTGAGCTTTGGTTTCTGCTGCTGCTGTAGACCAAGTACCTCTTGAATCTGCTAAATGCTCAGAACATGAAATTAAAAGAAAAAATGCTGCTGTTGCTGCTAGAGAGAGGGAGACCCTAACCCCCTAATCCTAACCTCCAACCTGCCCCAGTGTAGCAGGTGGTGCTGGGGGAGGTGGAGGGCTAGCAAAATAATTTGCATAGCAAACAGAGATAGTGTATTCGTGTGGATGTGTCATGGTTATATAGGGAAATGGCACTGAATATGGGAAATTGATTGAGAACATTACATTGAACAATCCAATCAGAACGTGAAAATGAGTTCAGAATTACAATATGAGTTTAATGACTGAACTTTTAATTTTTTTGCACACACACACAAAAAGAAACGTATGCAGAATTTTTTTTTTCATCCTTATTCTGAGACTGTCTGAAATTATCCATTTTTTAAGGGTCGGCTCAATGTCAATATGAAATCAAAATTTTATTTTTAATGGAATAGTATTTATTGTAAATGATTTATGCGTGACCATCATGTCTTATAATGAGGAGGACGTTTTGAGTTATGAAACTTGCAGGATGTTTTAATGGTACAAGGACCTCTTATATGTCAAAGGATCAAGGAAACTGTAAATGAAACATATCATATCAACAATCATATCATATCATATCATATCATATCATATCATATCATATCAGAATCATACTAAATTAGAAAATAGCTTACAGTAATAGAAGTATTTTCATTAGTGTTCCCGTGGACTATATTTCATCTGTGGAATTTTATAGGATTTGTGGTTCAACTGTACCACAAGAACTCACTTGTTGTTGTTATGAAATTTGTTGTGTTCTGTTGATTCACAGTTTATTCCACAATTGAAATGAGTGAGAAATATATGTGTGTGTGCTGCTGAATCTATAATGGATGTGTAAGCTGTTGGCACCGCAATGAATCGGTTGTCAGTGTATTTCGCTGAAAAGCTTCCCATATCACCCCCCATCCTTTCAAATAAAATGTTTTACAATAACCATGTTTTTGTAATGAATTTTATATATGCATATTTTCCCCAGCTGGTCAGGTTTTTTATCATCCCTCAGGCAAATCCTGAGGGCTTCCCTGTGAAGGATGACTGTACAAGTAAAAGAGAATGCAAACTGAAATGTTACAGGAAGCCCTCTGTTTCTGTAGTAAGAGGGAAGAGTAGAGTAGGTCAGGCTTATGGGGTTGAAAGATAGCCTTTGTTTGCATGCAGTTACAGACATAGGCAGTGACCAGATTTCTGAAATGAAAACTGGAGACATTTATACTTCATCCATTATTATAGTATTGAAAATTGTAATGTTACAGTATTAATTATAAAGGAGGACAGTTCAGGTTTTGTGTATTTTGACCTTTATAAATGTAATACTGTGATGAACTATGGTCATCGTTTTTACATTTAAATTCAACACAAACTTGAACATGAAAGACTGGATCTAAATTGGATCTCAATGGATCTAAATTAAATAGAAATTGTAAATTGCTCAGTTTAATTGCCGTCTGTTCAGTGAGTTTATTATTTTTTAACCTTAAAAAAAAATTATTCACCACTGTATTTATTTATTAATAAAACATTTTTCTCAAGCATATGCAATAACTAGCACTTAATTATGGTTTTATTTCAGGAGTTATTTAGGATGTTTTTAATCTAAAAACAGACATTTCTGACAACTACACTGTCTTGGTCAGAGATATCTGAAATAAAAACAGTCCCTTGTCATTTTATGTATTTTGTATATTCCTTCCAGCTGTGCTAACTGCAGACAACTCTACTTAATCAGGTTCATTAGGATTATTGATGGGATTCTCTGTTGAGGATAATTAACAGCAAGAGATTCCCAAGTGCACTTCACTCCACATGAGCGGATGCCTAGAACATATATTTCCTCAACATCAGTCACATATGACCTCTGTCAAATGAAATGAGTGTACAACGCTTTGACACTGTAGTGACATGAGGTATTACCGCTGACACAGTGCTGGAGCGGAGTGCATATTCCAGAGGTCATGTTTAGTCTGACCTCCCATTGCGGCTCATTTACCGGCTGGTGCTAAGACCAGGCAACACACGCAAATAAATAATGGAACAAGGTGCTGAATTTAAGAGTGCAGGGGTCAGAGCTTAGCGCTTCTACTGCGTTCACACAACAGAAAAAATTCTAATTTCCATTGAAAAAAATGTGAATGTGCCTCCAGCGCAGCACTGTGTGCAATGCTAAAGATGTATGTACTGTAAATTAGCCAAGAAAACGGAATTGTGGCATTATTAGACACAAGCAAATATTTTAAGGCATAAATGTTGTGAGATAATGTCATAACTGATATAATTGAGAATCCCAGCGGCCTCCATTCTTAAATAATGGAAAACTCCCAGTAGCAACAACGCGCAGCATCCATCAGAGATCTCAGTCACAGCCCACAGGGAGAGCTGACTCCGTTAATGATCATACTGGAATTATTCTGCCCTTGAAAGCGAACTTCAAATGCATATTTATTTGACTGAATTACATTTAAGGCCTAAGCTTTTCATTTCTCAAGCAGTACAGCATTGACTCTATGTTTGCCCTTGAAGTCCCATGCTACAGAATATGATAAAATGTATTGCTTTAAGTTTATTCCATGTTTTCGTTATGTCAATTAAGTATGATTTTGTGAGACATGAGACTTTGGAAATGTGCTTTTCTGTCTGGTAAATATAGTTGGCAGCCGAGAAAAAACAATTATTTTTAGAGAATCCAAAATACAGTGCAACTAGTGTAATTCCTAAAACAAAATTACTCTAACGCCCGTTTCACATATACTCCGTTTGCGGTGCGTTTGCGGTGCGTAATTTTTTCTGTACCCATGTTAACAGGTTAGAGCTTTCACACTGCACGCAGATCCGGAGCGGTGCGAGTCTATTTTTGCTGTGCTGCACACGCTGAATTAAAGTGACAGCGCATGGTTCGTGGTCAAAATCAACACAGATTGACATGAAAATATAATAATTTCACCATAAATGCATTTAATTAAATAAAATGTAGTAATCTCACCATAAATGTATTTAATTTAATACTACTATTTTTCACAGTCATCTTTTTTACTTTAAGACCGGGGTAAAGCAAAGAAAACGTACTCGGTTACCTAACGTAACCTCGGTTCTCTCTAGAAGAGGGAACGAGTATTGCGTAAGTTGCTTACGCTACGGGTAAAGTTGTCTTTTCTCGAGATCTGAAGCCAAAAATTATCCTTAATTTTGTATTTATTGTCAACGCAGTGCGGCAGACAGCAGACCATGGCAGGCTGTATGAGCGTGCTCATTGGCTGTCCTGCGGCAACTGCAGCAGCCTACCAGTGAGCCCTGCGTGACGTCGCGCCCTCCACGCGCCTGGCCCGCCAGAATGGGTGTGGCTAGCGTGTATAAAAGAGGGGCTCACAGGCTGGAATTCTGGTTTTCATAGACTGAAGCGAATAAGCTCGTGGCGCGACACGGCAGGTTACGCAATACTCGTTCCCTCTTCTAGAGAGAACCGAGGTTACGTTAGGTAACCGAGTACGTTCTCTTACGAGAGGTTCTCAGATCTCGCAATAACATGCGAGAACAGGCGGCCAGCAACATGTCATAAGCACTTCATAAGGGTACAGAGCAGTACTGCCGGTCTGTGTATAAACCCGAGGTGAGTGCGGCCAGCAACGCGGGCCAGCACAGTACACAAGCACATCACAGGGAAAATATATAGAGCGGCCTCGCCGGTCCATGTATGAAAAGTGTAAGCCCTAGCGCCACAAGTGAAGACTAGGCGGCCAGCAACGCGGGCCCGCACTAATACATCAGCGCATGATGGGGAAAAATACAGAGCGGAACCACCGGTCTGTATAAAGAGACTTTTATCCCTAGTGCAGCTTACCAGAAAAGCTAGTAATATAGGAGTAGTCTGCGCATAATAGATGGGCAGAACATACATCCCGCTTAGACTGATAACAGTTTAGCCTGCAAGGCGGGGACTTCCAGATTATAAAATCTCACGAATGTGGAGGGGGAGGCCCAGCCTGCCGCCATACATATGTCGTGAATAGAAATCCCGCTAGACCAAGCCCACGAAGAGGCCACGCCTCTGGTGGAATGGGCTCTGATGCCCATAGGGCACTGCAGGTGTTTGGACGCATATGCAGCTGCGATTGAGTCCACTATCCATCTGGACATACTCTGTTTCGAGGCGGCGAGACCCTTGGTGCGCCCACCAAACGAAACGAAAATCTGCTCGGAAACGCCAGAAGGCGGCGGAGCGTGTGATGTACACTCTCAGCGCCCTGACGGGGCATAGGAGGTTATCACTATCATCACTGTCAGATGCAGGCAGAGCCGACAGGGAGATGATCTGCGCCCTAAAGGGAGTGCCAATCGCTTTTGGGACGTAACCATGTCTCGGTTTGAGGATGACTTTAGTGTCATTAGGTCCGAACTCGAGACACGCAGGGCTGACAGACAGCGCGTGTAAATCCCCCACGCGTTTTACTGATGCCAGAGCTATCAGAAAAACGGTTTTAAGCGAAAGGTATTTCAAATCCACGGAATCTAATGGTTCAAAGGGAAAAGCTTTCAGGGCCTCCAAGACCAAAGAAAGATCCCAGATAGGAACCGAGGGGGGCCGCGGGGGGTTCATCCTCCTGGCTCCCCTAAGGAAGCGGATAATGAGCTCATTTCTTCCTATTGCATGGCTGCGCGTCGCCTCAGCGAACGCTGCGATAGCCGCAACATATACTTTGAGCGTGGAGGGGGACCTGCCCTTGTCCAACAGCTCTTGTAGGAAGGAGAGCACCCGCGAGACCCCGCATGTGCGTGGATCCATGCTCCTAGTGGCGCACCATTTAGTGAACACTGACCATTTAGACGCGTAGAGTCTTCTCGTGGAAGGAGCTCTAGACTGTGTGATCGTGTTTATGACCCCTTCTAACAATTCAACGGGTATCCGTTGATTACCCACGCGTGCAGAGACCAGCGCTCTGGGTGGGGATGCCATATCGATCCGCCGGCTTGAGAAAGGAGATCTCTCTTGACCGGGATCGGCCAGGGGGGTTAGTGCGACAGCCTCACTAGCTCTGGGTACCAAATTGGTTCCCCCATCGCGGGGCTATGAGGAGCACTGAGTGGCGTGTTTTCCCTGACCCTCTTTATTACCTGTAGTAACAGAGAGATCGGAGGGAAAGCATACAGCGGGCGGCTGGGCCAGGTTTGGGCCAACGCATCCTCGCTTTTGAGAAAAACCTTGGGGAATGAGCGTTGTCTTTTGACGCACATAGGTCGACTTCCGCCCTGCCGAACAGGCGCCACAGCAGCTGGACTGTCTGAGGGTGCAGGGACCATCCTCCCGGGGGAATGTTATACCTGTACAGTCCGTCTGGACCGACATTCAGGTGGCCAGGCACGTGCGCGGCTCTCAGCGAGCGCAACGAGTGGTGAGCCCACACTAGAAGGCGCTTCGTCAGATTGCAGAGATTTCTGGATCTGACACCGCCCTGTCGGTTCACATAGGACACCACAGACATGTTGTCCGAACGGACTAGTACGTGGGGATCCCGTATATGTGGGAGGAAATGCTTGAGCGCGTTTTCGACCGCTATCATCTCCAAACAGTTTATATGGAGGCATTTTTCCTGGTCTGACCACAGGCCAAAGACTGGTTTGCCCTCGAACAGAGCGCCCCAACCTAAGTTGGATGCATCCGTTGAGATAACTTGCGGCGTGAAACGGCTCCCATTCTCACTCCCTGCTGGTACCAATCGGCCGCTAACCAGGGTCTCAGCGCTGAAACGCAGCTCTGAGTCACTCTGATTCGTATGCCGCCGGCCGCCCAAGCTCGGCGAGGCATACTGGCGTTCAACCAGCGTTGTAGGGGGCGCATATGTAATAGACCCAGCTGAAGCACTGCTGCAGCTGACGCCATATAACCCAGCATCCTCTGAAACGTTTTCAGGGGTGCGGCGCTGTCCAGCTGGAAAGACGCGGCCAGGCGCTTGATACGGCGCGCTATATCGACAGCCGGGCCGTCATTGCCACAGAGTCCAGTTCCAAGCCCAGAAAAGGGGTTGACTGACTGGGCAGTAATGAGCTCTTGGTCAGTTGACCGTGAGACCCAAGCTTTCCAGGTGGCTGAGAAGCACAGTTCTGTGGGAGATCAGTTCTTCCTCTGACTGTGCTAGAATCAGCCAATCGTCCAGATAGTTCAAGATTCGCATACCCTGACCTCTCAGCATTACTGAGATGTGCAAAGGCATGCGATGTGCAAAATACACATCTGCAGTCGCCTTTTAGGGGACTGACAGAGCAAAATGCTTTAATGGCTCAGGAGACCTCCTGAGAAAACCAGGTTGCTGCTGGAAGAGGTGTTAGTGAGGCCAGCAGGGGGTGCTCACCCTGTGGTCTGTGTGGGTCCTAACACCCCAGTGTAGTGATGGGGACACTATACTGCCAAAAGAGCACCGTCCTTCGGATGAGACGTTAAACCGAGGTCCTGACTCTCTGTGGTCATTAAAAATCAGGAGTAGGGGTGTAACCCCGGCATCCTGGCCAAATTTGCCCCTTGGCCTCTGTCCATCATGGCCTCCTAATCATCCTCATATACTGATTGGCTTCATCACTGTCTCCTCTCCACCAGTAAGCTGGTGTGTGGTGGGCGTTCTGGCGCAATATGGCTGCCGTCGCATCATCCAAGTGGATGCTGCACATTGGTGGTGGTTGAGGAGATTCCCCCATTCCATGTAAAAGCGCTTTGAGTGCCGAGAAAAGCGCTATATAAATGTAATGAATTATTATTATTATTATTATTATTATTATATGCTCATAAAAAACATTATTTTTATTTGCTGTCAGAGCCCGGATTCGAACACGGGTCTCTGGCGCGATAGCCAAGTGTTCTGCCACTGAGCCACAGGGGAAGAACACAGAAGTGCCCTCATTGGGCGTGACGTCACGCAGGGCTCACTGGTAGGCTGCTGCAGTTGCCGCAGGACAGCCAATGAGCATGCTCATACAGCCTGCCATGGTCTGTTGTCTGCCGCACTGCGTTGACAATAAATACAAAATTAAGGATAATTTTTGGCTACAGATCTCGAGAAAAGACAACTTTACCCGTAGCGTAAGCAACTTACGCAATACGAGAGAACCTCTCGTAAGAGAACTACAATTTACCTCAACAAGGTGATATAATGAACAACACTTGTCTCATTCATGGAGGTGGAAAAACAAGTTCTTTGTGACATGCAAGATTTATTGTATTAAAATTTAAATGCAAAAGAAAAGACATGAGAGTCGGCTGTTTTTGTCAATTTTAAGTTTCAATTTTAATAGAAGTAGGCTACATGGTTAAATATTTTACCACTTGCTTGAGCAACTTAATATATAAATCTATATAGAAGTAGTATTGAATAATACGTTTTTTAAATTGTGTTGAAACGTCTATTAAAGAGTGTATATGTGTACAAAAAGAATCGCAATGCTGACAAAACTTTTTTTTTAAAATAAAAGTTGCTGATAACTTCTGGATTTGAAATACAAATAGTGAGTAAATGTGTTTGTGGTACAGCCGCGGATCAGTTACGCACTGCAAACGCAGTATATGTGAAAGCACTATAGCGTGTGCTGCTCCTGCACCGCAGCACGCACCGCATACGCACTTCAAAAAGAGTATGGGCCCTATCTTGCACCCAGCGCAATTGACTTTGTACACCGACGCATGTATCATTCCTATTTTGCACCCGCGCACAGCGGACTTTTCCCTCCACAGACATACGTCGGTAAACTAGCAAATGCATTTAAGCTCCCGGGGGCGGTTCAGCGCAAAGAGGAGGCGTGTTCCGGCGCAAACGTTCCCTGATGCTATTTTGCAGGTTTAGAAAACAATTCCGCCACTGACCAGGAAAAACCTAGTTTAAAGTCAGTGGCGCGTTGCGCATGTTATTCATATGCTATTTTAAGGGCGCATGCTTGGCCATAATCAATGTAGCGTGTGCACAACGCGCATACAACTTTGATTCTCTCATCTACACAGAAGCAGCAGTTTTCATTTTTGCAAATCATACATTATTACAATAGATAGATAGACAATTTATTATAAAAGCATACATCTAGCTTACACATTTACCCAAATTATCAAACGCCTGTTTAACCGAAGTTAATTTGGGTGGGTTTCTCCATCCCCAATGTAACTTCTCTGTCTTTTACGGCCCTGACGAGAGCGTTGCTCTCCTCGGCAGTGAACCGCTCCTGGCGCGCGCCTGGCAAATCCGCGTTACAATAGCAATCCGCCATGGAAAAAGCACATCTGCTCTTAAAGGGAATGTGAGATGTCGCTCTGATTGGTTTATTTCACATTACGCCCAAACCACACCTAAGAATAATGAAGCTACTTCAGACCAACCCATTTTAGATTTGCGTCGGGCGCAAGAGTCGTTTATCCCGCCGGTATAATAGCAACAGCGCCCACAAAGTTACTTGCGTTTTGCGCTTGATACTTGCGTTTCAGATTGTTAAAATAGGGCCCTATGTGTGAAACGGGCGTAAGAACAGATTATATTTGAGAGTCAAAAGCAGCCAGTTTAGTTAATTTCCTAAATTTATGAATCTAATGAGTCAACCGTTTTTAGTAAATTAAAAATGAATAGTTTAGCCATGAATTAGTGTTCTGATTGGTTGTTTCAATGTAACTTCTACAGCCAATAAATTTCACATATCCATTAATATTTTCCTTCATAACCACGATGCATCCAAACAAATACACTAACTCTGTGCTCCATGCAAATAATTTATTCTAGCCCTCCGCCTCCCCAGCACCACCTGCCTAGATTTGTTATGGGGGGTCTCCCTCTCTCTAGCAGCAGCAGCATGTTTCAATTGATTTTATGTTCTGAGTATTTAACAGAAGCAAGTCGTACTTGCTCTGCAGCAGCCATAGCTTAAGTAGCAGCAGATATAGTCTGCCAAGACCAAACCTATGTAGTATGTACTGAAATATAGAAAATGGATGAGACTTAAATCAGTGTAGTTACTGACTGGTTGTTCATATGACAAAATTGAGTGTTGTCAGTAGTACAGAATTTTATGAAAAAATTAATATGTTGTTAAGGCCAATTATTAGATCGGATTTATGCCACTTTTACAAATACTGCATTTCTTTTAGTTCTTGCAAGGAATACATATTTGGAAAAAGAATGGTAAATGGAAGCATGAGCTGGAATCAGTAAAATAAATCTTTTCAAAATTATTAACAATTCCCATCCCTTCGCTTAATCCACATTGATTGTCCGCAGATTTTAGCCAGAATTTTTATGTGGTCCTTTTATTATGGATGTATGCAGCCCCTCTATCTCCCGCTGACATTTGCCCGAATGTGTTTGCTCTCAATCAATCAGAAATGCAAAAAAAAAGTGGCAGGTTACCATGAGCCAAAACATTTTAAAAGATTTATGTGAAACTGACCAAAAATCAGGTAACTGAACTATGACCATCGCACCCTTGTTGTATGTCTTGTCTAAACCATGATATTTTAGCTTTAGGTTTCAACTGGAATTTCACGCTCACAGGGACCTAGTCGAGCCTTACCTATATCCAGAGCCGTTCCACTCTTTCTCTCCGATGGAATGTGCTGCATGCATTTTGTTCCTCCTTGAATATTTAATTGGCTAGAGCCAAATTATCCCATGTATAATTTAAAGCAGGCATGTTGTTGTCTACCAAAATGGAGTTCCCTGGTCATTATGAAGTCAGCAGTATTTATAAGAGGTATCAGTCTTCACCACAGTCGGTGCAGAGACATGTCTAAGATTAAACAAGCATCAGCCATTTGTTCTCAGCTCTCCTTTTTCGAACCACACAAAGGGCAAACCATTATCTACTGCTGCAAACCATCAGCAGTGCCAGTAGCTTATTTGACTTAAGGTTTTCTTGCTGTACCTATTTTGTGTTTGTGTATAAATGTTTTTTGTTTTTTTTACTGTGAAGATTTCAAAATATAAATGTATTGTTTTTCATAGATGCTTGAAATGTGCAGATGCTCCTTGTCAGAAAAGCTGCCCCACCAATTTGGATATCAAGTCTTTCATCACCAGCATTTCCAACAAGGTAACACCTATTACAACGCTTGAACTTGCTCGCTCAGCAGCTACGCCAAACAGAATTTATTGATGGTGGCTTAAGTGATAATCTTATAATCCTTTGCGTATTATATTTCTCAGTTAGTTAAGCATAAGCACTTACATGGCTTTATTCGGCCAGGTAAAATCTCCAAAGCTCTGCTTGAGTCCATGTTTATCGTTGGCTCTTTTGTGTGTCTTCTAGAACTACTATGGTGCTGCTAAGGCAATACTGTCCGATAACCCTCTGGGTTTGACCTGTGGCATGGTGTGTCCCACCTCTGATCTGTGTGTGGGGGGCTGTAACCTCTATGCCTCTGAGGAAGGCCCCATCAATATTGGTGGGCTGCAGCAGTTTGCTACTGAGGTAAGGAGCTCTTCTAGTGCAACAGCTAAAACTGCAGATTTTTTGCTGTTAAGTCAAAGGTCTGTTGTGGACTATGAGGGTGCAAATAATGTTCAGATAATCGTTCAACTGAACTCAAAGCTAAGAAAGTAATGCAGAAAAAATATTGTCTGGAAGTCCAAATCTTATTGTTTAGACTTTAATGGTGATTTAATGTAATTATTCCTTCAGTGCTCTCCTCTTTTCTTTCTGCTGTCTTGTACTAAGTCTTGTACTTTCACTTCCTCACTCACATCCCTATAACAATCGCCAGGCTCTTTTTAGTTCCTTTGAGAAAAGTCAGTGGAAAAGTCTTTTTCTCTGATGGAATGGACTTTTTTTTCAAAGGTATAAATCAAGAACAAGCTCTGGGAGAAAGAGAAAGTTAGCCTTTGCTCTCTTGTTTTTTCTTTAGTTCTTAATCTTTTTGAGGAAAAGTAGAACACAAGGACTTTAGAATTGAGATTTTTTTTTTTTATGTTGCCTGCCTAGTATCCCACTACTTTGCACTGTCCTGTTTATTTAGCTTATATGGGCTTATTTGTTGGTAAATACTTATTGTATTTATTGTCTCTGCTATGATTGACTTAGCTGGGTCGTTATAAACACTGATTTTAAACATTCTATTAGACAAATAATGCATTTCAGACAGTATATACATATTTCAATGCATGTTATTGAATATACCAATGTTAATGTATTTGGTTTTGGTGGACTAGCTTATATCAAACAATGAACCAGACTATTTAAATGTTGAGCAGGCAATCTCATTGGCTGTAGGATCTGCAGAGGCTTGTGCCGTGCGGTAACGATGTGATTGCTTGCAGATTTTATGTAAAGTACCTATCATCCTGCGCCCTCTAGAGTTTCATGACATTAGTCAAAATTTTGGGGTCTGTACGATTTTTTTTTTCATGTTTTTGAAAGAAGTCACTTATGCTCACCAAAGCTGCATTTTATATGATCAAAAATACTGAAAAAACAGTAATATTGTTAAATATTATTAACATTTAAAAACAATTTTATATGTTAATATATTTTAAAGTGTAATTTATTAATGGGGATTAATTTCAATAGCCATTACTCCAGTCTTTTTTTGCTGCTCACGTAACATTTCCTATTAATTATTATAAATGTTAAAAGCATTTGTGCTGCTTAATATTTTTGTGGAAACCATGACACTTTTTTCAGGATTCTGTGATAAATAGAAAGTTCAAAATAACAGCATGTAATTTATAGCATAAAGGTATTTACTGTGACTTTTTATCAATTAAATGCATTCTTGCTGAATTTTTATTATTATTAATTTCTTAAAATCTTGCTGACCCCAAACTTTTAACGGTTACTTTGTCATGATCTATGGGGCTGCTGTTAGCGTTGGTTGCAGAAGAGATGAAACAGGATCTAAGTGCAGCAGTCTTTATTTAGAAATAAACTCAAATCACAGGAACAGAACAACCAATGTAGTAATGACATAGAACTGATAATGAACTGAAAGAAACACAGGGCTTAAATAGACAGCAAACAAGAGAAGCTAATTAACTAAACACACCTGAACAAGACTGAACTAATTAACAACCTAGAAAAACCAACCTAGAGAAACAGACATGAACAGAACAGAACAGAACAGATAAAAAACAAACAAATAAACTTAAAGCGTGACAGCTGCATCCGAAACTGCATACTTCCCTACTGTATAGTAGGCGAAAAACAGTTTGTGACAAAAGAAGTATGTCCAAATTTTTACTTGCCCTGCCAAAATTTTCTCTGGCCCCACCAATAAATGAATAAAATAAAATAGGCCTAGTTATTGTTTAAGTTGTTTTTGATCCATGTAACCTTAATAAACAAGGTTATGACACCAAAAACTACTAGCCTAACTCATATAAATGTTAAATATTGTTAAAATCAGTAATAAAATAAGAACAAATAATCAAATTATGAGCTATGCTACAAATAAATACACCAGAACAGACATATGCAAATGAAATAAACAGTTCTTTTCAGGTTTTTCATGTAGGTCTAACTAGATATTCAGGTTTTCTGTAATATATCTGTTATTGCGTGTATGAGATATTCAGGTACAGAAATCAACTGTAAAATATCACTGCATAGTCTTCACTGTATAAATATAGATGAACCCGTATTAAAGTTATTCAGTCAAGAGCGGTGAGCAATTTTTTCTGTCTTTAATTTGATTAACGTATAGAAACAGACAGCGGCAGGACTGCTGTCACTATTCAAAATAAGTACCTAATCAACAATGTTGTTTTCGTCAACGATGACGATAACGAAATGATTTCGTTGACGCATCTTTTTTTTTATGACGATAACGCGACGATGACTTGCTAAAAATGACTCTAAGGTGACTAAAACATGACGAGACGTTTTCGAGTTTTCGTTGACGAGACGAGACGGAACGAAAATGATTTTAAGTCTGACGTTCACAATGCATGTCATATCTGCCTATTTTGCGTGAAATGTGTCTGTTTTGACCTAAAAAAGTATCAGCAATGCTGCCGCTTCCTATCCTTGTTTTGGGTACGCCCACCACCCGGCTGCCGCCATGCCGCGCACCAGATTCCACACAACAACAACACACCTGTGGCTGCGGCTAGTCACTCGCCACACATCTTCGATATGAGGCGCCGGACTGGACAAAAGCGAAACGAACTGCGCGAGCGACAGTGACCGAGTGTGTCTGCGCGCGAGAGAGACCGAGAGTACGCGAGAGAGACCGAGTGTGTCCGAGCATTAGTTTAGTAGGCTAATTGGTACAAAGTAATATATAATTATTATATAACTTAGATTATAACATAAATTATTATTTAACTAATTATATAATAAAGCCACAATTGCCAAAGTAAGAATGTTTTTATTCCTGGCTTTTTTGGAGTAAAACAGTGATTCCACTGTTACCACTTTATCTGTGTGTAATGTTGTAGTAGCTCAAATTGAATTGAGTTACAACACTCGAATTGCAACACTTGCTACAACCTGTCAAACCTAAGCCCATTTCCAATACTTTTTAACCTGGGGGTGGTGGTGGCGCAATGGATAAGACACATGCCTTTGGTGTGAGAGACCCGGGTTCGAATCCACTGTGAGACACCAATTTGTCCCTGAGCAAGACACTTAACCCCTAGTTGCTCCAGAGGCGTGCGACCTCTGACATATATAGCAATTGTAAGTCGCTTTGTATAAAAGCGTCAGCTAAATGAATAAATGTAAATGTAAATGTAAACCTAAATTAATTTGTTAAAGACTACTTTTTTTTTTTTTTTACTAAAATTGACTAAAACTTGACTAAAACCTTTTTGTGTTTTCGTCGACTAAAACTTGACTAAAACTATCAAGTTTATAAATGACTAAAATGTGACTAAAACTAAAAAGCATTTTCGTCCAAAAGACTAAGACTAAAACTAAAAGGGCTGCCAAAAACAACACTGCTACTCAAGAGTGCGCGATTTCGGACGCAGCCTGTGTTTGTCTTGGGACTTTTGTGTCACTTCCTGTCTCATGTGCCATGGTTGACGTATTATAGTTTTTTCACCTTGATTTGTTCCTTGATTGTTTCCACAGGTGTTTCGATTATACGGCATGCTGTGTTTTCATCAAAATGTGGATATATTTGCTAATACAGCAAGAAAAAAATAATGCAGACAGGCCAATTAAGCATATTTTTTGTAAGATAAATATAAATAATTTGAATACAACTTAACATTCTATTTGTATAATAAAATAAATTAACCAATTTTTTCCCCATATGGTTAATGCTAGCATTCTTGCCCATAAAAGTTATGTCCACATATGGACGCTTTTCTGTAGAACGACCCAGTCTTATCTTCTCTTCAACTGACCTTAGCAAATCCCTCCATTTTCACATCCCCCCTCTTTGAAAAAAATCATCCATAAGAGGTCCAGAGAGTCCTGCAGGAGAACGCCAACTGAACCATCCCGTCAGCTGCTCCTCTGTCACCTCTTACCGTAGATATGACAGCTTCTCTCTTCTCAAATGTGAAAGGCCAGGTTTTTTTTATCAGCCTGTTGATTAGATAAGCCCAAGACAGGGCCATCAGCGACCGTTCGCCTTCCCTCCTCTCCTCAGTAAGAGCTCGCCGACATACACAGACCAGTGCCTGCATTAGCGTAAAGCAGGAACTGTACAGTACATCACATACAGTAAATCACATTATACTGTATGCCCAGGGCGGCTTCTGGTAAACAGTCAGTTGAGATGAGATGATGCAAACTGGGCCTGAAAGGCTTTCTGGAGCTAAATAAGAGAGGAAAGGGAATAAGGTAATCACGGCGTAATGTTGTTTCATTGGGCTAGAGCGGATCCGTGCTTTTACTGTAAAAAGCTCTAGGCTAGGTCAACTTTGAACTGTAATTTGCAGACTGATTAGAGTTTACAGTGCCTGGGAAATGTATGTGTAAATGTGTATTTTGCTCCAGTAGGAGAAAGAGCCAGAATAAAGGCGAGGTTTGTTTTAGGAGTTTCCTGTGCTCTCCTCAGGTGTTCAGCAATATGGGCATCCCTCAGATCAGGAATCCAGAGCTTCCCCCGGCGAAGGAAATGCCAGAGAGCTACCACACAAGGATCGCTCTCATTGGCTGCGGCCCTGCCAGCATCAGCTGCGCCTCCTTCCTTGCTCGGCTAGGCTACGACAACATCACCATCTTCGAGAAACAGAAATACATCGGTGGGCTCAGGTAAAGTGAATGCTTCTGAATTTACATCTGCTAAACTAAAGGTTATGACGCACTACTACAAATATGAAGTTATGGATCCTCTTATCTACATTCTGAAAAGATCATGCTGGTCTTAGCTGGTGGAGAACTGCAGTCTTGCAGAATAAAACATAATCAATGTCCTGTCATAGTTATCTTGTATGTAGAAACAGCTGTCTAGGTTTTTGTTTACAAAAATACAGTAGGTCATTTAATTGTCAATCAAATAAACAAGCACAAAAATAAACAAGTAGATTCAGATCAACCTATTGAACTTATTTGTATAACTAGTATGTTACTAGTATTAGGATATTATTTATATTATTAATAGTATATTAAGGATAGGCAAACCGGTTGTAAATACTACACATATGTAATTAAATGTAATAGTTTTGTTTATAATTAGTTTTATTTATTTGTTTGTTATTATTCAGGCTTATTCATCTTGTTTCTCAATATGAGATATTTGCACGAGCATTCAAAAGTTTGGGGTCAGAAAGATTCAAAAGAAATTAAAACATTTATTCAGTAAGAATTCAATTAATCAAAAGTGACAGTAAAACTTTTTTCATTTCAAATAAATTCTGTTCTTTTGAATGTTCTATTCATCATAGAATCCTGAAAAATATAATATTTTCTACAAACATATTAAGCGGCAGAATTTTTTTCAACATTGATAGTTCCTTGAGCAGCAAATCAGCATATTAGAATGATTTCTGAAGGATCATGTGACACTGAAGACTGGAGTAATGATGCTGAAAATTCAGCTTTGCCAACTTTGGAATATATTACATTTTAAAATATATTAAAATAAAAAACAGTTGTTTTAAATCACAATATTTCTGTTTTACTGTATTTTTTATCAAATAAATGCAGCCTTGGTGAGCTTAAGAGACCGACACCATCATTTTTGAACAGTAGTGTATATCAACATACAACACCGGACATTATTATTAGTATTATTATTATATTTATAAATAACCTGTCTTTTCTTTTTGCGTGTGTGTGTGTTTTGGTAATATTACGTTCCTCCTGGAGCTTTAATGAGGGGAACACACACTTGAGTGCAGAGAGATCACATGTGTGGTTTGAACAGGTTCCTTTTTCTCCTAAAGGTTATTTACTGAAGAAGTCTGAATTATACACCACCTTGTAATCCCCGTTATTACTATTTTACTCACGCACGATAGAGACTGAAATGCTGCCGAGCTTGTCATATTCGCCATACCTCTCACATGCATCATGGGGTGTTCATGTGGACATCGATTTGCACAGTGCCAAAGCAACTGGACATTATTCATTTTCAAAGAGATTTGGCACAAACATGATATAGAAAGACTGCTGTCAATTCGACAAAGTAAAACAGAGCTTAGTAGACTGATTGATCAGAGCATCCTTAGTGACTAAATAAATATAATGCCACAAAGAATCAATTGTAAATATTAAAATATGTTTTGTGTGTCTCCCTGTTTTTGATCACAGCACTGCTGAAATTCCTCAGTTCCGTTTGCCCTACGAGGTGGTGCAGTTTGAGATTGATCTGATGAAGGATCTTGGCGTAAAGGTACCAGTGAGAGAGACATGGCAGGATGTCAAATCCTTCCAACCCATCAACAGCCAAATGTCACTGACATTAATAACCATGCAGGGACAAAACCAAGCTAACAAAACACAATTAAAAGCCACATTAGTGAGGCAAGTAGCAAAGACATCCATCTGTCCATTGCCTGAGAGCTGTGATGGTGAGAAATGGCAATCGATAGTCCTCATCCAGATCACCTGACCATGATTAATTTGATTTTAGTCTTGAGAGAGCTGGAGAGAGAGGGAGGGTGAGGGAAAGGGTTTCTCAAACTCAATGAAGGTTGGTCAAGGCTAGGTAAGGAGTAGTACACTGACTCCCATGAGCTGACGTTTACATCAACACTTATATCTTCATTGCCTCAATCAATCATTCAGCCTCTGATGAGGATTCCACCATATTCCACTATATACAAAACTTTAAATTCTTCAGTTCCCTTGCCACTAAACAGACTTATAATCACATACTACCCAATAAATACCTCCAAGTTCACAACCCACAAGTCATCTTTACAATCGAGCACTGAAATGTACTAATATTACTATTAACTGCATAGGCTTAACAATATGCTACAATTATTGTGTATTTGATTTAGGGATGCATGACAAGTCACTACCATATCAGTTGATATTGGATATACCAACCCGATCTCACGGCAATTCGTACGTATTTTACGAGGTGGCTAATTCATATGAATTTGTGCGAATGACCTACCCCTGACCCCGCCCCTAAACCTAGCCGTCACTGGGGTTTAGACAAATCGTACAAATTCGTAAGAGTGAGGTCGTACGAATTTGTATGAATTAGCCACCTCGTACTTACTTGTACAAATTCGTACGAATTGGTTGTGAGATAGTGTTGGATATACACTACTGTTCAAAAGTTTGGGGTCAGTAAGAATTTGTTTTTCTTTCAAAGAAATGAATACTTTTATTTAGCAAGGATGCATTCAGATGATCAAAAGTGACAGTAAAGACCATGCTTTATGTTATTTCTGTTTCAGATAAATGTTGTTCTTTTGAACTTTTTATTCATTAAAAAATCATGGTAAAAAATTTTTTTATCACAGTTCTACGCCAAAATATTAAGTAACACAACTGTTTCTTTAACAGTGATAATTAATAAGAAATGTTTATTGAGCAGTAATTCAACATGAAGGATCATGTGACACTGAAGACTGGAGAAATGATGCTGAAAATCAGCTCTGCCATCACAGGAATAAATTACATTTTAAAATATGTTAAAATAAAAAAAGTTATTTTAAACTAATAATATTTCACAATATTACTGTTTTTACTGTATTTTTTTATCAAATAAATGCAGCCTTTTTGAGAATGAGACTTCTTTCAAAAACATTACAAAAATCTTACCGACCTCAACTTTTTTTTTGTGTATTTCTGCCAATATTGGAAATGTAATTGTGCTGCTCATGTTTAGCTTTTACATGTAAATTACCTTTACCTACCTAATGCTCAAAATGAATATCCATTTTTTTTTTCTTTTTTTTTTTATATTTGCACATGAAACTATTGACTATTGGCTTATTAGAATGGAAAATTATGTATTGCTATATTCCTTTTCCTTTACCTTGCATAGCTTATATGACTAGCTTCTACCAAGTTACAGATGAATATGCTGTACAATACTGTACAATCTGATTGGACTGTGCCTTTGATGTCAACAACAAAATATAGGGAAGTGTTATATCCGGTTCGATAAACCCAAGTGGATAAACCTGTATATTTTGCTTTCCTAACTATACATGATTATATTGTTAGCTACGTTTTAGTTTTTGCATTCAGCATTATTTTCCTCTGCAGTCTGTGACCCTTTAAGAATAGACCTGAGACCCACAGCTTGTGAATCATGGGTCTATTTGTCATTTGTACCCCAACACATAGCGGCACATATGACCATAGAATCACTCTGTTTGCACTAATGTATCATAACTATACTGGTCTGTATACTGCTGTCACAAAGGTTGTGGGATGATTGATGTAATTATGTCCTGGAATTCACAGCAGCGTAGAATAATTGACGCTAACATCCTCTTTATGTGAATAATACAGACAGATGGAGACAGCTGAGACAGATGCAGTTTTTTTTTTTTTTTTTTTGACAGGTTGTTCTTGATAAGGGGCTGGGGCAGAACGGGATGACTCTGACCTCGCTGAAGGAGGAGGGCTTCCAAGTGATCTTCGTTGGCATTGGTCAGTCCTTCTCTAGAGTTACTTTTGCCTCTTTTGTGTGTGCTTTTTCCTTTATTTTAACAAAACTATGCATCCATTTGTTATGTGCTTGCTGACACCCTGTGTTGATTAACTAATTAGTCTCTGCATAAAAAAAAATGGTGATCTCCTTCAGTGAAGGCCATTGAGGGAAGTTAAACTCATTTTCCCCCCTCAAGGGACACCCATAACCCCTGTCCTCATTTCCCTTGATATCTAACTGGCTTGTCTGTGTAATGCTCCCTGTTTCATTGTCTCTTTTTTCTGTCGGTCTTCTGTGTGTTGTGTTCTGTCTTTCTCTCCGTCTCCCCATCTGTTCTGTGTCCTTCACTCTGTCTTTCCCTCTGAACACACACACATCTGCCCTCCTTGTTAAATGCCACATTCATTTTTCCATCCAGACTTGATGTCCGTATTGAACCTTAAAGAGATCATTAAAAAATGAAAGAAGTGGTTCATAGTTTACCAAAAATATAACAATTCCGTTATTTACTTACCTTCACGTTGTCAAAACAGTGTAAGTTTGAGTTTCTTTCAACAGTTGAACGCGCATTAAATGGAAATTCATCTATTTTCTACGTTTTTTTTTATAGATCTTACTGTGAACGATTCATGAATAAAACCTCATTTTGACAACTTGATCTTCCTGTGACGCATCAAACTCCTCTCTGGTGACACACAGTATGCAGGACATCATTTCATTAATTGAAACCCTGCCCCTTCGTTGCAATCTACTGTAATCTTGCATTTAGATCTGCCTACATCCAATCAACAGCCAGTTGATTGAACCAAGTCCCCGCTTTAATTTTTTTCTTTTCAATTATTCGTTTCACTTAAATGTACATCACAATACGTAAGAAAAGATCTGTCGCTACTTCGATTACATTGCCACATTAAGAATGTCCAAGCCACCAATATAATGAAAATGAATTAAAATGCCAAAAACGCACACACACACACACACACGCACACACACACACACACACACACACACACACACACACACACACACACACACACACACACACACACACACACACACACACACACACACACACACACACACACACAGACAAAAATGCTTCATAATTTGTCTAGATATGAAGCTGTTAGGATTGGAACAGATGTAAGTTTTGTACGTTTTTGTAAGTTTTGACATCCACCCTAGAGCTCTTTGGAGTTCATGTGAGAAGTAACAAAATTTGATTCATAAGGAATCGTTCTTTTCAGTCAGATCCACTTCACGAATCAAGTCGCACTGAAGGGAAGGTCATCCACAAATAACTACTTAAATTTCAGTTTTTTCATCTCATAAATCTTTTGTGTGACAGAAGGCTTGGAATATATAGCATGAGTTGTGTCAACCACTTTTATGGTCATTTTCGAAAACTCCAGTCTAAATTTACTGCAACTGCATGTAAAAGATTGCATTTGTGTTCCACAGAAGAATACAGGTCATATACAGTAGGTTTGTAATCGACATGAGTAAACGATGACGGAATTTCAACTTTTTTTAAAACTAATCTTTAAATGCTTGCCAACATGTGGCATTTGTGGTTTCTTTATGCAGAAAGAAATGTGTCTGTTGATTCATTTTGCCTTCTATTTTTATTAAAGTAAGGAAATATTGTGTGTGTTGATTTGATTTGAGAATTCAAACATTCCTCGAGGGTGACTGTGTACTTTGTGCTTCTTTCTTCTCCTTATAATTAAAAGGAATACATATAATTTTTTATGTTTGAATAAGGGCTACTTTTTGGTAGCTAAGCTTCATTGTTATTGAGACGGGGAAGTCTCAGAACTGCTCTGGGATTTCTTTTTCTCATAAAGCAACAGCAATAAGCTGGGAATCATAAAGGAAATGATTACATTTGCGCCTCTGTGATATTTTTTCACCACTTCTCTCATGTTGTCTCAAAGTCAGCCTCTACAATGATTGACATGCAAATGTGTACCTTTGGCTTTGAGAGAGAGAAATGGTTGAAAAACACAGATAAGGATGTTTCTTTTTGGCCTGTAAAAATAACCGACATGTTCCACGCACACTGTTTTTTTGTTGTTGTCATTTTATCATGTGATTGCTATGTCGTACGCTTTCTGTCTCAGTAATGGCTATCATCAAAATATACATTTTTGGACCGTCGCCTTGAAAATATTGTTTTCTGTATACACCCATCACAAAATCATTCACAATGGAGGAAATTAAGCCCGGAATGCTTTAAGGTTAGTAGCAGTCATGTGGGTTTATCTGAAGCAGTGAAAAAGATGAATGCAGCATCTAAACTAGACCATATGGGTAGGCAGATTGGTCTAGATGTTCGGTTCTAATGAATATGACTCTGAGGAGGTCTTACTAAGGTCAGTGTGTATATCATATTGTCACATTAGTTGAGTTTCTTAAAAAAAGCTTCTGAAATGCAAGAGTTGCCTAATAAATGTAATATTTCTTAGATTATAAAAAATGTTGCAGAGGGGTTTTAATCTTTAAAGACTCAGGAACCCCCTCATCCAGACTGTCAGCCAACCCTCAAAATAAAAAGACAGATTTTCTCAGTAACACTTTATAATGACTTAATTGTAACTAACAATACTACCTTACGTAATGCTTAAAAGATAATTATTTTGACAGCTAGAAATAAGTTCATAGTTAGAAATGCTATGTACTGTACATGTACAAATGCTATATTTTTTAGGTACATATATTCTCTGTGGACTTCCTGGAGTGCCTTCGGGGACTCCTGGGGGAAAACTTTGGATTTAAAGCAATCACTGTCTGTGAAGGATAAAACTGTCTTTTTAACTGCTTTGCATCGTTTTACTGCATGTGTTATTTAAGCTGTTGAAGAAAGTGGTCCAAGAACTACTTTTCAACTAAAGTTGAACTGCAGATAGTATATTGGAGATCAATATGTTGTGCTTTACATTTATAGCAGTACTCCAAAAATTGAGCTGGTTACTTTTTATTGTAGTATATTACTTCTCAGTGTTGCTGTTAGTCACTGCCAGTTCAAACTACAACACACACTTCGATTTATGTGCTTGCACTGATCCAAGAACAGTACAATCCAAAAAACATCGCAAATCATTACTTAAAAACTCAAAGCTTTTTTTCATTGGTCATTCTGTTAGTAGAGTTAGAAGAAGATCCCCCCAAAAAACACTGAACAGAACAGTGCTAACTTTACCTTATTTACAGATTTAAATTAGTTCCCTTTCGAGAATGGTTCACTTGTATTGCGTAGCTATACGCTATGGGAAAACGCCTCGGTTACGACTGTAACCTCGGTTCCCTGAAGAGGGAACGAGCGTTGCGTCGAAACTGACGCTATGGGGAACGCTTTGCGTGATGACGTCTTGAAGCACATGTAAAATCAGTCCAATGGTGTGGCGGAACGTCAGAGGCGGGTGACGTCACGTACCAGGAAGCTATAAAAGCCGGCCCGAAACAGAAAACGAAAGCTTCGTAAAGTCTGAAGTCGCGCTGACAGGCATGAAGGAGATATGGCAAGGCGACGCAATGCTCGTTCCCTCTTCAGGGAACCGAGGTTACAGTCGTAACCGAGGCGTTCCCTTTCAAGGGAACTCGCGTTGCGTCGAAACTGACGCTATGGGGAACGTCTGTACCAACGCCTCCATAGCTACAAATGTCTGTCCTGTGTGTAATCATGTGAGCAGCACTAAGAAGACAAAACATGAGACCCTGGAGCAGAGTCTAAATCCAGAGAGTAGAACCTGACGAAGGTGTGCGGTGAGGACCAGCCTGCCGCATCACAGACGTCCTGTAACGATACTCCTGATATAAGGGCCTTAGAGGCCGCCATACTCCTAGTAGAGTGCGACCGGACAGCCAAAGGAGAAGGCTGTCCAGCCGCCTCATAAGCAAGTGAGATAGCCTCAACCACCCACTTGCTCCTCCTTTGCTTAGACACCGGACCTCCCTTGTTAGGAGACCCAATGCACACAAATAATTGATCACTTTTACGCCACAGGGCAGCTCTGTGGACATAAGCGTCTAACGCCCGAACTGGGCAAAGCAAATTATTAGCCTCCTGGTCCGCATTCTGAAAGGGAGGAGGACAGAAGGCCTGCAGAACAATAGGTCTAGCCACATTAGTGGGGACCTTGGGGATATAGCCCGGTCTAGGGTGAAGAAAAGCTTTGACCATACCCGGAGCAAACTCCAAGCATGACGGAGCAACCGACAATGCCTGGAGATCCCCTATTCTTTTAAGAGAAGAGATGGCGAGAAGAAACAGAGCTTTCAGAGTTAGAAACTTCTCAGGAACCTCCTCAATGGGCTCAAAGGGGGCCATGGAAAGGCCTTGCAGCGCAACGGACAAATCCCATGGTGGCACCCTTGAGCGAACTGCAGGCCTCAGCCTCCAAGTGCCACGAAGGAAACGAGATACCAGAGGGTCTTTCCCCACAGACATTCCACCCAAAGGAATGTGGTAAGCACCTATGGCCGCCACATAAACCTTTAAAGTGGACGGGGTCAGACCTGCAGTGAACCGGTCCTGCAGGAACTCCTGAACTGTACCAATTGGGCAGTTGACTGGATCCAACCGACGGTCACTACACCAATAAGTGAATACTCTCCACTTCAGGGCATAAAGTTTCCTCGTGGAGGGAGCTCTGGACTGTAGAATGGTCTCAACAACCTCAGTTGAGAGACCTTACTCTATGAGCTGGGCCCCCTCAGAGGCCAAGCCCACAGGTTCCACAGTTCTGGGCGGGGGTGAAATATTGAGCCCCCTGCTTGGGACAGAAGGTCCCTCCTGACAGGAAGCTCCAGAGGATGCCCGTCGAGGAGGGACACAAGATCGGGAAACCATACTCTGCCCGGCCAGCGCGGGGCTATAAGAAGTAGATGGACCCGGTCCCTGCGAACTCTTTCCAGAACTCCCGGGAGCAGAGCCACTGGGGGAAAAGCGTACAGACGTAGCCTCGGCCACGTCTGTACCATAGCATCCAGTCCCAGAGGAGCTGGATGCGTGAGGGAGAACCAAAGTGGACAGTGAGACGTCTCTCGAGACGCAAACAGATCCACTTGTGCTTGGCCAAACTCCCTCCATATCAGCTCCACCACCTCGGGGTGGAGCCTCCATTCCCCGGGCCTCGGCCCCTGTCTCGACAGAGTGTCTGCTCCTATATTCTGTACCCCGGGGATGTAGGCTGCCCTGAGTGACAGCAACTTCCCCTGGGACCACAAGAGGATATGGCGTGCCAGATTGGATAATGGGCGCGAGCGCAAACCCCCTTGGTGGTTGATATAGGCGACTACCGACGTGTTGTCCGTATGCACTAACACATGGTGTCCCCTGAGATCTGTGATAAAGCTCCTCAGAGCCCGGAAGACAGCTAACATCTCTAGGCGATTGATATGCCAGGAACGATGATGGTCTTCCCACAGACCTTGAGATGAGCGACCCTCTAGGATCGCTCCCCAGCCCGTGAGGGAAGCATCCGTCATTAGCAGTTTGCGACGACAAGGAGCTCCCAGCACTGGGCCCTGGGACAGGAACCAGGGTTTCTTCCACATAACCAAGGCACGTAGGCATCGCCGCGTGACCTTGATTGTGCGAAATGGGTTGCCCCTTGGGGAAAACCCTCTGGTCCTGAGCCACCACTGCAGGGGCCTCATGTGCAGTAGTCCAAAAGGTATCACGTTGGAAGCTGCTGCCATGAGACCCAACAGTCTCTGGAACTGTTTGACAGTGAGTAGCTGGCCTAGCTTTACACTTTTCACAGCTGCAAGGATGGAATCTACACGTGGCGGTGACAGGCGCGCCTGCAGCGACACTGAATCCCAAACCACGCCTAAAAAAGTGGTCCTCTGAAGTGGAGAAAGCACACTCTTCTTGGCGTTCAGCCGTAACCCCAGCTCTTTCATGTGGGCAAGAACAACATCTCGATGTTGAACCGCCAACTGATGCGACTGAGCTAAAATCAACCAATCGTCGATGTAGTTCATGATGCGAATACCCTGGAGGCGCAGAGGCGCCAGAGCTGCATCCACGCATTTGGTGAAAGTGCGGGGTGATAAAGCCAGGCCGAATGGAAGAACTCGATATTGGTATGCTTTGCCCCCGAAAGCAAACCTCAGGAACTTCCAATGACACGGACGGATGGAAATATGGAAATATGCGTCCTTGAGATCTATCGTGACAAACCAGTCCTCGGACCTGATCTGTGGCACGATTTGTCTCAAAGTTAACATTTTGAACTTGAGCTGCATGACTGACTCGTTCAGAACTCGAAGATCTAAAATGGGACGCAATCCCCCGTCCTTTTTTGGAACTATGAAGTACCGGCTGTAAAACCCGGTTTCCCTGTTGGAGGGAGGTACATATTCTATGGCCCCTTTCTCTAACAGAGTGTTTACTTCCTGTTCCATAACCAGAACCTGCTCGGGGCCCACCACTGTGGGCAGGACCCCCATAAACCGAGGTGGGCGTTTCTTGAATTGTATCTGATACCCTTTTTCCAAAAACGAGAAACATTTGACAGTAGCTTCCACGCTGTCAAAGATTCTACTAGAGGTACCAGCCTCTCGAGACTGGTTTCTGGATTTTGTTGCTGTTGAGTAGTCGGTTCGTCGCCCTGTAACGGCGCACCGGCACTGAACGACCGAACAGACTGCTCTAGCACCCTCCTCAGAGGGGGCGGGCATCCCGAGGCCACTACGTTTCCGTGTGGACCTTGAGATATGTGCTCGCCGGAGACCGCTGCGCCCTGTAACACCGGAGGCGGCAGGGTTGGCAGAACGGTCCCCTGAGGGCACCGAAGAGAGACGGGCACCGTGAAAAGAGGTGTTAACCGCTCTGCTTCGGGGGGAACTACCCTCATTTGTCCTGAGCCCTCGGACGTCAGGACTTTTTCCCAGCAGCCTTCTTGGCGGTAATAACGGTCCGCAGATCCGTTCTACCCCTCGAAGGCTGCTGGGTTTGAGAGCGCCCTCCGTGTCCCCGAGATTTTTGTGGGGGAGCACGAGAGGACACACTCTGTTTTTGAGTGGCACGATGTTCAGCGCTCTTTTTAGAGGAGTGAGGCTGCTCCCGCTCAGCAGCCTCAATGAAAGAACGGCGGGGGAGAAGTTTTTGCAGTGCAGCTGCCTGTTTAGAAGCTTCTTGAGATTTAGCTACCGCACTGTTAACTGCATCACCAAAAAAACCAACAGTGGAGACCGGAGCATCTAAGAGAACGTGTTTCTCTTTATCCTTTATATCACTCAGATTGAGCCACAGATGCCTCTCAGTGGCCACCAGGGCTGCCATAGACCGCCCGATTGATTTAGCGGTCTCCTTGGTGGCCCTGAGAGACAGATCTGTGGCTCTGCGTAGTTCGGCCACCGTGTCAGGACCAATTCCCCCGCCCTCCTCTAAATCCCCCAATAATTCTGCCTGATATGCTTGCATAATGGACATCGTATGCAGACACGCTGCAGCTTGACCAGCGGCTGCATACGATTTATGAACCAGTGCTGATGTGAATTTCACTGGCTTAGAGGGAAGTGAAGGAGCCTTCAAGGAAGATGCCGTTGCTGGAGAGAGATAGCTCGCAAGCGTCTCCTCCACCTTCGGCATCTCCCCATAACCATATTCTTTATATTTATAAATGGAAGAATAGTGAGATGCTTGTGGTGTGTATACTCTGTACAACACTGGTTTTCCCCACGATCTCGACACCTCGGTGTGGAGATCGGGGAAAAACGGAAGGCTTCTTCGCTGAGGCTGTGTACGAGATGGCAGGAAGCGTTCGTCGAGCTTACTTTTCGAACGAACGTCCTGCCTATCCTCTGGCCACTCAATAGATAATCTCTGAACTGCTCTTGTGACAACATCGAGCAATTCCTCAAAAGCGTGAGACTGAGGTGGCGAATCCTCAGACTCAGCTTCAATACTAACAACGTCCAACTCCTCAGAGCTGGACAATTGCAGTATTGGTGCCTCCATCGGGGGGGGGAAGAAACCGCAGCGCGTGCTTCCACACCCTGATGAGAGGCACTGGATCTATCAGAAGGATGTTGAGATAAGGCAGAGCCCGTCTCAACATCCACTGATAAATCCATTTGTGAACCCCAGGTCTGAGATCGACGCCGTGCCTCGGCAGCGGCGGGACCCAAGCCCTGGGGAACGTGGTCGGGATTGAACCGAGCCAAGCGGGATCGGAGCGTACGCAATGGAAGCGCCTCGCAATGCACACAGTCACCACCCTCGAGTGCTGACTGGGCATGCTCCTCACCCAAACAAACAACACAAAGAGTGTGAGTATCACCTCCCGTTAAATAACGCGGGCAGGGATGGACACACACTCTAAACTGCTGCTTGCTCGCCATACTGAATATATATATATATAATATAGACAGACAACACCAAATAACAAGGACAGATTCAACACAGAGCGCAACTGAAGACTCAGAAAGCTTTCTTTTTTCTGTTTCGGGCCGGCTTTTATAGCTTCCTGGTACGTGACGTCACCCGCCTCTGACGTTCCGCCACACCATTGGACTGATTTTACATGTGCTTCAAGACGTCATCACGCAAAGCGTTCCCCATAGCGTCAGTTTCGACGCAACGCGAGTTCCCTTGAAAGGGAACTCCTATATACTGAAGGCTTTATTTTAAAACGAGCACAATGTAGGCTGTCTAAGCGCGCTGATTGGCTGGGCTGCTGCAACTGCATGAGCCTATAGCGAAGCAGCGAGGACACGCAAACCTATCAGGGCGTTTCCCGCCTTGCACGTGCCAGAATGGGCGTAGCTGCTGAGTATATAAGCGGCCCATTTCGCTATAGATTTAATCTCCTTAAGCGAACGACGCATCTCTAATTTGACTTCTCCAGACAAGAAGCCTCTCTCGTCGTTGAACAGCCCAGAAGCGGAGCGCAGCGACCTGCAGCAGCAACTCAGCGACTGGCGTCCTCCTGCTCAGCTCCCTAAACTCGACGCCGTCAACGCTGTTCGTGGTTTCCCTGTGGCCATCCGGCAGAGTATCCTTTCTAAAAAGCCTTTTCACAAAAAGAGCACGGCGTTGTTTCAAATGCCCAGTCTGCGTTTCGCAGAAAGACTGAACACGCCGAAGCTGCACTCACTCAGGGCGGCTGTTCTCACTGCTCTGCGCTTGCGGCTAGCTCTCTGTACGTCAGGGAGCGACCCCGCCCCTTGCGCCCTCCCGTTTCCAGCCCTCCTCGAGCCTCGGAGGAAGAAACGGCGGGGTCAGAGGATGAATGAGTGCTCGGAGGCGAGCGGCCGGCCTCGTCTCGTTCGGCGGATCGGTGGAGGACATTGATGACAGTTTGTCTGTAAGCCATGTTTGCCAACAGGCCCCTTGTCAGCGGCCAGCTCCATTTCCCCCCGAGGTCCAAGAGGAGCTCACGGAGTCATGGTGTGCGCCCTACTCGGCCCGCCTTCGTACTTCAACCTCAGCAGCGCTCTCAACACTTGACGGCGCAGAGGAAAAGGGGTATGAGAAACTGCCCCCTCTGGAGGAAGCGGTGGCTGCACATCTTTGCCCTCCCACTGCCGTTGGATGGAGGTGTAAGACGGCACATCCTTCTAAGCCGTGCAGAATGAATTCAGATCTCGCCGGCCGAGTCTATGCTTCCGCTGGTCAAGCTGCTTCAGCCCTGCACACTATGGCGGTCCTTTAAGTTTTCCTGGCTAAACTCCTCCGCTCCTTGGACGAGTCTGCACCAGAAAACGAGACCTTCAAGGATTTGCGCAGCGCCACCGACCTGGCACTGCACGTCACCAAGACCACCACCCAGGCCATTGGATAGAGCATGGCCAGCCTGGTGGTGTTAGAGCGCCACCTGTGGCTTAACCTCACGGAGATTAAAGACGCAGACAGAACTGCTTTCCTGGACTCCCCGGTCTCCACCTCTGGTCTCTTCGGCCCACCGGTAAAGGGTTTTGCTGAACGCTTCACTGAAGCACAAAAGTCTTTGCAGGCCATGCAACACTTCCTTCCCAAGAGCTCGGCTTCAGGTCGCCCCAAGAACGTGCCGACCCAACAGCCAGTCAAACCAGCACCGCCGTTCTCTCAGCCCCGCCCAGTGACTGAAACCATCCAGCGCTTTAAACCAGCCAAGCGCTTCCCCTGTCCAAAGCACAGTTCCTGGCCTAAACTTATGCTGGACCCGGAGCCTCGGAAGCCGCCCTAATCCAGCAGAGAGGAAGAGAAAGGGGCCAGGTCTCGCTGTGGCCGGACCACCCGAAAAAATAGCTTGTGTGCTTCTTCCAGCCCCTTCTTCAGTTCAAGCGGATGGAGATGTTCTGATTGCAAACAATGGACCCGTTTCAATTTACACACCCCTGCAAACAAACGCTGTTTTAACAGTGACCCACATAAAGCACAAAAAGAGCAAATTTACTCTTCCCAAACACCTGGGTGGCCGGGTCCCTGATACACGGCAGCCCGCCCCCAGACATCATTCAACCCACTCAGGCCAAGGCCTGGGAAGCCATCCCCGGCGTGTCAAAATGGGTATTGAGCACAATAAAACGAGGTTACTAGCTCCAATTCGCTGTGGTCGAGACATCGGTAAGGAGCTACATGGCTCACATCTTCCACACCGAAGTGTCAAATTTACTAGCGAAAGGGGCTGTCGAAACAGTTCCCCGATCACTGAGCGAGTCAGACTTTTACAGCCGTTATTTCCTCGTTCCGAAAAAGGATGGCGGCCTCAGACCTATTTTAGGTCTCAGACACCTGAACAAGGCCCTCATGGAACGGCCGTTCAGGATGCTGATGACCAACGAAATCTGAAAGGGATTGGTTTTTCTCAGTGGATCTGAAAGATGCTTACTTTCACATCCAAATAGCCCCCCATCACAGGCCATTCTTGAGATTCGCCTTCGAGGGGCCGGCCTATCAATACACAGTCCTGCCATTCGTACTGTCACTGGCACCCCGTACGTTTACGAAATGCATGGATGCGGCTCTGTCCCCCCTATCTACGGTCCTCAGTGCTCTCAAGGGACCCCCTTTCAAGCCACTTCAGTCGGCTGACTCAAAGCCACTTTCGCTCAAGACCACACTCCTGCTAGCCCTATCATCATTCAAGCGAGTAGGCGATTTACATGAACTCCATGAACGCTTCCTGCCTTGAGTTTGGGCCCAACGACTCCAGAGTCGTCCTCAAACTGAGACATGGTTATGTACCCAAGGTGCTCTCGACTCTTCCCCCGACGGGAGACGATAGAGACTTGAATCTACTCTGCCCTGTCAGGGCTCTCTTAAATTAAAACCGCACCAAAGGGTCTCTGGTCATGAAGCAAAGATTATCACGATGTATAGGAGATGCTATCTCTTTAGCCTACGTTTCAATGGGCCTTCAATGCCCCATAGGTGTCAGGGCTCATTCCACAAGGGGCATGGCCTCTTCATGGGCATGGTCCAGTGGTGTACTAATTGATGACATTTGTGCGGCGGCCAGCTGGTCTTCGCCGTCCACATTTGTACGATTTTACAACTTGGAAGGGCATTTCAGCTCCAGGCGGTAGTCAGAGCAAAGTCATCAGCTAATAGCACGGCATTTTAAAATGGGTTCCCATAGCGTATAGCTACGCAATACGAGTGAACCGTTCTCGAAAGGGAATGTACTCGGTTACTAACGTAAGCTTGGTTCCCTGAGAGATAAGGGAACGAGTATTGTGTAGCCGGCCGTGCTATTACGCTGCACGTCTAGGTGCTGTCACTTCAGTCGATTTGACCTGATTCCTATGGTGAAATGGGCCATTTATATAGTCAGCAGGCACGCCCATTCTGGCGCGTTTCGCCACGCGCGGGGCGGGAAGCGCCCTGATAGGTTTGCACATCCTTGTTGCTTCGCCATAGGGTCGTGCAGTTGTCGCAGCCCAGTCAATCAGCGCGCTTAGACAGCCTGCACTGTGCTTGCTGTGCAGTTGCACTGCGTTTTAAAATAAAGGCTTCAATATTCTCGAGAAAAGGTGTTTTCCCATAGCTTATAGCTACGCAATACTCGTTCCCTTATCTCTTAGGGAACCAAGGTTACGTTAGTAACCGAGATTTTGATTCCCAGATATATCAAATTTAAAGCTGGAAATAAACAAAGGAACATTATGACTTCAAATGAAGCAGAAATATTTCAAATATTTCAGTTTAATGGTCACTACTCAAATAACCAAATTTATGTGTGAACTTTATAAACTTTGTACTGATCTTTTGTTTTTCAACTGAAGATGCTCATTAGATCATTCTCAAATAATGCTTGTGAAGATAAATGTAGGTGTTATCAGATTTGAATAGAGATCAATGAGATTTAGACACCTTCAGGGTATGATTTCATTTATAGAACCATGTCTACTTCTGTACTAACCTTTGCTATAAAACCATTACCAGTCTGTTTATCACAATATTTCTCTTCAGCTACTGCTTGCAGTTGCCTAATGCATTACAGTCATACAGGAACAGACTATTTAATTTCTACATTGATTTGATCTAAAATATGTCAAATGCTGCTACGAAACAACTGCTCTTAGCAAAAATAAATTTTTAGACATATTTTAGCTGCACAACTTTGTGTATTTAACCGTTATCCTTATGTTACCTTGTATGAAGCACTGATGTTGTTCAGAACAGACTTTAAATAGCCTATAATGATTGCAGAGAAGTACAGGCAACAGTATGTTTGTACCTGGAGCATCTGTTAACTTACAGTTACCTCCTGCAGTTTGTACATGTTAATCTGTTCTTTGATGCTTCGCTGTACAAAGTTTTCATCTGATGCTTGAAGGCACAGAATGGCTTTTCCTTCCCATCACATACGAGGCCTTGGTGTTCATCGCTCAAACCGTGATGATGGGCATAATGAGATAGAGATTGATAGCCTCCATCATGCAGTACATCCTTGGGGTGAGTGCCAGCTTAATAGACAGATTTGAAATGACAGGGGGTTAAGTATCCCTTAGAACCATTTCTGTTTGCCCTTTGTCTTATCAACATGTTTCTTAAGGAAGCTGTCTGCCATTCCTCTAGTTCATTATTTAACCTTAAATGTCTGAGGAGGACATAATTCCAAACAAACTCTATTAGATCATTAATTTATATGTAGTTCCTGAAGTGTGATTACGCTCAATAGTTACAGTCACTCGTTATTGTTTGTTGTCACAATGTTGATATAAACTGAACAAATCATGACTCTGCTGAATTTTTAACATGGGTCGTTTGCCCTACTACAATATGCCAGATGCTCTATGAATATTAGTGCTCATGGTTTTTTGTATTTTTTTTTGTATAGCATGTAAGAGTACTAATATAATATAATATAATATAATATAATATAATATAATATAATATAATATATAATGTATTACTATAATGGACTGGTATGAGAATCTGGGATAGGCTCAAGCATCCCTTCAACCCTACAGTGGACAAAATGGTTTGGAGAATAGATGGATGGAATTATTTACTGTAATATAACTGTAATATGTGGAAGAGTGTTGCTATTGTGTGACAATATTGTATCACAATAGGTAGCACTCCAAAGTTACTACCGAATCAAAACTAGTTAACACATCATTTATAATTGAAAGGGTTTAATACCAGTATTTGGTTATGGTTACACTTGAAATAGTTACAAAACAGATGAATGAGATGATAAAAACATATACTATTACGATTACTATTACTATTAATCAGAAGATTACAACTTCCCCCACCATACTAAAGGTGTGACAATTAATAGAACCCTGATATATCTTGGCCTACAGGCCTTGATCACTATCAACACCTTTTTGCCTTTAGGAATTCCAAATGGTCGTTGGAGGGGGTTGAAACAGTAAAGCAATGGTCTGTTGATTTTTATCCTTACACAGGGGAAAATGTAAACACATACCAGATAAATTAACAAAATGAACTTAGGGCTTAAATACAAAAGGAGCAGTAATCAAGGTAAAACAGAACAGGTGAGGGATAATTGGCGACATCTGACAAAGCGGAGCCGGAGGGACAAGGGAGCTGGGTGAAGCCGTAAGGACAATGGTCCCAGGTGGAGCCGAGGGAGGGAGGAGCCAAGGTGGAGCCCACAGGTCAATGAGCCAAGGTGGAGAGATGGGCTCGGCAGCTGGAGGCAGAGCCAGGGGATCCACTTGACTAGGCGGAGCTGGAGACCAGAAGACCAAAGGCAATTCCACACAGCATAGTGGAGTAAAACTAGAGAGGAGCTGACGGGAACCAGCGAAGGCGGGGCCGACAGGCTGGCTGGCTTTGGGTTGGGATCTCTGGAGACAGAAGAAACTTAGAGCTGGTTGGAACCAGTGGAGACACCGGAGACTTGAAGCTGGGCGGGACCAGTGGGGATGGGAGAACCCAGGAAACATCCTCTTCCAATTCCTCAAAATAATATGCAAAGGCCAGCTGCAGCTCACTCTCAGCGAGTGGAGTGTGGGTGGGGCTTTCCTCCGTGCCCTCAAACTCCACGAGCAGTCCCATGGCAATGCACGGTGTTGCCGGCTCACGCACCTAGTCAGACTTTCTGTGGGGCTCAGGCTCCGGGGCAATGGTTGGCTCAGTCCTCTTGTCTGGCTTGTTCATCACGGCAGGCTCAGGCTCTCCGTCTGCGATGGGCTCTGTTGTTTGCGCCGTGTGTGGCGTGGGAGGCGGCTGGTTTGGCTCTGGGTCCAGAGTTGGGTTGATGATGTCCTCCGCTGAGAAAATGGTGTAAGCCGATCTGTTGTTCAGCAGCACCCACTTCACAATCTCGAGGACCAACACCGGCTAGCCGTGCCTTACACTGTTCATTTAGGTTTGTTTGAAAAAATACACTCAGGTGTGGTCAGGGAAGGTAGTAAGGCATGCCAGGTCTAGAATGTCACTGGTGCGGTCCTCTATATTATTACCTTGCTCTAAACAGAGCAGCTGTACGACCTGTAAACTATTTGTATAATACTCAATTTGAGGGTCCAGTATTCTGTCACAAAGTGGCTGTAGAAATGCACACGAAGACTCCACAAATCCACAAGAGAAAAAACTTGCAGGGGAAAATATAAACACATACTGGACAAATGAACAAATTTAACCAAGAGCTTAAGTAAAAGGGGTAGTAATCAGAACAGGTGAGGGATTAATTAGCAACCAAGGAAACTAATTATAAACACAGGCAACTGGGAATGGAGCAAACAGTGAAAACGAAACCAAAACATAACAAAAAAGAATATACATTACAGAGAGCAGGTAATAACCATGCATTTTAAATTCGGATAATAGCTCATTTTGTCGAGTTAAAAGTGACGTGAGGGTAGGTAGATTATGATAAATTCGATTTAAAGGGATAGTTCACTTTGAAATACATTTTTGGTATGTTTTAGCTTACCTCAAGGGCATCCAAGATGTATGTGTCTTTTTTTCCGCAGTAGTTTCAATTTTGATATTTTTAGGTCAAACCGTTCTTGTCTGTCAGTCATATAATGCAGGTCTATGGTCATTATCTCAAAACACAAGCACAGAGTCCAAATTAAAACAATTTCCCGTCGTCCAAATTAAACAATTCCCCATCGTAAGTACACATTGATGGCCTAAGACACGAAACAAGCGGTTTGTGTGAGAAAACGAACAGTATTTATATCGTTTTTACCTCTTATACGCAGCCATGTCGAAAGTGATCTGATCTGACGTGTACGCAGACTGGTGCATAGATATATACACTAGATGTCGCCTTAAAGACATTCGTTCCAATGAACTGCCGTAGACAAGGCGACATCTAGTGTGTATATTTCTATGCACCAGTCTGCGCACACGTCGGATCAGATCACTTGGACATGGCTGTGTATAAGTGGTAAAAACGATATAAATACTGTTCGTTTTCTCACACAAACCACTCGTTTCGTGTCTTAGGCCATCAATGTGTACTTACGATGGGGAATTGTTTAATTTGGACGACGGGGAATTGTTTTAATTTGGACTCTGTGCTTGTGTTTTGAGATAATGACCATAGACCTGCATTATATGACTGACAGACAAGAACGGTTTGACCTAAAAATATCAAAATTGAAACTACTGCGGAAAAAAAGACACCTACATCTTGGATGCCCTTGAGGTAAGCTAAAACATACCAAAAATTAATTTCAAAGTGAACTATCCCTTTAAAGCAAATAATCTGCAGAAATGAAATTTAGACATGTTTAGAATAGACAAATTAGGCCACCCAATTATATATATGTATGTATGTATATATATATATATATATATATATATATATATATATAATTTTTAAAACAAAATGTTATATGTATCTTTAATGAAGCATTAAAGCAAATGCAAACCTAATAGTGGTGCAAGTTTGGGGAAAAATACTTTGTAAGGATAAATATAACTGCAGACTTATAAGTTTATTATTAGCAGTGTTTCAGCAACAAGTTTTTGTCACACATTGCCTCCAAATGTATTCATCTTAACACACAATTTATTCATTTGTCTCTTTTTTCATGATGCACAGGTCTTCCACAAGCAAACAGGGACAAGATCTTTGAAGACTTGACCATAGAACAGGGATTCTACACATCAAAGGATTTCCTTCCTTTGGTTGCAAAGGCCAGTAAAATAGGTACCAGAAGAGAAAATCATTTTTTAACATGAAAATGATGTGAAATTACTGTATATTGGCTACCCGTTGCCATCCTTTCACAGTAATTTTACTTATTTCCTGTGTTCTCTTTTAACAATATTACACTTACTGGGAGAAAATAAATGTGTTTATTACATGACTCCCCTGAATAATTTTCATTTGTGGGATTCAGTGGTCAAACTGTTAGTGTCATCTGGTATTTGATATTGGTTAAGTCTCTGTGCACTGAATTTTACTTGCAATTTGTGTTATTTGTTGTGTCTTTTTCTGTGGCACGTGTTTTTTGCAGGCATGTGTAATTGCCGTTCGCAGCTGCCAAGGCTACATGGGAATGTGATAGTCCTAGGCGCAGGAGACACAGCGTTTGACTGCGCCACCTCTGCTCTCCGATGTGGAGCTCGACGAGTCTTTGTGGTCTTTAGAAAGGGCTTTACCAACATTCGCGCTGTTCCAGAAGAGGTAAAAAAATCAGTTCAGCAGCACCTGCAGCCAGTGATAAATTCCTATTGAAGGAACATCTGTATACCCCACGTCCTTAAGAAGACATTTTCTCTTTTTGTCTTCTTAAATTACATTTTTTGTGGATTTTGACATGTTCTGACATGGGGGGTTCACTAGAATTTTGGCAAACTCTCTCTCCATCTCTACTGCTGACTGAGATGACAAGTAAATTGATGACAGTTTACTGTGTACCTCTACAGAAAGAGATATCTGTTTTTTTTTTTAAATTATTATTTGCTTGTATTTTTATTACTTGTATTAAAATTTTCCTATTTTTTTCCCTCAATTTATTTTGGTTTGGAGAAGAAAAATAACACAGTTCACCTTCAAAATTATCTTGTGCTGCACCTGACAGACTGTTGCATAAAACCCTACAAAAAATATTCCCAAATGGATGTGATGTATTCAAGGGATTTTCACTTAAAAAATGAGTGAATTTATATTCATTATCCACATTTCTCCTAGAACTCAATTGAGAACATAGCCCAGTTTCGAAAGCCATCGTCTCATTATTACTGATATTTTGCAAAATTCTGTCTGTAATGTGGAATAGTTACATTAAATATCAATCATTTCAAATAGAACCATATCAAAGTTAACACCGCTAGCTGTAGATTACACAACAGACGGTCAGAATAAAAGCGATAAAAGTCAGCAGAGAAAAATTGAATGGCCTTACTTAATGGAATAAGCTGACAGTAAAAAGATTCAGAATTAAATATCTTTGAGAACTGAACTGAAATCTAGTGTAAAATCTGGAATGGTCTAAGCTGGAGTTAAACGTGGATCTTTGTCTGTGAATGAGAGGTCTGAGATAAAAATAAACATGTGAAACCATGGTTGGATAGCACACAGGTCTATGTTAAAGACACCTCCCAGCAAACACATTTACATTGTGGCAACGTCTGTGGCACGTTGCATTTCTGCTATGGCAACGTCACTGTCTATGTGCTCGCAACATTGTAACAACGTAGAATTGTAAGACATGACAGGGCTGTAGCAACGTTGTTGCGCAACATTCAGCAACTGAGAGACGACGTTCTGACAATTTTTTTGTTTGTTTTTCTGCTAGAAAGGCCTATAGATATCCCCCATTTAGCATTTTATGTTTTGAGGTTAATTTTTAATTAGTCAGATGTTAGATAATTCTATACTTTTTAAATATTGTTTATCCTTATTATTAGTTAATGGGGCTATCAGTAAATTAGCCTAATTATAATCAACACCTGCAAGTGTACACATTGAAGAGTAAAAATGACAGAAGGTTACGTTAATTCAACTTTAAGCCAGCAGCCATATCACCCTGTAGCCCAAGACTGGTTGCCCACTGAAGCTAAGCAGGGCTGAGCCTGGTTAGTACCTGGATGGGAGACCTCCTGAGAAAACCAGGTTGCTGCTGGAAGAGGTGTTAGTGAGGCCAGCAGGGGGCGCTCACCCTGTGGTCTGTGTGGGTCCTAATGCCCCAGTATAGTGACGGGGACACTATACTGCCAAAAGAGCACCGTCCTTCGGATGAGACGTTAAACCGAGGTCCTGACTCTCTGTGGTCATTAAAAATCCCAGGATGTCCTTCGAAAAAGAGTAAGGGTGTAACCCCGGCATCCTGGCCAAATTTGCCCAGTGGCCTCTGTCCATCATGGCCTCCTAATCATCCCCATATACTGATTGGCTTCATCACCGTCTCCTCTCCACCAGTAAGCTGGTGTGTGGTGGGCGTTCTGGCGCAATATGGCTGCCGTCGCATCATCCAAGTGGATGCTGCACATTGGTGGTGGTTGAGGAGATTCCCCCCTTCTATGTAAAGCGCTTTGAGGTCTCAGAAAAAGCGCTATATAAATGTAACAAATTATTATTATTATTATTTATTAAAACTGCATATGGTAACCAAATTGCACTTCCAAAAGGCATACATTTGTGAAAAAAAAGAAAAAAAAAAGTAATAAACGAATATGCAAATTTATTTTAAGTATAATAAATAAAACCTAAAAAGCAAAGGCAGATCAGAACATTTAATGAACAAAACGTATCGGTTATTAACGTAACCTCGGTTCCCTGAGATGAGGGAACGAGTATTGCGTAATGCCAAATCTTTAAAACGCAGTGCAGCTGCACAGCATACAAAGATGAGCGGCGAGCGCGGTCATTGGCTGTGCTGTGGCAACTGCACGAACCTATGGCGAGGCGGCTCAGACGCGCGAACCAATCAGGGCACTTCACGCCCTGGCACGTCAGAGCCCGCCAGAATGGGCGTGGCTTATGGCTATAAGCACCCATTCCTCGCCTAGGAACTCCAGGTTTAATCGACTGAAGTGATCACCTGATCACAGCACAGTAGCACGGCGGGTTACGCAATACTCGTTTCCTCATCTCAGGGAACCGAGGTTACGTTAGTAACCGAGACGTTCCCTTTCGAGAGGTCTCTCGTATTGCGTAAGGCTAGCTTACGCTATGGGAACCCCCTTAAAAACGTTGTGCGTGCTTAACTTCGCTCCATACAGTAGCCCGAGGCAAGATGCCTGAGGCTAAGAAAGAGTAAAGTATGAACCCAATAAAGCCAGTCCGTGATGGGCTTCATATAGGGAAAAAACAAGGAATGAGCCTAACAAGGGCCAAATGTATATGTATTGTAATGTATATATAATGTATATATATTGGAACCGTAGTTTGAGTTTAACCAGGACCATATATGTATCTGGCCCAAGGTTTAGGGGGTTTGTGCTTACACATTTTGTATTGAAAGAACCCTTGCTTGCAAAGCGGGAACTTCCAGGTGAGGCCCAGCCGGCTGCCGCACAGATATCTTCAATGGGTATTCCACTTGACTAAGCCCAAGACGAGGCCCTGCCTCTCGTGGAATGAGCTCTGACGCCTAAGGGGCAATGAAGGCCCTTAGACTCATAAGCTAGCGCGATAGCATCAACTATCCAGCACGATAATCTCTGCTTTGAAATGGAGAATCACCCTTCAATGCTTCCAGGACCGTGGAGAGGTCCCAGATAGGCACAGAGGGGTGTCGATGGGCACAGAGTTTTTTTTTTTAGTACCCTATCCAGGAGACACCCGGGTACCCGTTGAGGGGCCATACATGAAGGGCCCACAAGTCGGGACGAGGATGCCAGATTTTCCCATTCACCTCCGTGAGGACATCTCTCCTCAGCGGAATTGGCCATGGGGCTGTTTCCAGCAGTTGTGTCATCTCAAAGAACCATAACTGGGTCTTCCAGAGAGGGGCTATTAGTAGCACTGCACACTTGCTTTCCCTGATCCGTTTGATGACCTGTGGTAGCATCGTGACCGGAGGAAATGCATATAGCGGACGGCTCGGCCAGTCATGGGCAAGCGCGTCCTTGCTCTTTGAGAAAAATGTTCGGCAACGAGCATTGTCTTCTGAGGCGAAGAGGTCGACCTCTGCCTCGCCGAAGATGTTCCATATCAGCTGAACCGTCTGAGGGTGAGGAGTATTGTCTCTGGATAGCATATCCGCACCCTGGTTCAGAATGCCTGGCACATGCGCCGCCCTCAGCAAGCGTAGGTTGTGCTGAGCCCATTGAATGAGACTCTTGGCCATGGCGTGCAGGTTGTTTGACCTGAGACCGCCCTGGCGATTTATGCAAGACACCACTGCCATGTTGTCCGTTCGGACCAGGACATGGTGGCCTTTTAGATATGGTAGAAAAGCTTTCAGAGATAGAGCGACCGCTCTCATCTCTAGACAGTTTATATGTAGGCGCTTCTCCGGGCTTGACCATAGACCAGAGATGGGCCTGCCCTCGTAAAGGGCCCCCCAACCCAGGTTGGAGGCATCTGTCGAGATAATTTTCTCTTTGAAACCACACCCATACTCACACCAGACTGATACCAGTCGGCCGCTTTCCAGGGAATCAGGGCTTTGATGCAGCCGTGGCTCGCTCTACACAGGGTTTTAGCCAGCACTGAAGAGGACGCATGTGCAGTAGTCCTAGCTGGAGTACTGATGATGCTGAGGCCATGAGATCCAACATCCTCTAAAATCTTTTGAGAGGCGTGCGGGCGCCCGCTTTGAAAGATGCCGCAAGGCGTTGAATGGTGAGCGCATCTTCTGGTGTAAGGCGCACTTTCATTCGTATAGAGTCTATCACTGTACCCAGGAAAGAAATACTCTGGCTGGGAGACAGTGTGCTCTTGGAAGCGTTAAACATGAGACCCAGGCATTCTAGATGGCTGAGGAGCCAGGATCTGTGAGTTATCAACTGCGCCTCCGATTGAGCTATAATCAGGCAATCGTCGAGGTTGTTTAACACTTGCACTCTCCACTGTCTCAGGGGGTTATACTGATGTGGAAACAGTTTTTATGTGTAAGGGTGCATACTTTACAGTGGGCACACAATCTACATTTATTGTCTCTCCCGCGTTGGCAGTGTTTATGTGTAGGGGTGCGTATTTAATAGTGGGCACACGCACTATATTCATTACACTTCCAGCGTGAGCTGGGGGGAAGCTTGATACTGTGGGAACAGTGCTTATGTGCAGGGGTGCGTACTTTATAGTGGGCACACAACCTACATTTATTACACTTCCAGCACTGTGGCTAGGAAGGTTTTAGAGGCTTGGGGTCCAACACAATTTTGGGATGGGGTCCCCATTTCATATGCAGGGGTGCACACTTGTAGTGGGCACACCGCCTATATTTAGAACACCTCCAGCGTGGGCTGAATGAAATCCGGGGCCAGACCGCTTCATGATAGGGACCTGGCCGCCCAGCTGCTTTCATGCTCGTGTGCTATTGGCACTGTGCTTGTGTGCAGGGGTGCATACTTTATAGTGGGCACACAGCCTACATTTAGAACAGCTCCAGCGTGAGCCAGAGGGGGTAAATGGTGGAAAGCGCTCTTTCTTCATTAGAGTCGCTGTTGGAACAGTGTATGTTTACAGGGGAGCGTACATTACAAGTGGACTCTCTGGCAGGAAAGCCTTCTGGCGGGCTCTGACGTGCCAGGGCGCGAAGTGCCCTGATTGGTTTGCGCGTCTGAGCCGCCTCGCCATAGGTTCGTGCAGCTGCACTGCGTTTTAAAGATTTGGCTTCAATATTCTCGAGAAAAGGAGTTTTCCCATAGCGTAAGCTAGCCTTAAGCAATAGGAGAGACCTCTCGAAAGGGAACCAGGTTCTGTACATGGCAGACAGGGGAGTGTAGTCGAAAGCCGGGCGATAAAGTTCGGTAACCGGAATCAGTCCAGGAAACATCCACAAATCCAGACGAGTAAAGAAACGAATGAAACTAAATGGCAGAGAAATCAAATGAAAAACTAAACAGTGCAAGCGAGGCTACGTTAGTCACATTAGAAAATTATTCTCATTCCACGAGAGGCATTAGAAAATCACAACCTATGGCGCTGAACGGTGGTTTAATGTCAATATTGTGACAACGCTGTAACAACCTTCACCACACAATGTAGTTATAGCAACCTTTTGGCCATGTTGTTAAAACGTTGTTAGAAGGTCGGGTACGTTGTGCCAACGTTCTGTGTTTGCTGGGCTTGTCTTTATTAACATATAGAAGGCTACCATTTTTTTTAAACATTTATCACATTACATGAAAAAAATGTATAATAATTCAGGTACAAACAACTAAAATTATATACAATAAACATATGTTCAGAATGGTTATACCTTAAAAAATAAAACTGAATGTACATCATGGTGTATTATAAGGCATATAAATGCACTGTAATGCATTCAATGTACTTTTATGCAGTTGGATATGTATAAAGTATTATGTAAATGTAATGAACTACTATTGTAGTTAAATGGTGGTAGAAAAATGTGTGTGCAGCGAAAAATTCTCGATACGTGTGTGCATTGTCATGACTTGAACAGAGGTAATTCTGTGGGTTCAGATGCAATATCGTCTTTCACTTTATTCTAAACAGTTTATGAATAGTATTTTAAAGTCTCACCTTTCTCCAGTTTATATTGTATACAATGTATATGTATATACTGTACCTGTTGTCTAGGTTAGGTAGTGTCAAACACAATAGGCTAGAGGATGAGGTATTTTTTATTGGTATTACCATTGGAAATACTTTCCGATCTTAGGTAAAAAGCAGAGTTGAAAAAGAAAAAGTAAAAGAGAAAAAGTGAGAGAAGTTTCTGTAAAGGTGACCATGTTGAGCTGTTATAATGGGCAGCAGTTTATATAATAAGATTTATTTTTCTGTGGAGCTTTTTTACAAAGTAATTAAGACATATTCTTTTCTCAATGACAACTGTTGCAATGCTGCCATGGCAACAGTGTCAAGAAAGTTAAACTTAGAAATGTGTAACTACAGAAACTATTAGCTCTGCCTTTGCTGTGCGAACGTTCAAATAGGGGTGTGCTAAAGCACCGTGGCCGTAAATTATAATGGAGGAATTTTTATCAAAGGGGGTAGTTTTACTTCTACTCTCAGTTCTTGTACATTTAAGGAATTTAGCAGATGCTTTTATCTAGAAGTATGGTACCATTGGGATCAACAGATGGTAGGCATGCAGTTTAGAACTTTATCTGCTAGGGAAAAAATTGTTTGTGTACACATACAAATGCTTACTGGTACAAATAAAGCTAATATAGATACAATAAAACCTAGTGCAAATAAACAAGCCAATGCAAGGTTTCTTTTCAAAATAATACTAATCAGTTTGCAATGGAGTGAATTGCAGAATGGGGTTGATGGGGGGTTGACTTGCACGCAATGTACAAATGACAAGGTCTTGGCAAGGGTAGTTTTTATATGGGATACACAGAAGCTTGTTTTTGATAAATATAACTTCAGAAGACAGCTGTTCATATAGGTAGAAATGTTTTCCAGACATGAGTTCTTTTGTGAGGTACTTTGTTATCAGAGGATGGCAAAGTGAGAAACAATTGAATATCAGCTCAATAAGAATGACAGATAAAGACAGGAGAGGTGATGTTAAATACAAAACCATTTGGTGTACAGGGAGAACAGAATTGGTCTGAGTACAAAACCCTGTGGAACTCCAATGGGTGTGGAGATGAAGTTGATCCTTTCCATTATATCTTGTAGGTTCTTTTCTGAAGGTATGATGAAAACAATGTGAGGGCAGACCCTGTAATTCAATCACTGTGATTAGGGCTGTTTTTGCTGAGTGTGCCATTTTAACTAATTTTCATCAATGAAGTTGTTCTTGCAGGTGTAGCCTGAGATACACTTTAACAGAGCGCACTCCATGTGGTTCTTCAATGGTTTCGCTACAGTGCTTTATTTTATTCATTTTATTTTTTCCCAGTGCTGTTCATTATCCTATCAGAACAGACTTGTTACAAATTTTTGGGTCACTACCCATCAGTTGAGAACCACTGCTATTCACTGCTGAGGAAGGGCAGTAAAGATCCCCATAACCTGCCAGATGTCCATGGGCTACAAGCCAGTGTGAAGATGACCTGAAGTTGGGGAGGTCAGGTCAAGGTGGAGGTGGAGGTGATGAACAGGAGTGTTAAGATGAAGCAGGTTCGAAGACGGGATCGAAAGTGCATGTGGAAGGGTTGTTATACTCTAAACGCTTGTGAACCTGGCAAATGGTTTATACTGGAGTGTTTTATTGGAGTAGATTCTTAAGGCTAAATAAATTATGCACTGGTACAGATACCAGGAGATAGACTGGAAGGAGTAGGAGAAGCTAGTGGGTGATGTAGTAAGTGGAAGATACAGAAATGCTTTGTAGACGCTTTTAGACTATTTTCCCTAGGAGGTTTGGGTCTCCAAAAAGTAAATGGCACAGTACAGTAAAATGGGTAATGCTGTCTGTAAGCAGGCTTAGGAAGATGTTCAGGTCTTCTGTGAAGTTTTCTAGGAGTCCTGTTTATAGCCAATACTTCAACTTCAATGTCATGACCACATTCTAAAGATAAATGCGTAAAGTTCTCTTCACTCTGTTTTAAAGCATTTCCATGTTAGCAATTAGGATTACATGCTTCTCATTCGATTTCTGTTTTTTTAAGATGGAGGTGGCCAAAGAGGAAAAGTGTGAGTTCCTGCCATTCCTGTCCCCTTGTGAGGTAATCAAGAAAGATGGGCATGTCGTAGGCCTGCGGTTCTGCCGCACAGAGCAGCGGGATGATGGCACCTGGATTGTGGATGAGGAGCAAATTGTCCACCTGAAAGCAGACTTCATCATCAGTGCCTTTGGCTCCATACTGAACGATCCAGCAGGTGAGCTTCAGAAAGGACAATTGCTGTAGTTGGTTTTAGTGAGCTTACATTTATTTGGGTTTTATTATTGTTTTCAACTCCTTTTTGAAGCTAAATATGTTGTATGTAGTAAGAAATAATAGTTTTATTTGTTTACCAGACAAAGGCATTATTTAAAGGCATAAAGGCAAAGGTTTTATTTGTTTACCAGAAAAAATTCATATTATTTTGTGCTGCACACTGGGCCAGTTAGAAACAGTTTTTCATGTTCAAAAGAGCACATGTTGGTGTACCTGTGTTCCATGTATAAGATTTCCCCAGTGAGCCATCACAAAATCCAGACTGTTCTCTCGTCAATAAGCATTCAGCACCGCCCCACTTATCTTTCCTTAGCAGATTTTAGTAGTCACAGTGTGATAACCATCACTCTGAGGGAGAGGCAGGAGATAAGACCCTCAAAATGAGAGCCTTGTTTCATTATGGGAATCCTTTATCAATCCACCATCGCAAATACAACCTTATTTCAGTAGATTAGCCAAAAATTCACATTCACATTTTATGTCTGGATCACAAATGTTGTGCTTTTTGACTATATATTTAATTTTATATATTTTTTCACAAGGTCTTATCTTTATCATTACCTATTTTATTTGTATTTTATTTATTTAATATTTATTATATCATTTAAAAAAAAATACTATTATAACATACATATCGGTTTTTTTTTACAGTTGTTTCTTTTTTACAGTTGTTGTTTCTATAGTTTCTTTATAAATGATATAACATATATATAACATAATTTGAGCGAAAAGTTTAATTGAAAATTGACCATAAATTTCAGAATGTCTTAGTATCTGGTTTGTCCGCCTTTTGCTTTACTGATCCAGAGACACATTATCAGTGTCACAAATTTTCTTATTTGATGAGTGATCTATAAATAGTGCAGAATCTTAAGCATTTAATGTTAATTTGCTTTATGTTTTTTAAGATCCTAAAACTGTTTATTTCCAGGTTTAAATTGGTTTTTAATCCCAGATGTGGCCTCTGACTTTTGTACCCCGCTGTATATCATTGTGTTTATTTTTCGGCACACATTCATCCAGCTATTTTTCACCTCCTCATGTTTTTTTTTCTTCTTTACTTAGCGTTTTGTTGTCCCAATGTTGTTGCTCTCTGGCGAACCTGTCATCCATCCTAAACACTGTAATGTCTCTGAGCGGAGAGTCGTTTCATCACCGGCTCGAAGCTCAGAGATAGCGAGCTTATAAATGCCACTCACTCCCTGCACCTTGCCCAAGATATGAATTACTTATCCACTTCAATGGCCGGTGGAGCCGACAGAAGAGGTTTGCATTGCAGCATTAGAGAAAAGCTGAGATAGCAAGAAATTCACCCCCTGCAATCTTGGGTGGGCAAGCTGGTCTGTGATTAGGTCACCACTGGCCAGCGGGATGAGCAGCTGACTGGCTACTTTTACCACTGTGGACCCCATGAAGCATGATGTTGTTTGTATTCAGGCCTCTAGGTCTCAGAGCAAACCTTTATGATGTTGTGGAACTCAAAAGGTGAATTTTTGAAGAATCAAGACCAGTGTTGTTATCGTTAATTAAAGCTAATATTATTAAATGTGTGGGTTTTTTTCTTTGTTAATTGAAATAAAATGAAACACAAATATTTTATGAATGTTTTTTACTTAGACAAGCGAAAATTGGAAATGTTGCCTTTGCAACTAACATAAATAAAACAAGTTTAAGTTCAGGTACTAAAATTACTAAAACTAAAACTGAAATAAATTAAAGCTAAATAGAAATATAAAAAGCATATTTTAAACTTACTAAAACTTAAAATAAAATATTAAAATAAAAGCTCATTCAAAATATTAACAAATGGTATATAAATAATACTAAAAAAAAACAGGCACATTCTGAAATTTCAGTCATTGTTCATTTATTATTTTTCCCCTCCAGTGAACTGTTAACTCAACTCAGGTTGTTGCATATGAGACCGCTAGCCAGTATTGGCTACAGACTCGAGTCCCGAGATGGGCATGGTGTAGCAGCACACATTGCATGATCATCAAGCCGATTTGTCGTCGCTTGTTGAGCCCTTGAACAGACCTTGCGTTTCTACGGGAAGGGGTTCCCTTAGAAAAAATGTCCACGCGTGTTGTTGTCCAAGACTGGCTGGGTTGCCTTGTGCAATGGTTACGCAGCGTTGGGCTCCTGGATAGGACCTCAACTGCAGTGGAACATCAACTGCCTCGAGTTGCTGGCGATATTGCTGGCCCTGTGGAGGTTTTGACTATTGATCCAGGTCAAGCATATGTTGGTCTGGACGAACTACACTGACAGCGGCATTCTGAAGTGGCTGCGGGCCACTCACATCCCAGGCGAACTCAATAGCGCAGCAGACGAACTCTCACAACAAGCGGTCCAGCTGATTTGGAGTAAATTCAGCGAAGCTCAGGTAGACCTGTTCGCTTTCCAGGAACAATTGCCTGCTGTGGTATTCCCTGACCAAGGCCCCCTCTGCATGGACGTGCTGGCACACAGCTGGCCCTGGGGCCTACGCAAATATGCGGTTCCCCCAGTGAGCCTGATTGCACAGACGTTGTGGAAAGTCAGGGAGGACGGAGAATCTTGTTGGTTGCACCTTACCTCGCGGACTTGGTTCTCGGAGCTCATGCTCCTTACGAAAGTCGCTCCTTGGTGAAATCCCCTGAAGAAGGACCTCCTTTTTCAGGATGTGGCACAATTTGACAACTACACCCACCCTCTTGAACCTCCACGTCTGGCCTTGGACAGGACGTGGTAGACCTGGCATATCACCAGCGGTGATAGATACTATCACTCAAGCCAGAGCCAGGAGTGCTGGGCTACGAGACGGCTATATGCTTTTAAGTGTAGTCTGTTCACAAACTGACAGAGAACCCACAGAGATTCGCACTTTGGTCAGTGCTTTCCTTCCTACCCTTCTACCTTGCAAGTGTATGTGGCTGCCGTACTGGCACATCATGAATCAGATTTTCTCAGATGTTGAAATCCTTCTAACCCATTGCTTATTCCTTCATTGGATCTCTTTCTGGTCTTACTAGTCTTACTTCCCCTAGGCAGAGTGCCTTCTCTACCGCCAGTTAATGTGCTTGTAGAAGTTCCTCCCTCTTCAGGTAGGACTTACCACAGAGACTTATTTCCATGTGTGGTAGGTCGGTCACCTCTGTTCCTTCTGACCCACTAATTGAGACTATTGGATAACACTGGGAAAGCATGCCTTTTCCAAGCAGAAAGGAGCGCTACAGAGACCACATCCTACCCGTAGAGAGGTGTCATGTGGAAGTCACACATATGGACCGGCCATTAGGGCAGTGCTACTTATGGAAGGTCTCTGGGGTAGCTTCGGCCTAGTTAGGGGGGAGTCAATGCTGGCAGAGGTGGCTCTGCCAAGGGAAAGACAGGAGCTCGCCGACAGGGAAGATGGAAGTACTGTGGAAGAATACCCATATGGGATCGCTGTAGGGATCACAGCATATGGGCACCTAGCCTAGCACAGGGATCAACCACTGGTGTTCTTACGAGTGTTAGGCCTGGTGTCAGACATCTCCTCCACGTCTGTCTGCCGCAGGGTACAGGAAGAACCCCAACAGGGTTCGCTAGTTAGGGGACTCACCTGAGGAGCGAGATAGGTGCTCGCATCCGGTCTTACAATCTACACGAAGATTGTAAAATCTAGCAAACGTGTTGGGTGTCGCCTAGCCCGCAGCTCTAAATTTATAAGCCAGCGAGGAGGAAGCAACACTCCTGTTAGAGTGAGCTCTCACCCCCAGGGGGCACGACTCGCCCTGGGTTTGGTACGCCAAGATGATGGCATCCACTATCCAGTGGGCCAACCTCTGCTTAGAGACAGCCTTTCCCTTCTGCTGGCCTCCATAACAGACAAAGAGCTGGTCTGAGGTCCTGAAGCTCTTTGTTCGGTTCACATATAGGTGCAAAGTGTGAACGGGACAGAGCAAAGCAAGGACTGAGTCTGCCTCCTCCGAGGGCAGCACTTGCAGGTTCACCACCTGGTCCCTGAAAGGAGTGGTGGGAACCTTGGGCAAGTATCCGGGCCTGGGTCTCAGGATAATGTGAGAGTTGGCCGGTCTGAATTCCAGGCACGATTTGTAGACCGAGAATGCCTGCAGGTCCCCTACCCTCTTCACAGAAGCCAGCGCGGTCAGGAGATATTACAAGATATTAACCCTCTGGGGTTGGAGGTGTTTTCTGGGCCCTGGAGGTATTTTGACATGCCCTGACATTTGTGCTTATTTATGTCACTTGTAACATTTCCATGACTTAAGTCTGATTACACTGTATTCAGCACAAACTCTGCTACAATAATATGTGAGCAGCATGTATGTAAAAGTATGTAGTTGAAAATGACGTTTATCCGTGGTTTGTGGATTTTTTTTTTTTTTAGTCACTGAAATAAGGCCATAAAACCCATAATGAATATTTGTTCACGAAACTTTTGAAAATTGTATCATGTAGCCTACAATTTTTGCTTCAAAACGATGTGAAAATCTTCTTGCCCACTCTTTCACATAAAACAATATATTGATTTAAAATTTGTAAGACATGTTTTGTGTAAGAAAGCTTGTACGCAGGGAGGGCGTGAATCATCATGTATATTGATGTGTTTCATACCTGGGAAGACAAATACCCCTCCCCTAATGGCCCTATCATGTGAATGGGACTGTGAGGGAACTAAAACAAAGAGTGTGAAGAGATTAAAAGAATGGCTTTTTGATTGTTTGGATTTATTTACAACACAACAAAAACCAAAGATACATAACGGTATTTATTATAATATATCAATTATTTTTGTCCATAATTAAGGACAAAAAGGCACATTATTGAGCACACTGATCTTAACAGAAAGACTTGAACAGTCACACACCTTTGTGCCATTCCTGAAACAGTTCCAGTTCAACATACCTGTCATTTCCAAGCTGTTTGCTTTTTCAGTTTACCATGTTCATTTGCAGAGACTCGTGTGAATGTTTAAGTCAGTAGGACTCATCAGTGGCATCTGGTCCCTGTAAAAAAAAAACAAAAAAAAAACTGTGAACAAGCTGATATCAAAAGCAACTAGGACTGCACGATTTGGGAAAAAAACTTACATTTTTGGGGTGGGGAGCAAGGCAGACGACCTATAACTATAAATCATTAAAAAGGAACACTTCAGTACTCTACACTAGAGAAAAATATATGGATTATCATATGTTAACTTCAAAGAACTGAAACTTGCTACTGCCAATACATTCACATTGCTGTGAGCATGTAAGATATGCTGCTGCTGCACATGTAACATACATGAAATTAACCCCCCAACAATGCAGGAGTCAAGACATGATAAAAGTGCAGAACTCTCTCCCACACAAACATCTTTTTGCCAATGTTTCACATTATTTTTTAGCAACAATAAATGAAAGTGGGCATAAAATGGAAGTTACAATTGTATTTTCTTCCCTATTGTGACGTATATGCGAGTGAAACGGCTTCTCGAACAAGAAATGTAGGGTGGGACTTGTCCATCAGGAATTGATTGGATGGTTGTGGTTTGCTATTGCTCTGATGTCATGTGAGTAACAGGTTGTCCCTCGTGTCAGTAAACACATCATCAGAGAAGAGAAGAGATGTTGCTTTAAGAGGGAGGAAAAGTTATTTTGATTAAAGATTACCAGGGCACATGAATTAAAAAAAAATTATATATAATGATGTGCACAGATAAATCATTTATAATAAGCACTAATATTACATACAAAAATAAGAATTGTCAATGTGGATTTCCTGGTGACTTTAATTCATATGTGTGCATTTTCAGTAATGCATCCCCCCCTTTCATCCATCCAAAGTGGCTTTGTGTCCTCTAAGCTGTTGCATTTCTTTCTGTCAGCGTCTCTCCTGCCTATGTTTCACACAGCATTCCATCTTCTAATGGAGCTTAGCAATGAGCAGTTGTATGAGAAGTTTCTCTGGAGAGTACTACTGGATTCTGAGAGGAGGCCATTTCATTTAAAGGGAAGATCTCAGGAGTCTCTTAGATTTGTCACACTCCACAGCCCGCGCGTGTGTGCATGAGACAGAGGGGGATGGGGGAGGAGGGAAACAAACAGGAGGGTGTGAGGATGTTTTTTTTTTTTTTTTTGAAAGTGATGAGGCCGGCAGTCTTCATGATCACTGGAGCGTCAGGCGAGGAGAGCTGACGGAGGGACTAGGGGATTGGTCTTGAAAAAAATAAAAGGGAAAATATACTCAACAATAACAGCCACAGCAAAGCATCAACAGGGCCGTCAGGGTTACAAATTCCTCTGCTTGTCTCATGCAGGAATCCAGAGGGACTGTCATTTCTTCCTCCATCAAAGACATGTCTTCATTTTTCAGCTTAAACAATATCCAGCACTCACTAAGTGAACAGTTATGTGTCCTCAGTGGCACCAAAAAGTATTTGGATACTTATAGAGCCCAAACAATCAAAATCAAAGTTTTGTGGCTTTGAATCGACGTCTACTAGCTTTGAAAACATGGATATGCTTGTATGCAGAGTTCTTTTCTTGGAAATAGACCAACATATTGATGACTCATCCTGCACAGATTTTTGTCCAGTCAAATAATTTTTAGAATGAGAATGTCCCTCTCCCTAATATAGTGCAACAGTGACAGTCACCTTTTTCAGTGACCTTGGTTCCGGAAGTATTTTTCCCATTCATTTTGACCGTCGGGTTTTTAAAATAAGTCTTTAATAAAGCATTGAATCAAACCAACCAGCTACAAGGTGAATCACAACATGTCAAATTAAGAAATTAAGTAATTTAAAATCAAACAAAAACACAAAGGTACAAGACAGCCCAGCTAACATTTCCATGTGGTACCCATTTGGGGTTTTGATGGACTGTTTTTGATGGGCCCTCCATGGGCAACCCAAATGGGGCCTAAAAAAATGTCCATCGCTTCCACATAGGCCCCAAATATGTTAGCCCATAACCCTATGGCGTTGGGTCCATAGTGGGCTCTAAGTGGGGCCCAGTTAGATGTTCATTATATGGGCCCACTTGGGTCCCAAATGGGTGCTAATAGGGGCTTTTGCATATATAATTAAAACTTATCAATTTGATAGCGGATCCAGAAAGGTTCAAACGACAATCACCAGTGACAACTGGAGATTCACCCGTTGTAAAATGCAAAATACAAAATACTTCGGAGTGGCTACAGAAAAAAAAAGAGACTGCAACCGGGCCCAATTGAAAATAAGGATATATATCGGAAGGCATTAAATGTAGTCACGCAATGCTGATGTTGTTAACATTAACAATTTGAGAACAAAGTATAATTTGCATGGTTTGATAATGATAAGCGATCGTTAGATTTAATCAGCACGATTTACTGCAATGCTTTTTTCCCTTAGTTGGTCAAAACAAAAGTGGATGTTACATACTTGTTCAGATGACATTTTCCGGTGAAAATTCTTATGTTGGTCATACTTCCAAAAAGAAGAGTCTGTGATTCCGAATGACAGTATCCAAACCGGTGTGATGACTGACATTCCGCACATTCTGTCCGTGTAGTGCCGAGGCACAACCTACGTAAAGTTGATAATTCCGTGAATAAATGCAATTGCAGATTTCGAACAGAGGTGGCGACAAAGAGGTAAAACTGCGGACTGCAGCTTTAAAGTTGTTGATTGTGTATATAAACAATACGTTTATTGTAAAAATATGCATATATGTACAATATTTAAGTAGTTTTAGAGCGTAGGTATTACTGTACATCATTCACAGTGCTTCATGGGAGTGGGTGGGCACTAAAGTGTTCTTTTGACGCAATTTGTTAAAATTTTTCCGATTGGTGGAACTTTCTCTGTTGAGTCATGGATAATGTTTTTTCACCAGGATTTCTGCTGTCAAAAAAAACAAAAAACTCACAGCTTACATTAGGTTTGTCTTTAAAGGTTTATAAATTACCATTCAAATCCCCCTGTGGAGAAAATTAATTGGATTTTATACTTCCGAAACTCGACTGTTGCACTCTACTACCTACAGCTGACTAGCGAATAGCAAATCATGGTTCATGCATGCATGCAACTAGCCTATTGACTATAAAAAAATTTAATAAAATATAAGGAATTATCAATATGAAATATGTCTACAAATAAATAAAATGCATTTGATATAAAATATTAGAACAAATGGCATTTATTTGAAAGACAACAGTTAAATTTTTTTAGCAAATCACTTAAAAAATAAGTTTGCTATGTTTTTATTTTAATGGTTAAATTAAACTAAAAGTATTATGACAGTTTATGGTTGTTAAACATAACTTAGTGGAACTTGGCACATATGAACTACAGTACATGTTTACTCTGCAAGATCACCTGTGTGACTGTGAAGAAAAATAACTACATACATCCATTGAAAAGACCTTGGATGTATCTGAAAGCTGAAATACATTGAACATAGGTTGGAAAGCAACAGCGCATCGTTTGAGTGCTGTATTTGTGTAACATTCAGTCTACCAAAGTGCCATCATCTGCTTCTTTTGTGAAGGCAGCAAAACAATACATCATTTGTTGCCTGTGATATAGGCTATATAAATGTCTATAAATGTCCTTGCTGAATGAAAGTAATGATTACTTTCAAAAATAATACAATCCTATTGACTAAACTTTTGAACTGTTGAGAATTAAGTAATTAATTTTAAATACCTAGTGTGCCTTTCCTTGAAATTTTATATGAAAACTCAATGAAAATGTATAGTTTACAACTCTCTAACCACTCTGATCTTTGCAACATTGTGTGCTGGAACAGTGAAGAAGGCCCTGGAACCAGTTAAGCTGAACGGATGGGGGACACCTAAGGTGAACTGCGAAACCATGCAGACCAGTGAACCCTGGGTGTTTGCCGGCGGAGACATCGCCGGCTTGGCCAACACCACCGTGGAGTCTGTCAACGATGGCAAACAAGCTTCCTGGCACATCCACAAGTACATCCAGGTGGGCTCTCCACTCAATAAGCCAATCCATCTCATTCTGCATTTGGACGTCTTACACAACATACTTAGTGTTTGGCCACAGTTGTGTAGCTCTGAGAGCCTGCTTCACATTATGTGTCAGTGCCAGCAATTTTCAGTATTAGCGTAGCACTCAGAGTTTTACGCTCACTGTTTTTATAGCGAGGGCATTATTCCATGGGGACTTTTTTTTTCTCAGAGTGCTTTTTGGCTTCAACACTCAAACAGTAGAAGTTTCTTCCTTCGTTTTCCTAGAAGACTATTTTCTGCGATTTTGCACACAGACCTAAGTAGCAGCATAAAGAGAAGGTTCATGCAGAGGTTAATCACTAATGTAACTGTGGCCAGAGGAAGTCACGCTGAAGTGTTTGTTCGGCAAATCCCCTCCCCCTCTCCAAAACCATTCTGTAATTTTGGACTACAGAGAAAGAGCTGTTCAAATATTTGCTAATGGGTTCAGCGGTTCAAGATCACGTAAATCATTGGAAGATGAGATCACATTTTGTTGTGGGTGTTTTTGGTTTTAGGGCTTTGTATATGGATCGTCAGTGGAATGAGATGTTCTCTCGCGCAGTGTACTTGTTTGTCTGGGTTTTTAGCTGTGGAGTTTTGTTTTTTTTGCTAGTAGGTAATACCGGAGGCAGTTGTAACACAATAAATTTCCTGTCACAAACAAACTGGAGTGATGACACTCAGTACAGGCTCAGCAAGTCTCTCTGCCTTAGTGACGACTTACTTAGTGACAATTGTCAACAACAACAAAAAATGTGGTGTGAAAGTTGAAATTGTTATTAATAATAAAAAAATATATATTATTTGATATTACTATTATTATTATTATTAATAATGATAATAATAATAATAAATGTGTGTTATTGAATGTGTGTTATTGACTCATTGCTGTATACCTGTATATAAACAGAAGCATGCATTTCAACTCAAATATAATTTTAATTTAGAACATTCCTTTAAACACATACATTCTAAAATAACCATATCAATGGGGAAACTGTTCAGTAGTATTACTAATTATTAAAGATGTGCTATTATTCCTTTAGGATGACGATTTTTTTTTTTTTTTTTTTTTTTGTAATGCATGTGTTGATTTTTTGTGTGTGACAAGCACAAAAAGTAATGGTTTAAATGTGTGTGTTTTCTCTGCAGTCCCTTCATGGTAACACAGTAAGCACCACTCCTAAACTGCCCTTGTTCCACTGCGAGATCGATTCCGTGGACATCAGCGTGGAGATGTGCGGGATTAAGTTTCCTAACCCGTTTGGGCTGGCCAGCGCTCCACCCACAACCAGTGCAGCCATGATCCGCAGGGCCTTCGAGCAGGGCTGGGGCTTTGCCCTCACCAAGACCTTTGGCCTGGACAAGGTATATTTACAGAAAACAGAAAATCAACATGGAGAATGCCATAGGCTCCACATTCACTCGTGATAAGATTTGGGTGGTATGTTTGTGTGGGAAGCGCACACTGCATTGCAAAGTATCAGCAGAGCAGAGTCTTTTGTACAACATCATAGAAACTGAAACTTTGGCAAAAATCCCTGAAAGGTCATAAGCATATGAAAGTACCAGCACTGGGCACTGCTAACAATAATGCAAGTCTTTCCAGCTTGTGAAACAGCTCACTGACACACACTCATACACATATGCACACACTAACACCAGCCATAATGAGCCACATTCTGGTGGCTTTAAAAAAAAAACACTGGAAAACCAACAACCCTCCCATTAGGCAGCCATGCATCTGCCTTGTTAGCAGTGTAACATTTGTTCTTGACAGGAGGTAAAAAAAAAAAAAATGAATCAGGCATGAGTTGTTTATTGAACTCCGGCAGAAAATCTTTTTGTTTTAATTTACTTTCTAATTCAAGTGATGGAAAAATTAATCGGTAACATCTGTTTGTTCTGGGCTTACTGGCATTCCTTGATTAGTGGAGCTAGAAATGGAAATAGAATTAAAAAAGAAAAAAGAAAGAAGAGAGGCAGAGTACAGGGTTTGAGTCCTATCAGACGTCACCATGGCAACGGCGAGGCGTCTGCGCAGCTCTTCGAACAGAGCGTCAATTTCAAAAGCAAATGAAAGCAAATGATAAAAATAATTTGTTACATTTATATAGCGCTTTTTTTGCCACTCAAAGCATTTTACATATGGAAGGGGAGAATCTCCTCAACCACCACTTATGTGCTGCATCTACCTGGATGATGTGACGGCAGCCATATTGCGCCAGAATGTCTACCACACACTAGCTTATTGGTGGACAGGAGACTGAAGGTGTGTCCCAATTCACGTACTTATGCACTATTCTGTGTTTTTTAGTATAAATGGTGCAAGTAGTGTGTTCACACAGACAATTCCTAATAGAAAAAGTAAACTTTAAATGAACGATGATGCACTTAATTAACCTGAAAAAAACGAAGTGTGGAATGTTGGGTACTTCATGTACTCAACTGTCACAGCTTTAATTACGCAACGGAAGGGGAGGGGCTATCAGACTCCGACGGTGAATGACAAAATAACCTAATAAAATTCATACATTACACGGATAAACATAGTGCATAAGTACATAGTGTATAGTGTGTCATTTGGGACGCAACTAGAGTGATGAAGCCAATCAGTATATATGGGGATGATTAGGGGGCCATGATGATGGACAAAGGCCAATGGACAAATTTGTCCAGGATACCGGAGTTATACCCCCTTCTCTTTTTCAAAGGACATGGAATTTTTAATGACAACAGAGAGTCAGGAACTCAGTTTAACGTCTCATCCGAAGGACATACTTTTTTTGACAGTGTGGTGTCCCAATCACTACTGGGGCGTTAGGACCCACACAGACCACAGGGTGAGCACCCCCTGCTGGCTTCACTAGCACCTCTTCCAGCAGTTTTCCCAGGAGGTCTCCCATGATTTGCCATTTATGATTTTAAAGTCTCTGAACAAAGCAAATAAAATGGAATGATTTTTTAAAAAGTATTATGTTGGGTTGAATACCGTAAAGTTAATAAAGATTTAATATTTCATTCTATTGTATGTAGCCTTCGCGTTATTACAATCTGTGAACTGTTTTCTTAGAGAATCAATAAACAAATAGACATAAAAGCATAGGTGGATTGTCTTGAACAAAAACTACTAAATAATTCTATATTGTTCAAAATTCACCCACTATTGGCTGGTATATCAAATGTACTGATCACCAAAACCCGCATTTTTGCCATGCTACTCTAAATTAAAACTCTTCCCAGTCTATTATAAAATCAGTACTTATGCTCTTCCTGGAATATGATCATTCTAGTTCAGCTGTTTTTCTGCAGAGGACTGAGAGTCATGTTACATCTAACACACCTCACTAGATACTGTGCCCATGTCAACAGCGAACCCTAGCTAATAATTCTTGGAATCTTACACTGCTGCGGCGAGATGAGGCCATATTTCAGTAAATAGAACTCATATTGCTCTCCACGTGTTGGAATGACTGCACAGAAACACTCTCTCTCTTTCATTCTCTCTCGCAGTCAGGATAAAGAAAACCCTTCAGTGTCAACATGTTCTCCGTGTCTCCGCGCAGTGCTGTCATTAGAACATAGGGGACTTTTTTTTAATATCCTGTTCTCCTGAGCCACTCTAAGATGCGACGTCCGTCGAGGCCGCGCTGCATCAATAGCATCCGGACAACCCAGCCATTGTCACGATAGATATGAAAATAGCCGCCTGTGTATATGTGCGCCGAATAGCTAATTTACCTAGTGCTAACAGGAGCACTGAGCAAGCAGGCAGCACTTTCATTTAATTATAATTAATGAGATGCATTGCATATGTAAATGTTTTATTTTTCCCTTCTGTCTCAAGATGCGACTCCCTTGGGAATTGTCACCACAATGACTTGGAATGAGCCTCAGGAATGGCTTTGCATGACAGTTAGTGGCACTTCTCTCTTATTCCTCGTCTCTGATGATCTAAGAGTCCAGTGGTCCTCAGATCCATACAAGAAGGTCACGTGGTCAGATCGTAGCCATCAAATGGCAAACGAGACTTGTAGAGCTGATGGGTGTTGGGATCTCTGATGTATCAGAACCTCCAGGCCCAATTAGCCTTTTATGTCATTTCTGTGTGAGAAACTTCGCACAGTGTCACGCTCTTCCTCCATGGTGCCATAGCAGGCAGGCAGCCAGGAAGTGGCATGTCAGAGTGCCGGAGGGCAAAGGGGCCATCACTCAGTCAGCGCTATGCTAATTGTACATGAGAATGAATGATGGCTGCTATTGTTCTTTTATGCGAGGTTGATTGCCTATTACTCGTGTTCTTGAGCTCACATGAGTGGTATCCTGAGCCGTCGGATCAGCTGGTTGGAGATGATGTTAATGCCGGCTGATTTTTTGATGGAGTTCATTATGCCCCTGCAGAGTCATGATGAATTTTAAAGTTAGCGAGAAAGGAGGTGAGCCAGATTTCCGTGTGCGGAAAAATACATCTCCCTCTCGCTGACACATTCATCATAACACTGTCTGGGCTGCTCCTGACAAAGCTCCGCAGCTATACCCACTTTCCCCACTACTGATTTAGCCGGTTGGTTATGGATCGGAGTGAAGTGCAGAGACAGAACTTGCTCGCTTCCTGCATGAGAAATAAGCCCATCCCCTGCTGTTTAAAACACATTCAATCATTGTCGTAGCTCAGACAGGAGCTTATCATACCTAAGCTTTAAAATACACCACTCCAGGCTACGAGACTTAATATCTGCAGCATAAAACTGGGATCGTAGAGCAGATGAGATCCACATCTCCTAATTAGCCTCTAATTACATAGTGCTTTGTCCAATTAAGTTAGCGTTTATAACGGTGGGTGTGAACACATTGTGTTCTTTTTAGTCTGGTCTGATCCTCTTGGCAGATATTCTCATGTAAGGTTTCAGAAAACTCAGTGGAATAAACTGTGTGAATACAGTATATTCACACAATCAGTGTTTGATATTGACAGCTGTATTTATCTACTGGTTTGACCAAAACAAATTGCATTCATCGATGATGAATACTGATAAGAGTAATTACTAACAGGTTTGACTCAAAAGCTGTGTTCATACATTCAGTGTTTGGAATTGACAACCGTATTTACTTACCAGTTTCACTCTCAAAAGCTAAATTCTCACAATGTTGGGGATTGACAATCATATTTACTAACAGGTTTTACTCCCAAAATCTGCTTTCACGCAGTGTTGGGGATTGGCAACCGTATTTATCAACCAGTTTTAGTCCCCCACCCCCAGCCAAAATCTACCTTTATGCAGTGTTTGGGATTGACAAACGTATTTACTAACAGTTTTGACTCTTTAATAGTCCTTTTCATACAACAGTTTACAATAGTGTCTTAAATAATGCCTGTATGAGCAAATAACCGAAATGAATCTACTCTTCTATTCTAACAATAGCCATAGATGGCAACTTTGATCAAATCAGAAGGTCTGATCACAGTTGACACAATGTTGTTTAATATACTTAATTTAATATACTTATTATACTTAGTGGGTATAGCAATTTTATTTAGACTGTCAGTATTCTTATAGAATGCTTTTATCAGTCTCTTTCATAACCAAACCTTGAACCTAACAATACATAGCACTCCAACGAGGACTGACAACCATGTTCTGTTGATGTGTGAACATAGATATTATGACATAGACTACTTTGACATATGGCTATTATTGATGTCAGGTACTGAGTCTGACATTGGATGATGGGTTGATGGTGTCTGGCTCACTGTTCCAATTTCTCTCAAAGGTGTTTAGTAGGGTTCAACTATGGGCTTTGAACAGGTTTGTCCATTTATTTATTTATTTTTTATAAAAGTCAATAAAATATTTCTTTATGGCATGGCTGTAACCAAACAGAAAGCTCACATTTCTCTAGAATTGTATGGTGCGCTCTTTAAGAGTTATAGGGCCCTATCTTACACCCAGCGCAATGCAGCACCAAGCGCAGTCCAACGCAGTTATCTTTTTCACGTCCTGCGCCACATTGTTTAAATAGCAAATGCATTTGTGCCCATTTGTGCGCCCATGGGTGTGCTGGTCTGAAAACGAGGTGTGTTCTGGCGCATTGTTGGCATGTTGCTATTTTGAGGCAACAGATATAGTCAATGGCACAATATATTTTTTTGTTATTTAAAGAGCGCGTTTATAATGTGCGCCTATAGGCGGGTCCACAACGTGCATAGATTCTGCTTATTAAACACACAGGGACGCACAGCAGCACACAAACATGCCAAATATTTAAAATAAAAGGATTACAATGTAAAGTATTATTATTGTGCACATAAAGATATGGTGGAATCCGGCTTGTCCCGTAGATGGTCTGCTTGCGCACTTTTACCTCGCGCACGAGCAGTTCCGTTTGCGCTCTGGAGATGGCTTCGGTCTTTCCACTATCAAATTCTGTCATGTACTGTAAATAGCGAATCTGCCATGGCGCGAGCGCAACTGGCATTTAAAGGGAATGGGAGATGAGACTCTGATTGGTTTAATGCCTGAAATCCCAAAACACACCCATTACTCAAGAGAATAGGGACAACCCTTTTAGACCATTTTTCCCATCATTAAACTAGCAAAAGTGGATTCAGACACGCCCTAAGTGAACTTGCGCCCTGCGCTTTAGACCATGCGCTTAGATCGTTAAAATAGGGCCCATACTCTCTTATAGTTAGTAGAGTCTGAATAGAATACAGTATTCCCAACGCATTAAAAACGTTCTTGACAGGCTGTAACCCCTACAGGAGCTCCAGGTATTGTTGCACAGTTAGGTTTGAAAGTCTTTGCTCTCTCTTCCTCTTCCTCTCTGCTAAGACCCTTAAAAAAACACAGGCAGCCTACTCAGTCCCTCATGCCCATGTGGGCCAGCCGGAGCAGGCAGGAAATCAATGGTGGCTGGGGACAGACGGCTGCCGTCCCGCAATTAATGCCAATTTGTTATGTGCACGTATCTCTGCAGGGAGACATGGTGTGGGCGGAACTTTCCCGCACTGATTCAGGCACCTTGAGTACACAACTCCAGAGAAAGAGCTAGATAAAGAGTCTGTTCCCAGAGGTGAATTTAGAATGGCTTTACATTGGTAAATGCTTGCATGAATATGAATGATTGTAATGAATTATTCAGATGTTTTGGCATGTTTTGTGCTGTTATTAACATACACTGAACCATTTTCAAAGGATTGTAAGGGAATATAGATCTTGCTAACGTCCTACATCTGACTAAGTGGCATTTTCAAAACTGGATGATGGAAATGTTTAAAACTTAAAATATATATTATTTCAGTGCATGCATTCCCCAGGATCTGAACCCATTATCTTGCTGTTTTAGCTACAGGAATGCCTAAATATTGAATATTATAACATATATATCGAATTTGCAAACAAAAGATGAACTCCTTCATTTGAAGATGTGCACGTGCTCCTAAGGTGGCACTTATGCAAGTTCAAATCGGGCTTGTGTCATTTCCTATTCCCACCCTCTTATTTTACCTATTGTTACCTGTCATTTCTTTGAATGTCACTATCTAAAGGCAAAAAGCCCATAAATAAAAAATCCTTCACACTAGTCTGTAATATTTGTTGGTGAAAACAAAAATCGCATGACATAAAACAAAGGGTTGAAAGTAGCTGTAGGTTTCTTTTGTTTCATTCGTTAATGCAGTACATGTATATCAATAAGCACTGTCCTCCTTAACATACTGCTGTTGTGTCCTTGAGTCTGCTCGTTAATTCACTATCGCCTCAGGTATGATAGCTGTTCAGCCTATATCGTGTGCTTCAGATGCTGGAACGGTGTTCAACAGTGCTGGATTGGTGTAACAGTGCCAAGGCCTTCATTAATTTACATACAGCATGGACAGTAAAACATTTTCTTAAAAACTTTACACTGAGATGGCAGGTGTGTGCAAGAGCAAAACCTGCGTGGGGATGTTAACATGTTGCGGTTAATTTTATGTTTGTTAAATGCAGGTGTCGTGTGTGGGAAGTTTGAGTTTCTTGACAGAAGAGAAAGCTTTGTAGTGACTTTTTAATCAGTGTGTGTGAAGAGTGGGAGTTTTAAGCCTTAACTTTTCATTCCATACTTTGTTGCAAAGATATTTTTATAAGATGTAAATCACGTACACTCACTGTGTTATTAACAGATTAAAAAAACAGAGAAATAAAAAAAAGTTGAAAGTTATAAATTCATGTTTAATTGTAAAAAATAAAATTAAAATACATTTGAAGCACGAAAGGTTTTCACTTTATTGCAAAAAAGAAAAAGAAAAAGAAAGTTCAGTCAGAGTTTACTCACCCTAATGTAATTTCTAACTTGTGTGATTTCCTTTCTTCCGTGTAACACTAAAGTTTTGAATGATAGTTTTGTGTGCGGAACAGACTGAAATTTAATTCACTGAGAATTTTACCTTGAAAATCTTTCTTGACAGTCGTAGTCACTATTCACTTTCATTTTACAGGGTTTAGCTATGAGGTTTATCTATGAATTCTGCGTGTCAACTTTAATTATTGGCTAACATAGATGAAACTGAAAGAATGACTCTTGATAGTATTTGTAGCATCAGTTAGAAAGGGCTGAAAATTATAAACAAATCAGTACAGTTTTACCATCATTTTCCGCAAAGTGTTTATGAATCTTTGGCTATATTGGGCTTTCATGTATAATTAGAATAACTGTATCATTTCCAGCTATTATTGCTAGTTTTCTTTGTATTTATTTTATTTTATTATAAATATATGTGAGTGAAAAATGTATATGGCATAATATTTTAATAATATTAAATGATATATTAAATTGTATATTTTTGTTACATTTAATATCTAAATTATTGATGTAAATATAAAATATATATTAAAATAATGTGTTGGTGCCAGTAATTTTTATTTTATTTTTTATTTTATTTTTTTATCTGTTGTATGGAACAAAGGAGCTTGAACATTCAGCTAAATAATTTCAGTTGTGTTTTCCTAAATAGAAAGAAGCTATGCTTTTCTAAAGACATGAGGGTAGGTAAAAGAAGATTTTCATTTTTGGGTGAAGTATTACGCTAATAATAATAGCACAAATATTTATAAGTCCTTAGTGAAGTCAAGAGCTAAGTCTACAAAACACCTTTGCACTGCTTTTCTCTGCTAAATGTTGGTTTATTAATATAGACCTTGGAAAATATTTCAGACAAGCAGCATTCATCATTTTCTTAGAGGCTTTTAATGGCTGAGATCTTTGCTCGTTGTTGTACCTTCTCATTATTGTGTCCTTAGTGCTGTTCAATGACTTCCTACATTAATGACACTCAGTTATACCATTGAAATCTGCTCTGAAACGTGTACTGAGTGTATATCTTTTCATTAGCGAGATGTGACACGCCATCTGTGATGTTCAAAAACCTACTGCCTGTACACCTTGCACAAAGCAATTCATATTCGTGGAACCTCATGTGATTTTCTGCTAGTATATGAAGCGAAACCAATGTAATGCTTCTTGTATATGCACAATATAACATGTATAGATTTGTGTAACAGTACGTAAGATGAGGGTCTGATTATAAAATCCGTAAACATCAAGAATTTGAGTGTGGCCATCATTTTTCAGCTTTTGTAACAGCTCCTTTGAATCCAGAAGGCATCGTCTATACGTGTCGATGTGAAGTTTCACAGGGACATTTATCCTCACCAAACAAGCTCAGATTCCCTTCACTTTACAGAACTGAAAGACCAGACTGCTGAACTCAGTGAAAAGCAGAGAGGAAACGCTCTGTAAAATGTGAATGTATCAATATTAGTAAAGTGGCTATGACTGCTGAAAGTTTTGAAACATGGTGATTTAAGGCCACAGCCAATATACTGCACATATGGATTTTTCCAATAGAAAAAGGTATAGACTTAAAAGTAAAGTCCTTTCAGAACATCTACGCTATATGAATGGTTAGATTTATGAAAACCTGCTTCGAATAACCACAAAAAAGTAAATAACAAAGGCGAACAGGAAATTTAAAGCTTTATTTTGCCCCAGTCATTGGCATTAAGGTCTGAAAACATGCACTGTGCTAGCAGATGGAAAAACAGTTATGTATGTCATCTCCATCAAGGCCATTTAGCTGTTTAGCTATACATCTAATCTGCAGTCAACAACCACGGTCTCCAACATGTACTTCCAAGAATTCGTTTACATAAACCTGCAGCCAATGGTTTTGTAAAGTGTAATTGTTTTGCAATCTCCAGTCACGGCCACTCGTCCCTTCATCATGCGGGCCCTATAGCGCAAACGCAAGGACACAGCAAAATAGCAGCGGGAACAGATTCCGTACCCTCTCTTGCAGCTCGTTCTGTGTCAACATAATAACGGCTATAGTCATAGAGATAATTGTGGCCAAACGCTTTCCTGTGTCAGCTTAAAACATAGCTGAACTGTTTAAATGGCAGACAGACTAATATTTAACCGGAGATTGTCTCTGAGGAGAGCGGGAAAGAGGAAGTGGGGGTTTGCAGCTCGTCGGGACAGCGTAACCGCGGCGTCTGTAATTACCCTGGATGTGCCTCCGGGCCGGCCTATCAGAGGGCTTCCTCCGACACTCGAGTGTGGCGCATGGCATGACATTTGATCACTCTCTTATCATGCGTGTTCCTTTCGGGAGAGGTGCTGGCTTGAAAGGGGGGATTACTGGGCTGTGCCGGTGTGATAAACCCCTTCAGTTTGCTGAACGCCACACACGAGGCCATGGCTAACCACTGACCTCATCTCATGCTAAAGAAGTGTGTGAATTCAACCCAGGCTAATGTTTGGCAGGTTAACGCATGCTAATGGGCTCAGAAAACCAGAGATTATTTACTTACCAGTGGATATTCTTCACACACATTACCTTAAAGAGAGTACTCGGCTGACAGTGTAAATGAAGTTGGAAATGTGGGTAATGTGAGTATATGTATTTGGTAATCTCAGTGTTTTCTACTCTCTCATTATCTCAAATACCTCCAGACAATTTGTCCACGTCTCCTTCATTCGCAATAACGATTACGCTGAGTTTCTGACCTAAGAAACGTATACCATTCTGTGGAGACACTCTTGGCATTAGCGTTGAAGGCAGATGTGGTGTTGAAACGGAAGCAAAACCAAAGGCAACAAAATCACTGGCAGGTTTAACACTCTCACATTTGGAGGCATTTCATGAAGGCGTTGGTGATCGGAAGATGCTCTAGTTTCACAAAAAATCACATGTGGTTCATTGTAATAATAGTTTTTCTCTTGCGATCTTTCAAAAGGAAAACTGACATATGCCTGCTGTACTCTAAATACGGTAACAGATTGTTCTGTTGTTATTTTTAGTAGCTCACATGGAGACAGATTTTTTTTAATGAATTTTCTATTTTGTAGGTAAAAAACAGAAATCAATTTACACCCAGTCAATTACAGGGGTCAACAGAAAATTTACAGGGGGGGAAAAAGATTTTATTATTTTATTGAATTGAAATATTTAGTTCTTAACATTCACTTGCAAGTTTAAAATATTTTAGCAGGCGTGAATTAAGGCGACTGTTATTTTAGAATGTACCACCTTATTATTCCCATGCTTGTCACGTGACACACCGATGCCACAATAGACAATATGACTGATGTATCTTTTTTTATTTCACTTTTCCTTTTCATTCAAAATTTTCTCTGACTAAATCGTAAAATATCTGATATTTCCGGATCAAAACACGGATAAAAAAGTAGCAGAAACAAGAGCTAAAAGCATTGCTATGGAAACTTGTTTCCGACACGGAATAAAACCAATTAAAAGATAATTGCGACTTTTTGTCTCACAATTCCGAGTTTACATCTCGCAGTTCTGACTTTTTCTCAGAATTGTGAGATATAAACTGACAATTATGAGTTATAAAGTCACAATTGTGAGATAAAAATTTGCAATTACCTTTTTAATTTTTTATTCAGTGGAGGAGACAAGCTTAATTGTTTATGCACGTTGTAGTCTTTGAAAAAGTCTTTGAGTTTTGCTTTTTTTAATGAAAATTACATTAAAGTGTTGATGAAATTTTTCAATTTTTTGTTTGTTTGTTTAAAAGCAGAGGGTCTGTTCTTTCTTTTGATATGTTGCATGTTCAGATATTCATACAGCAATATATTCCTGTGGCCATGACATTTTTGTAAAAATGATCAAAAACGCTAGCATTAACCACCTTTATAATGATCATGTTAAATGACCGCCACCATGTTAGTTTGCGCTGCAATGCTGAAAATCAAAGAGCTTGTCATTCCAAATTCTTGGGCCATCAAATTTGTGACCATAGTAGAATTTGCAGAATTCGATAGGTCACAGAATTTGGTGTTACACTGGAATTAAAATGCGTATATTCCTCCACTTTTCCCAAAATACATGAAAGTAAGTGGATGGTGAACTGGGAGAAGAATAGAGTAAACTTTACGGTTACCCACACAATGTGTATCTGATCCAAATTAAACACGTTGTCAAATTATGTTTGAAAGGATTATTTTTGCCGCTTCCATTGACACATGTGTACAGTATATTACTAACTGCACATGAGATGACCAAACTCTCAATGAGATCACAACAACAGCAAACCACAATGTTTTTTGTGTATTGTAGAGGTTTATACATCTTACATGAATGAGTAGAAATAAAGTAAACTTAATACAAAATATTTTAAATATTTTTTAATAATGTTATAAAATAATATAAAAATATTATCTAATTAAATATTAGCTTTAGTACAAGAATAAAGACCATTATTTAATTCAGGGGAAAAAAATCTTAATAATATCATGTTTGATATTTATAACACAGTGGGTCATTATACATAAAAAAAAATATATAGCTGCCTTTTATATTTTTCTCTTTTTGTAAAGCACCTTGAAAAGCCACCTTTAAGTGTGCTACAGTATATACAAATAAAGTCTATTATACTGTTATTATTATCATCATATTTGAGGTCATGGGCATTGAAGTAGTTGAGTGAATTTTATTTTCTTTGCTCATGTGTTATCTTGCCTCTGGTGCCCCCTCAAAAATAAAAATAAGATAATAATGCATGACGCCCCTAGTTATCTTAATTGTTTAAAATTGTGTGGCTCCTAATTAACACATGCAAATGAATTCTAATTGCTCTTACTAATGGGCCATGCTCTTATTAGTTCATTTATCATAGTTTTCTCTTAATGGTGAAAAAAGGCTGAAATGTGTTTGATTGATGCTTGTATCATGAATATATAGCAAGCATTTGTGGAGTCTGACATTATGATGAAGAAAGTACAGATGTGTGTGTAAAGGTTTCAAAGGAAAAATGCATTCATGCTCCAAGTTTGATCACTTTCAGCCTAGCGAATGCAGTTTGTGTGCTCTCTCACTGCTAATTGCAGTTTAGTGAACAGTGACAAAGTTTCTCTCTCTTGCAGGATTTGGTGACCAATGTGTCACCTCGAATCGTGCGTGGGACCACCTCAGGCCACCTTTTCGGTCCTGGCCAGGGCTCGTTCCTCAACATCGAGCTCATTAGTGAAAAAACAGCCGCCTACTGGTGCAAGAGCGTGGCTGAACTCAAAGCTGACTTCCCCCAAAATGTGAGTTCACTTTCAGCTCAGCGTTTGACTTATCTTGTCTTTATCTCTTATTTCTCTTTCTCCTTTACTCTTATTCCTGCAGAGTTTTTTTTTTCTTCCATAATGTGATTCATTACTTTGTTTCTCACTTTGTGAGTCTGGGGAGCCTGTCAGTGTTTTATCAACAGCCATAATTCTCTATAATAGAGGTGCCATCTTTTTCCCTCGTTTTCGGTCCCTCAGTAACTCGAGTCGCTTTTGCTCTGTGCATGTTAACTGCTTCACGAGTAATTGTGTAATAGAATCTCACTAATAGAAGATTTTCCAAAGCCTTCATTCTCTTCTTCTCCCTCCTCTGTCGCTCCGCAGGCAGATGACAATGGCTTTTTGTAGTGTTCTTTTCATCGCAATCAGCCATCTCTTTTCTCTCTAATCATTTGCAATGAGACAGCCCGTTTGAGCACAAAATAACTTCCTCAACTTTTGTTGTCTGCCTGCTTCACTCAAGGGTGAGATTAATTTTGAATTACAGGGTGTAATTATGAGGCACAATGTCACTTTTCACACTAACCCCATGAATTCCTCCTTCACACAGATGTGTCCCTGTTTTTTTGTTGTTGTTTTTTTCAGACTGGCTTTTACCTCGCTGTCTACATAGGAAGCTTATCTTCTTAGGCAACATCCAATCCTAAATTGAATTTTTAATTAGTGCTTTTTTTAGAGTTTGAAGTTAGCATGTTGTTGAAGTTAGCATTTTGTAGCATGTTACATGGAAAAACCTAGTAAACAAAAATGTGTAGCACATAATTATATTTGGTCAAATAATTAGTTTTAGTCACATATGTTTTGGTATTGAATGAAATTTCATATAAACTGTGTGATTGATTGATTTGCCGACATTTACCGCAATAACGAGATTCAGACTTGCAAAAAGCACTCACATCCTAGTTACAACTTAATTTGCATTACAACTCAGAATTTTCCGCAACATTAATATGCGGAAACGCTCAAAACACCAGTGGCAGAGGATTCAGCAGTAAAATGTAGTTATAATATTTCTGTTTAATAATGTTATTGTAAACTATTGTTAATGCAAGATTAATCTGAAAATAAATGAGGGACATACAATACAATTTAATGTAAGTAGCTAGCACAAAGTTATATAACTAACATCTAATGTCTGACTAAATTAGCATGTTGCTAGGCTAACAACGTTTACTCTGGTAAACATTGCTACAATACTTGGCTTTCACAAATATTGTACTGCACAGCTTTCACCTTTAAGGAGTTATACTTTATCTAACCCCCCAACAAATATTTTTGTTATTTGGTATAATCTAATAAAGTAAAGTTTTTTCAGTCATAATAAAATATTTGTGACAATATTGCCAAACCAGTTAATTTAGAAGGAGCCACATGAAGCAGTCTTTTTACAGTGTGGGTAAATTATTCAGTTGTATACTTAACTAGTTTGTAAATGAAATGTACATTTATTTATGGTCAACATTACCCATCATCTTGGATTTGTGTTTTCACTTCTCGCCACAGTGCTTCCCAAGATTGCCTTCTCCACAAAGGATATATTAGAATTTGGCCAAAAAAAGGCATCTTAGGAGGAATCAATATTAAAATGTCTACATTTAGCTATGCTTCCTTAAAATGCTTCCACTGTAGGAGGCCCACTAGGTTTTGGAAAAGAGCCTGTCACACATCTAGCGAGATAAACATAATATGCACACTGAATTGTTTAGTAAGACTCTCATTGATAATGCTCATTGATTTTGGGCAGATATCAGCTATTCAACATGCCCATTATCTCCATTTACTATTTACAATTTCCATTTTTCCCCAACGCTCCTCGCCACCACGTCGTGACCCACGCGGGCCAGCACCGAACACACTCTAGGGGAATGTTGAAGTGTTGTGTTCAGCGGAGCTCATCACAGCGTGTGACTGGTTCGTGGTCAGGGGTGATGGGCGCATGCCGCTGGATGAAATGAATACTCAGAGAAGCGTAATGAATAACAAAAACACCGCAATAATGTCAAATTATACTGGCTCACATATTTCAGCCCCACAAACACACTCTCTGTGAGCCCGCGAGGCTCGCGAGAGTCCTGTAACTGAAGAACAGACGTGGCTCGTAGAAAAAGATGCGACCCCGCCCCCTTCTCTTTTTTTAATTTCCTCACATCATCGCGTGATTGACAGTTTCCACAGCAATGGGGGTCCCTAGAGGGCCAGTGTTGCTAGTGTTGGCGGACGGGCTCGGTTACCTCAGCACAGTGTTATTAAAGCGATAACAGGGTGATTCCTGTGCTTCTCAGAGACGCAGCCTGTCTTGCTCACTCTCTCTCTCTTTCGTTTTTTCCTCTGTCTGATTAGAAAGGAGTAGTGTATGGAAGCTTATTTCCGCCACAGAATAAAAAAAATTAAAAAGGTAATTGCAAGGTTTTATCTCTCAATTCTTGACTTTTTTCCCCCAATTCTTTAGTTAATGCAGTATTTCATAATTCTGACTCTTTTTTTAATTCTTTGAATTGCAAGATATAAACTCAGAATTGCGAGTTGAGAAGAAAAGTCTGAACTGTGAGATATAAATTTGCAAAAAGTCAGAATTGTGATAAAAAGTCGCAGTTACCTGTTTTTTTTTTTGTTTTTTTTTGTTTTTTTACATGAAGTCAGAACTGTAATATGTAATCTCAGAATTCCAAGGAAAAAAGAAAAAATTTCAAGATGTAAACTCAGAATTACGTGAAAAAAGTAAAAATTTCAAGATGTAAACTCAGAATTCCGTGAAAAAAGTAAAAATTTCAAGATGTAAACTCTGAATTCCGAGTTTTTTTTAAGAACTATGAGATGTAAACTTGCTATTATGATTATACGATTTTATATTAACTCTCAATTGTGAGAAAAAAGTCAGAATTGTGAGATAAAAAGTCTTGACTTTTTTTGGCAAAAACAAGCTTCCATAGTAGAACAATGCCCTGCATGTACATTCACAGGCTTATTTCTTCTCAAGCTCGAGTTTCTGCTAAATGCAAGACAGCAAAAAGAGCCGACTTGATGTTATATCACAGATATACATGTATGGAGACCCGGCCCTCAGTTATCCTCCTGACACCAATAAAACATCGACGCTGCTTTTCTAGCCGTGGTCAGTATGTGCGGTTGAGCGGAGCTCCCAGGGGTGAGCGGATGAGAGGAGGTGGGGTTAAAGCCGCTACAGGTCCCCCAGGTCCCAGCAAGATCCAGGATGGATGGACTCATAAACTTCAACACATGCTTTGGCCGCCAAGCATTCCTCCCAGCACCCTCTGTGCCGATTTGTTTCCCTTAAAAGCGCCCGGCGAGGATGAGACACGTGGCGTATATCTCTCCGCTTTATGGTGCGATTACAGTGTCTCCGCATACAGAGAGAGTAATACAGCTAAATCCTGCCTTGCCACAGAGGAGCTGAATAATGCTGTCAGCGTGATGTTTTTATTGTTTTAATAATACGTGCATGCCACTGGGCATCTGCAAACGCACTGAATTATAAAGCTGCACAGTTTAAGGCAGGGTAATAGCTTTTGCTGTGAGCTGGGCTGTTAAAAAATGAAATGAATAAATGCGGATTAGAAAAACTGGTGGATTTTGTGCCAGCGCGTCAGGTGAAATCACACTTCATCAGTCATTTTCATTCTCCCTACGTTTTTTTTTCTCTTCCTCACACTCTTTTCTTCTCTGTCTAGATTATCATTGCCAGTATTATGTGCAGTTACAACCAAGCTGACTGGACTGAGCTGGCAAAGATGGCTGAGGTAAGCCGCCATTCTCTTTGCGTGTGTTTGTCAAGTTTGCTCTGTTTGCTCCTTACACATCTCCCAACTTCTGAGAGTAATCAGGCTTATTGGAAGCATGAAAAGTAAATGTAACATGAATCCGTGAAATTAGTTAATGTTCTGAAGATCTTGTTCCTCAAGATATCCATTCCATTTACATGTTTGAAAGTCTGTTAATGTGAATTTTTTGTGAAGTCTGAATTTTTGTTTTTTTTTGCTCAGCATATCACAAAAAGAAGCATTTGTTTATCACACGTATTCTCAACACAGTGACAAACACAGTCGCATCCATATTCATAGTGTAAAGCCTCATTGGTTCTGTGGAAAGAGGCTTTTACATTAAATTTGCATTAGATACTGTATCATTGGATTTCAGCCTTTCGGGTGACAGAAGCCAACTGTGCTCACAAACTGTGAATGAGAAGTTGTAAAACTTTATAAAATGTATGTTTGCCATAGCTGGAACAAACCTGATTCCTCTATCATAACCAGACTGACCTTGACAGAGTAAGTGTGCTTTTATTCATCTAGTGGCTAAACAAAGGCTTGACTTAAAGGCATAGCTCAACCAAATATGAACATTTGTCATCATTTTCTCAGCTCATCTTGGCATGTCTTCCTTCTGTGAAACACAAAATGAGAAATGTTGAAGATTGTACTTTCATAAAAGTGATCCATACAGACATGACATGACATGTTTGGGCTCAGTATGACTCCAGTCTTCAGTGTCACATGATCCTTCAGAAATCATTCAAATATGCTGATTTGGTGCTCAAGAAACATTTATTATTATTATTATCAATGTTGAAAATGGATTTGCTGCTTAATATTTTTTGTAGAAACCATGATACATTGTCTTTACTGTCATTTTTGATAAATGTAATGCATTATTTCAAAACAAATCGTACATAGAATAGAATAGAATAGAATAGAATAGAATAGAATAGAATAGAATAGAATAGAATAGAATAGAATAGAATAGATGGCAACATTTTACAATAAGGTTCCAATAGGTGACATTAGTTAATTAATGCATAAACTGACAATGTGAAATATATTTGGTACAGTATTTATTCATCTTTTTTTTTATTTGTTATATTAACAGAAACAACTTTTCATTTTTAATAATGTGTTAGTAAATTATGAAATTAACATTAACTAAGATTAGTGGGTTTTTTCCATTGTTACTTAATGTTATCTGATGTTTACAAAAGCAACCATATTGTTAACCATATTATATTAAGGCCCTTTCATGCCAAGAACCATAACTATAAAGATAACGATAAAGATATAGTTCTAAAAGTTGTTCTTAATGTAAAAGAATAGCAGAGTTCACACCACAGCTATAACAATAACAGCACAGAGAAATCAGAGCTTTTTTTTTTTCAGCTGATGAAAGATAAAAACATTGACAGCCAATCAGAATCCATCCTGCTTTAAAGAGCTTGAGAATTTAAAGTGACAGACAACAAAACTGCAGCACGCTTAGAATAAACAGAACATACTGTCCGCTTGAGTGGATGCAAATATAGTTATCATTATAGTTATCTTTATAGTTAGCGTTCTTGGTGTGAACGGGCCTTTACCAAAAATTTGTTATAATGATTATTATTTACCCTGTTTCTTTCACTGCTGTCTGCAATTTCCAGTTTAGATCACTAGTATAAACCACTTTTATGATACTTTATAGCATTTTTTTCCCCTTAACTTTAGTTTTCCACAGATAAAGAGAAATTATATAGGTTTTAAATGAGATGAGTAAATGATAAACCTATTTATATATATATATATATATATATATATATATATGAGTGAACTATCCCTTTAAACCTAACAGGTTTTGACAATCTGTTTCCTAACAAGACAAGAGTGAAGCATCAACAGGGAACCAAGAGTTTCTTGTTCGACATATACTTGAGGGTTTCTGTAGACTGGCGTTATTGCAGCCGACGTATGTGTGTGTCCTCGCTGGAGCTGTTTCCTTCTGGATGTAAACGGACAGGACCCTGCCATCACTAACACTTACTGCTGCTGCTGCTGCTCTAATTGAGGTGTTGTACGCTCTTGTACCTTCCAGTTTAACTCCTCGACGCCCTCACACACACACACACACACACACATACAAATACGCTCAACGATCCCACACACATGTGCGTTTACATTGAGAAAAACCCAGGAGAAAATTTGGCTCGTGCAAAGAGGAGGTTGGCGTGACGGTGAGCTTCAAGACGAATAAGGAAGACGTTTGTGAGGGAGTTTAGTGGGAAGTTTCATGTACAATCATGTAAGTCATTCTCTACTGTTGTATCATTATGACAATCTTCTTCCTCCTCAACAGTCCTGTGATATAATACACATTACAAAACAACCCACACATTGGCCCTATTTACACATAGTATTATGATCTGTCTTGAATGTGATGTTATAAAAATACAGAATTCCACAAATTAAAATGGTACAAACATCTTTCTTCTTAAAAGGCAAAAGACTCTAATGAACCGATTCTATTAAGTGAGTCAAGGATATACAGTGCGACCAGCGTTGTCTGATTCCCGAAATGAATGTCTGTTATGAACTGATTCTTTTCAATGAATTAAAAACATACTCTACACAGCACAGCCGGTATAGTCTCGTTGCCGAAATGAACGCCTCTCTTATGAACCAGTTCTTTGAATGAAAAGCCATAACAGTAAAGATTTTTACATTGTTCAGAAAATATTCTATTTCACATAAATGCTGTTCCTTTGAACTCTCTATTTTCTATCTTTCAACATTGAGAATAGAGACTTGAGCAGCAAATCAGCATGATTTCGGAAGGATCATGTGTCACTGAAGACTGGAGTTACGATGCTGAAAAATCAGCTTTGACATGACTGGAATAAATTACATTTTAATATATATTAAAATAAAATATAATCTTACTGACACTAAACTTTTGAACGGTAGTGTACATCACTTACTACATCAGATACTTTGTGTCATTGGACCATCTGTACTGACCCCTTGTGACCACCAGAAACTGATCTTAAAACCAGGAGTAAACAGTGTATTTTGCTCTGATTTTCACTGAACTTTGGCTGTTTGGAATTAGGATCAGGATTTTGATGTGTCATTCTCGCCTTTACTAAACACGCTGTGCTTTTATGAAACTTTCAAAGACACAGAAGATATGAGAGCTGCCTTTTTCTGTGGCGACGAAGCCTAACTTTAGCTGAGAGAAGAGTTCGAGAAATGTCTTAATGCTGGTCTTTAATTCATTCATTAAAGAAGTGCACTGTGTTAAAGGGCCCAACAGAATTGTCTATCAAAGGTGCCTTGATGTAGCTATGAGCTGGATTGGGCCGGGCAGCACGGCTTTGATCACACTGGAGTGGTTAGTTCTTGTCAAAGTTAGTGTCAGGTCTGATCAGTGTTTGTGTTGAGGCCTCTGGCTGTCTAATGGAGCGTATCCAGACACCCTCCACTCACTCTCTCTCTCACACACACACACACACGCACACAAACAACATTTTTCAGAGTCCTGCAGGTAAGCCACAGCTTAAAGCCTGGTCCGTACGTGAAGACTGAAATCATCTGAGCTTACAAATAGAAACCTATAATAGATGCAAGCACTTATCTTCGTCTCGACGAGCGCAACAGTTGGCTTTTGTTTCCCGTTTAAGTTGGGAGCTTTGATGTGATGTACTTTTGACTATTTCTGGATAGTAGAAATCAGCTTTGAAGTTTTCTGTTGAATGTGGTACACAAAAGATCTTTCTCATTACACACATGCTCTTGTTTCTGACCATGGCATTGTTAGGATTCACAAATAGAATTACTTGAAATCTGTCCAAGGATGCAATCTTTCCCACAAAGTCGCAGGTGGAAAATGCAAAAAGGGGCCGTTGAATGTTAAGGTGCATTGTGTGTAAATATCATCTGTCCTTGGTTGTGAATCTCCTCGTTGAGTCCGCCAGCCACTGGAAACACAGAACTGCACAAGAACTGTTCATCAGGGGCTTTATAAATTTGGTTTCTGTGGTCATGCAGCTGCATACAAATCTAAGATCAGCACGAGCAACGGCAAGCATCAGCTGGAGTGGCGAAGAGCTCAGGAGCGGTGGAAATGCATTCTTTGATTAATCACTCACTCTTCACCATCTGGCAGTCTGACAAACAGATCTCGGACTGACTGAGAGGGCGACTCACATTCCCAACCTTCCACACATGCATGTTGCCAGCTGTAAAGTTTGACAGAAGAGGAATAAGAATAGTCTAGGGCTGTTTTTTCGTGGTTTAGGTTAGCTTTTTTCCTTCAGGGATGTTATATAGACATATATAAATGTGTGTTTTTTGTGCACATATGCACATACTGCATTAATTGCATTAAACTGATCAAAAAGGACAGTATTGATCATCAACTGTGTATTCATCAAAGAATCCTGATTTATTTATTTTTTTCTATTAAACAACTGTATTCAACATTGATAAAAAAAAATAAAAAAAAATTCTTGATTTCTGAAGGATCATGAAAATTCAACATTTAACTTGAACTTTTATATATTGCTGTATGGACCACTTTTATGAAGTATATATGGTGCTTTTGTGTAATTTTGTAAATTCAGCTTTGCCATCACAATAATAATATATTTTAAAATATAAAAACTTAAATTGTAATATTAGTTTTTACTGTTAGTTTTTACTGTACTTTTGGGTTTTTCCAGCCTTGGTGAGAAGACTTTCAGAAACATTAATAAATTCTCAAATGTTTGAATATTAGAATGTATGTATACTGTGTATATACAAGAGTCTACAGTTATTGACCGCAAACGTATAGTTAATTTTTTTTATTTTTTTACTTATATTATTAATCAAAATTCAATATTCGCTCAACATCAGTACTGACGACAGTTATGCTCATGTGGATGCAGGAAGGAAACAGCCACTGAAAAATGTCAGCATTGACTGGAAACCCTTTCCAGAGAAGTGTTTTATTGCAGTACGGACCAACATCATATTATTCTCCATCATTTGTGGAATGAAATGTTCACAAAGCAGATGTCCTCTTTTTTTTTTTTTGGCCATATAATATAATTATGCAGCTTATATCTGCACACCTTGGAGTAGATTTGCACAATTCTGTCTTCTGCCTGTCTTGTCTGTCATTTTGTGTCTCTCAAACCCAGCCAAATCGCTCGCTCGCTCTCACTTACTATCCCTCTCTCTCTCTCTCTCTCTCTCTCTCTCTCTCTCTCTCTCTCTCTCTCTCTCTCTCCTCTCTAATGGCTGTCAGGCTTTCGGAAAGCCAAGGCTGTGTGTCTGAAGCAGCAGGTTTGTAGGGTGTGTAGAGGAGAAATGGTTCTGGCTCTCCCCATTTCAGTGCGGTTCAGAACGGCCGCCAGAGCGTAATTGCCTGTTGAATGCTTTCCCACTTCCAGCACCCTCGCTCACTCACCCGCTCCCCATCCACCTGTGCTGCCTTTTTTCTGCTTTCCTTTTTATAAGACGACTCTGTGGCAGCTTTGACATGTCAAAGAGTTATTCTGGGTCTATTTTAAGAACACCATTTTATGCTTTTTGAATGCTGGGAAGTGCTCAAGGTGTCTCTTTCTTTTTGTTATAGATTTGTCTCTTTTTCTTTGTGCAGCTTCTAGGAGGCTCCTGCTGTTTTACATACAGCTGCCCCAAAAAGTATTTGGACACTTTATATAGTATAGTATATATATTAAAAATGTTTTTATGATCATTTTATTTTTGTTAAAGAAGTGCCCAGATGCTTTTTACGTCTTTATTTTGATCAATAGATATATTTTATCATTTTAAAATGGAAGAAACGTTTTTTTGAAACATTTTGGTAGTGTTGTGCTGACTTTAAAGTAAATGTAATTTGGTTTGTTAACAAAGGACATTCATACACTGTATGTCATTTGTGACCTTATTATTGAAAGGTCTGTTAAAACATAATATAATGTGTCTTGATTGATTGGATTCCACTTACATTTACACTTGGCCACATAAATACAAAATGGATATAAATTCCATATCCTGAGCTATATAGAAATATACCAAAGCTCTCTTCACACACTATGGCAGTTAGTGTTTGCGTTTTGTGATTGCTGCATCCATGTGTCGCATCCACGATTGCATGAGTCTCATCCTGTAAGTGTCTTAACCCACCTCCCTGCTTGTTTGAGTGGTCGGATTGCTATCAGTCTCAAATGCATCTTGGAAGGGCATTTACAACTGGGCTGCGTCCAAAATCGCATACTCTCTTGAGTAGGTACTTATTTTGAATAAGTAACTTCTTCATAACCGCTATGTTCTATATAGTATGAATGTGTGTAGTATGAATGTAATTCGGATGTACTACATTCACCATGCTTTCATTATCATGTGACCAGCATCAGTTACGTCGCTTCATGAATCCTCTCCCGTAGCCTCATGGGATAGTAAAGTGTCCATCTGTAGAAATCCATGAAGCAATATTGTTTCCTTTGCATGAAATTGTGTCAGATTTCAGCTTTGGTCCAATTTAATTTTGCAGTGCAATGATTCTTATACTTATTTCATTGGTGTTTTCCTTGATTCTTCTGTACTCAACAGGACTCTAATGCAGATGCTCTGGAGCTCAACCTGTCCTGTCCTCATGGCATGGGAGAGAGAGGTATGGGACTGGCCTGTGGACAGGTAAGATTACACATACATAGCATAGCACCTCATTTCAGAAACTTCAGTTTTTATTAACTCATGTTGTTCCAAACCTGTGTGATTTGCCTTCCTCTGGAAAACTCATTTGTGACCCTGGATCACAAAACCATTCACAAGTCGCACGGGTATATTTGTGGAAAAAGCCAACAATACATTGTATGGGTCAAAATGATCGATTTTTCTTTTATGCCAAAAATCATTAGAATATTAAGTAAAGATCATGTTCCATGAAGATATTTTGTAAATTTCTGTGTGAGTGCAGCACAATCGCGAACATAAATGGACAACTTTAAAGGCTATTTTCTTAATGTTTCGATTTGTTTGCACCCTCAGATTTCAGATGTTCAAATAGTTGTATCCTGGCCAAATATTGTCCTATATCCTAATAAACCATACATCAATGGAAAGCTTATTTATCCAGCTTTCAGATGACCTATAAGTCTCAAATTTTGAAAATAAATTACTCATGTGACTGGTTTTGTGGTCCAGGGTCACATTTATAGACGATATGATATATTTGTGTGACTGAAACAGACAGAAATTCAAGTCCTTATTCTCTTAATATCTGAATATGTTACCTGCCATAGATCTCTTTCATGAGAAAAGTAGGAGTGTCCTGTTTGTGAATGAACCCATTAAAATCAGATCTTTCAAATTAATCAGTTGATATTAGGGCTACATGATTTGGGATAATATTAATAATTATTATTATTTTATATTATAAAATATATTTATATTATCATAAACAATATTAAACTACATAAGAAATATTGCTAGTGTGTGTGTGTGTGTGTGTGTGTGTGTGTGTGTGTGTGTGTGTGTGTGTGTGTGTGTGTGTGTGTGTGTGTGTGTGTGTGTGTGTGCTGCGTACAGTATGTATATATATTTAAATGATATATATATATAATATATATACATACACACATCATAATGTGTGTATGTAGATATATAATTTAAATGACAGCCTTTGCAATTTGTGAATCGCACTGTATCGCAATATACATTTTCTTATGATTTATCGTTCTGCCCTAATAGATTTGGTTCATAAAATTGGCCTGAATGATTAGCTCATGACTCGAAATGATAAAGTTCTTCCACTGTAAAAAAAAAAAGATGTAAATAAAACAAAGATGACTAGAGTTCGTTTTACAAGAAAATACAATTTTAGACTTTCTACTTCAAAATATCACATTTATTTCAGTGTTACTTGGCATTTCTTGTGAAATTATTTGTGAAATTTACAAGCAATTTGTAAAGAGTAATTTTTTTTTCCAATGTAAATCCTCCACCTTTTTCTGTGTAAGGTCATTTTTTTCAGTTGATATGGTAAATGGTCAATGGGGGTCAGTGAATTACAAATTTAAGTTTGTACCTCACCAAAATTGTTTGACTTGGTATACAGCAGAAGATTCATAGGAACCACTTTTATGATGCTTTTGCGTCCTCTTTGAGGTCTAAAAGCTTAATTTTCCCACTCATTAGAACTGCATGAACGTGAAAAACTTTTGTGTTCTAAGCAAGCGAGAAAAGTCATATTCAGTAAAGACAACGCTGGTAATTTATTCAGAGCTTTTATCACTTCTCCTGCGAAAACATTAGCGAGGTGATGAATCTGGAAATGGCACGAGTTTGACTCTATCTCAGGTGACCTGCAGAAGAGCCACTTCGCATTGGTGATGGAGCATGTGTGCACCACATCTCCGCTCCCAAGCTGTGTGTTTTTCAGCGGGGAGATCCTATAAGCCTCACAAGACATTCAAATGCAGAAGAAATGGACAGAGCGGGTCATAAGGAGGCATCTAATGGCACCTCATTCCTCTCCATCTCCCTTCAGTTTCGTTATGGTTGTGAGGAGAGCAAGAGCTGTTTCTCCCCTCAAACAGGACACAAAGCCATTGTGCTCCTGCAGAGACTCTAAACGAGCCCTGCGCTACCTCACACACACACACACACACACACACACACACACACATATATGAAGCTAATCACAGCCTGCTGCCTCCTGGCAGCTAACCTCTGTGTGAACTAACGCAAGGCAATATCATTTAATCACACTGTTTGCCACACGCTCTCTCTCTCGTGCTCTCTCTATTGCTGGCTTTTTTCCGTCTGTCTGTCTCTCTCTGTCTTTGCTTCCTATTTATTTTTCCCTCTCTTGATCACCCCCATCTGTATGTTTCTGTCTCTCCTGCTTCTGCTGTGGGGAACAGGAGGAGGTCTCGTTGATTGTATGAGAATAAGTGGGAAATTGTGCACCGGTACAAAAATGTATGATTGCAGCCCCATACTGTTGGGTATTTAATCAGGGAGCATGGCCCTCTCTTTGAACCCTGGAGCGTACGGCACACTGGGCTAATGCAGCTCTATCTGGACACAGCACTGTCGGAGGGGAAACTCATTTACATTTTACAAAGACAGAAATCAACTCGCAAAGATGTAAATATGCTAATGCTAAACAGTTTCTCTCTCCGAACGCGGATGCTGGAGAACTTCAGGAATCTGAAGCGATGCATTGTTTCGGTTGAGGCGTATTTGGATTTCTCTTTTTATCTGAACTACGTATTGTTCTGTACTAGAGTCTGTTTATGATTTATGGCAAATGTTTGTGCTACAGCTTTGAGTTACTGTGGTCATCATGTGTTTATCACTGATTCTTCAGACACAGAACAAAATATGTTCAAATTTACCTGTTATTAGTTTTAAAAATGGTAACATTTCCACTGTGTGATTAATCATAGATGATCACTAGAATGTTTTAACACAGATGTACCATTTTATTTTAATTTGATTATATTTGATCAAAATTATGATAAAATATTAGTACATTATGACTCACATCCTCTAAAACCATATATTATATTATATTAATTTGATCTTTTAATAAGGTTACTTTATTCTGACAGAAGGAAGAGTTTAATGTAAAAGATTACTAATTTAATAATATATATTTTATTATATAAGAGAAAAAGCGCCAACATGGATCTGGGAATCTGAAGGATCTGGAGAGATTCTGTATGGAGGAATGGTCTCTGATCTCTTGTCAGGTGTTCTCCAAACTCATCAGGCATTATAGGAGAAGACTCAGAGCTGTTATCTTGGAAAAAGGAGGTTGCAAAAAGTATTTAATAAAAGGGGGAAAATAATTGTTCCCAACGTGTTTTGGAGAAAAACATTTATTTCATAATGTGATTTTCCCCCCACTTTCAGATTATTTTACTTCAATGAAAGGTTAGATTTTTTTTTTTTTTTTTTTTTTTTTATATGAAAAGGATTAACAATGCAGATTTTTTTTTTACAGCCATCTTTGATCATATTTACCAAGGGGGCAAATAATTCTGACAAGCACTGTAGATATAGAGCTGGTAAGTCCCGCATATCCGTAAAACCCCAAGTGGACCTCTAAGTTGAAAAATCGTCAATGCAAGTGAATGTGAGAAAATAATTATTTTCTGGTCCCGTTTGAATTGTGCCATGAATGTGAACAAATGTTGTCTGTGAATTTTTTATATAATTTTTCATGTTACGAGTTTGACAGTATATTGTATGATTCTTTGGCTAGCAGTTGTGGAAAAGACATAACGAGAAAGACTACATGTCGCCTATGTGACGTCACCCCATAACACATTTTCCCTCCACTTGTCAAATCACGGTGCTAATGCTGCGATAATCTATGGAGACAGATCGAGATGCTTGTGTGTTTTGTACCCAAATGTCACCATTCAAACCAAATGGGCTGTTCTTTCTTCAGATTCCCGTCTGATGTAAAAACTAGGTTGTAGTCCACAAAGTGCTCTCACACAAAGTCTAACCGTATCAAACTTCTACCCGCTAAATTGTTGCATTCTTCACACGAAAAATTATATTAAAAATTCACAGACAACATGGTTCACAACATGGCAAAATTCAAACGGGACCAGAAAATTATTATTTTCTCGCATTCACTTGCATTGACGATTTTTCAACCTAGAGGTCCAGTGGGGTTAGCGGAAGGGGCGGGACTTACCAGCTCTATATAGAAGGATAGCCAGGCAGGCAGACAGACAGACAGACAGACAGACAGACAGACAGATTGATTTTTTGATTGTGGTGATAGTTGAAAACATCCTGTAGTTTCAATTCATTCAAGAGGTGAATGCTTGACTTGCCAATATTTATAATAAATAATTGTCACTTTATTGCTTCTAACGGTGTTAACAATGTTGAGGTTATAGGCAAGGCAAAAACACATTTTTATGAATCCAAAATAATTATTTTGATACACATACTTCCATTTCTTTAGTTTTGTAGCAGTGCTCAAGAATCAGTGATTTGACAATCACCACAGCTGAAGGAGCTGTCAGTGGTGCTGAAAACAGTCATACAATCTGCAGGACAAAGTACTTTCCCTTCCTGCTTGATTTATATTTATAGATCCACCTTACATGTAATATTGTCAATTAATATTGCGTCTGTGCCTTACTCTACACTGCCTGTGCCGTGTTTCAGATGTGTTTGAGTCCCGAGCTTCATATATTACCTCCGCAACATATTCATTCATCTTCCACTGCAACTTCAGTCATACCATGTGTGTTTGCCCATGTTTTAGAATCGGGTGTGTGTGCGCGCAGTGAGTGATCCCAGGCTAGGATTCAATGCCCTCTCCGTGAGATTGATGCGTCTCATAAGTGTCCCGATCCTCACCGGAACTAGTTCTTCCCGGATTTCGAGAAAAAGGGTTTCAGACACGTCTAGCCAGAGGTGCCTCTCTTCCTGCATTCAAAGCACCAGCGAAGCGCGAGCCCTGAGCTCGGAGCCTTGAAAGCCAAGCTTACAAACACTTGTCAGCCAGAGGCCTTTAATAAGCTGTCATAGGCCTTCCCAGCGCCGCTGAGCACCCCTCTGCGAGGACATTAAGTTCTTACAAGCAGCATCTGTTTCAGGGCCAGGCACCTGCCTCTGGCCCTAGCGCTCCGCTAATGCTTTTCTACCTTCCCTTGACCATGCTCCCTGCTGTTAGCCACTATGTTTTAGCCCCGCCACCAGTGACCTATGCACAGATGGACACGCACACACACTTGTTCTCGCAGACATCTGCTGGCCAGCCTCCATTATGCTTCTGGAAATCTTAATGTGCTCTCAATCTCCTCTGCGAGCCCGAAGGTGCTGTTTTTTCTCCTCGCTCAAGCATTTCATTCCTCAGGGCGCTCGGGTCCCTGGCGCTGCCATCCCTGATCACCCTGTCTCCGCACAGTTCTCTTTCCCTCTCTTTTTGGGTTTTTCTGTCTTCTCTCTGTGGACCGTAGAACATTCTGGTTGCTACCCTCTGACAAGATTTAGTGTGTATGTGTGTGTGTGTGTGTGTGTGTGTGCGTGCATGTATGTGTGTGTGGTTTGCCAGCCTTGTTATAAATGCTTGCTGCCCACATCCCTCCCACGGCCCATACTGGTGGCTATTTTCCTCCAATGCACCACATATCATCCCCTCATGTTCCTCGGCACACTTGTTCAGATTAGGCCTGCACAATATATCGAAATAAAATGGCTATCGTGATATGGCTTAGTGCAGACTGTGATTTAATTAAATATATATATGTGCTACTGACAGTTATGCTGTTATTATTGAGAGATACCAGGGTCTGTGGTTCAACCATTGGAGAAAGCATAACAGCCAACCTGGATCGCGCATGCTTTGATAACCAATCACATTACAGCCTTGCCGTTCATTTCTTTTTAGAGTTGTACGACAGTCAATCACTGTTTGCGGATACCATCAAAATGAATGAGAAACGCCGTAAACTGGATCCTACCTGCCGCAAAATTGTATGCGACTTCTCTTAAAAAACAGCACATTTTTTGGAGTAAACTCTAAAAATAGATCAATCCAAAATGTATGTTTAATGGAAAACATGCTGAAGATTAGCCGATAGGCTGTCGATTCATTAAATGATAAGCTGTTTTCCCACGAAAGCAGTTGTGCAGTGTAGTGAAGCCTCTCTCCATTGGCATCCATTCAATAAATAAAAAATAAAAACAGCCTCTGGTCTCCTTCCTTGGGTACTGAAGCGTTACTTTTTTTTTCTTTTCTTTTTTTGCTAACCTTGGAGGCCTGCCTTAAAGCAGCTTTGCTACTGACTCTAGATTGGCATTGCTCATCCAAAGCATGCATCCATTTGTAACCTGACAAAATAAAAGTTCGATGGTTTAATGTTTGAAAGAACTTGGAATTAAGATGGAAATATAAGTCATATTTAATTAGTACGATATAATGATTTTTATTAAACACTCAATTTTTTATTTGAAAAATAAACATTCGTGTATTTCTTTATATCGCAATAGATATTGCGTAAAAAGTAAATATCGCATTGTGAGTTTTTTCCAATATCATTCAAGCGTTGTTCGCTTCTCACGCCATGTCAGCGTCCCCCATCGGCTTTGTCGTGTTCAGGCCGCAACATCTTGAGTCAGAAACTATAGCTGGAGGGTAAGATCCACAATAAAGTTTCTTGTGCAGAGCGCGGCACAGAGGCTGCGTTTCAATCAAACGTGATGGGCTACAACAAGTAAGACAATAGGGCTTTTCCTCAAAAGCGCCTCATTTCTATCTCTTTGTTTGCTGCTTTGTGCTCATCCCTTTCCTTTCACTCACTCTGACACTTTTCCGCCAAAAAAGGAAAGAAAAAAAACATAAGAAAGAGATGTTTTATGGGCCCACACATGCTATGAACAAACACGCTCATATTCAGAGGAAAACAGAAATGCCCCGAAGCATCGCATTTCCAACAGATGTCTGAGGAGCCCGGAGCCTGGTACGACAGAGGCACATCACATTTCCATTTGGCACATCTCAGCCGTATCTCTGAGTTATGACAGTTTGCGCTACTCTCAAGATGCGCGCCATTCAAATCTCATTCATTATGAATGCCGGTGATTTGGAGGACTGCCATCACGTTGCTCTCCAGAACCACAGCACTAACAGAGGAGGAGATGCGGCTTCACTATAAAACACACTTTATTCTGCTCCAGATGTTGCTGGAGATGGGTTATTTTCCTTCGTTTAAAAGTCCTGAGGGACTCAAGCTGTATCCGATTCAGTGTTTTATTTCTGTATTTCTCGTTACTTTAACAAGTGACTAAAATGCAGGACATTTTAGCTAAATTTGACTTGTTGCACTTACAGTCTTGTCGCATAAAGGAGAACCAGTGTTCAAATTACAAGCGGTTTAGAGGAGGCCAAGACCCCCTATTTTCATTCATAATCACACCTAGTTATCTCTACAATCAGGGTGGGGGGTGGCAACCCAACCGCACCTCGAAGTGTCATATAAATTTGTTTTTACAGCTGGTCGTAACCTCCAAAACGTCAGATTGAAATTGATTTAAAAGAGATATTAGAAACGTCAAAAATAACGTCAATGACAATAGCAAGGTGCAGTGCTATATATTTAGTATAGCATGGGGTAAAACTGATTCTGGTTACACTTTTATTTCTGTGTTCACTACCAGGCTTAGTAAGATTTAAAAAAAAAAAAAAAAAAAAAAAAAAAAATTTTTTTTACAGCAAGGATGCATTAAATTGATCAAGAATGACAGTAAAGACATTTATAATGATACAAAATATTTCTAATTCAAATAAATGCTGTTCTTTTGAACTTTCTTTTCAAAGAATCCTCAAAAAATGTATTTAAAGTTTGCTCAAAATTACTATGCAGCATAATATCAACATTGATAATAATAAGAAATGTTTCTTGAACAGTAAATCTATTAGAATGATTTCTGAAGGATCATGTGACACTGAAGACTGGAGTAATGATGCTGAAAATTCAGGTTTACATCACAGGAATAACATTATATACTATAAAAATATATTAAAATAGAAATCAGTTATTTTAAATTGTAAGAATATTCCACAATATTACTGTTTTTACAGTATTTTTAAACAAATAAATGCACATTTTTGTTGAGCATAAGAGATTTCTTTAAAAAATGTAAAAGAACTGACCGACTTTAAACTTTTGAATGATGGTGTGCATACTGGATATAAAAGAATATAAGATTTAGGGGTGATCGGGGTTACTTGTCTATTAAATGTTTGTAACAATAGTAGAAGGTTATGTTACATTTATTCTAATTTAAGTTTTGTTTCAAACAAACATACAAAATCACTGCTAGAGACACATTTGTGTAACTGGACTTGACTTCAATTCTATCAGAAAGGTGCACACGCAATATGCTTTGTTTTAATCTAAATATTATATCTCTATATGTTATTTTGTTGCTGGCTGAATGACAAGGACATGAGAGAGCTGTTCTGAGAGAAGGCTGGGGAAAGGGAGCGGGAAAAGGCAGCCGCATAAGTAAAAAAGCAACATGAAGGCAGCGATGTGTTTCAGACGACATGCTCAGACACAACAGCGTTTTCCTCCCTGGCCACATCTGAGAGAGTTTGTGAGGGGATCGCTAAACCATTTGGAGTCCTTGGTGTGTGTGTGTGTGTGTGTGTGTGGGCGGGCAGCAGAAAGAGGGAGACTGAATGTGAGTGAGGAAAAAAGAGAGATTGAGAGAAAACACATTTTGAACATTGCCTCTGTGCTCTGTGGCCAGTGTTCGGTGAATATTTAGGGCAGCCTTGCTGTTTTAAAATGGACCAGCAGATGAATGTGAATGAATGAGATATGCACCTCAAATGTCCTAGTTTGTGCTCTTTGTCGTTTTGGGTTTGACAAGTCTCTGAGTCCCTGAATTAACAGCAGGAAGTTCCTGAATGTCCAGAATGAATGCCAAAACAAGTCTTAAATAGCATTTTCTTTCTGTGATCTACAGAAGCCTGTAATGAAATTTGACTCTTCATCCCCATCACTCTAGGACACCGAGCTGGTGAGGAACATCTGTCGCTGGGTCCGAAGGGCCACCACCATCCCCTTCTTCGCCAAGCTCACACCAAACGTCACCAACATTGTTGACATCGCCAGAGCTGCATATGAGGGTATGAGCAGCCTCACCTACACACACACACTACAGTGCCCTCCACAATTATTGAACCCCCTGGTAAATATGATCAAAATTGGCTGTAAAAAATAAATCTGCATCGATTATCCTTGTGATCTTTCATTCAAAAAATGTGCAAAATTCTAACCTTTCATTGAAGTAAAAGAATTGAAAGTGGGGGGAAATCACATTATGAAATAAATGTTTTTCTCCAAAACATGTTGGCCACAATTATTGAAACCCCTAGAATTTTTTACGAGTAAAATATCTCTGAAGTATATTCCCATTAATATTTACCTTTTTTAGTACACCAGGGTGACTAGGAACATGAAACTGTCCAGCTATGACTTCGTGTTTCACAGAAGTTTAAATATGAGGAAACACAAAGGCCAAATCCCCTTAATCATCCATCACAATGAGTAAAACCACAGAATATAGTTCTGATGCGTAGCAAAAGATTGTTGAGCATCACAAACTAGAAAGTGGCTGTAAGACAATAGCTAAAGAATTGAAAATCCCCATTTTGACCATCAGGGCAATAATTAAGAAGTTATAACCAACTAAAGATGTTATGAATCTGCCAGGAAAAGGACGTGTGTCTATACTGTCTTAATGCACGGCGAGTATGAAAGTTTGACTGGCCAAAGACTCTCCAAGGATCACAGATGGAGAATTGCAGAGATTAGTTGAGTCTTAGGGTCAGAAAGCCTAAAAAAAAAAATTATCAAACAACCCCTACATCCCCACATGTTGTTTGGGAGGGTTTAAAAAAAAACCTCCTCGCTCATCCAAAAACAAATTCCAGCAAATTTAATTGTCAGACACGACTGGATCTTCAAACAACACAGGGTTCTGTGGTCAGATGAGACTAAAACAGAGCTTTTTGGCAGCAAACACACTAGATGGGTTTGGTGAACACAAGGATAAAAAGTACCACATGTGTACAATTTAATATACCATTGGATCTTTAATGTTGTGGGCATATTTTTCTGCTGGAGGTCCTGGACTTCTTGTTCAGATACATGGCATTGTGGATTCTATCAAATATCAACAGATAAAAAATCTAAACCTGACGCCTTCTGCTAGAAATCTTATAATATGCCGTGGTTGGATCTTCCATCAGGACAACGATCCAAAACAAACATCAAAATCAAAACAAAAATTTGTTGTGGAGCACAAAATGAAGCTTCTGCCATGACCGTCCCAGTCCCCTGACCTGATGAGTGGGCTGAACTGAAGAGGAGAAGCACCAACATGGATCCGGGAATCTGAAGGATCTGGAGAGATTCTGTATGGAGGAATGGTCTCTGATCTCTTGTCAGTTATTCTCCAAACTCATCAGGCATTATAGAAGAAGACTCAGAGCTGTTATCTTGGCAAAAGGAGATTGCAAAAAGTATTTAATAAAAGGGTTTCAATAATTGTGGCCAACGTGTTTTGGAGAAAAACATTTATTTCATAATGTGATTTCCCCCCACTTTCAATTCTTTTACTTCAATGAAAGGTTAGAATTTTTCACATTTTTTGAATGAAAGATCACAAGGATAATCGATGCAGATTTATTTTTTACAGCCAATTTTGATCATATTTACCAGGGGGTTCAATAATTGTGGAGGGCACTGTATATATATATATTTATACACACTACCGATCAAAAGTTTGGGGTCTGACTTTTTTTAAGAAATATTTTATGCTCACCAAGGCTATATTTATTTGATCAAAAATACAGTAAAAACAGTAATATTGTGTAATTGCAGTTTAAAATAACGTAAACTTCTATTTGAATATATTTTAAAATGTCATTTAAAATCATTTATTTTTGTGATGGCTTCAGTGTCACATGATCCCTCAGAAATCATTCTAAAATGCTGATTTGATACTCAATAAACATTTCTTATTATTATCAATGTTGAAAACGGTTGTATTTTTTATGATAAAGTTTTTTCAGGATTCTTTGATGAATAAAAAGTTCTAAAGAACAGCATTTATTTGAAATAGAAGTATTTACTGTTACTTTTGATCATCCATCCTTGCTTAATACATTTTTTTGGGGGGGGGGGGGGGGGGGGGGGGGATTTGAGATGCACCGATATGAAAATTTTGGCCGATACTGATAACCGATAACCTTTTGTATTTGAAAGCCGATAACTGTTATATTCGCCGATAAATCTAAATCCTATTTTTTTTTAATCATTTTTAAGAGTCTGATAAAAAAAAAAAAAAGTCTCACCATTAAAAGCCATGACTCAAGCACACAATTATAATGTTCTCATTATAATTTTTATGTAGCCTATATGACATACTTGCACTGCACTTAACCTTATTTTCCTTTTTGAAGGGATTTCAGTCATATTTTAAGCAATTCAAAACCATCATGGTGAACAGTACGCATCTGAACTGTCTCAGCTGAAGGAAATAATCCGTTATTTATCGGCTTTAATATATCGGCCAAATTTGCTCACCGAGCATATAACGATAACATTGAAAATGAATATATATCGGCTGATACCGATATGGTGGCCGATACCGATATGGTGGCCGATATATATTGTGCATCCCTAATTTATAGTATGGCCATAAAATGTAAAAAAAAACAACAACAAAAAAAACATCTATTTGAAATAGAACTGTCACTTTTGAGCAATTTAATGCACCCTTACTGAATAAGTGTTAATTTCTTTGAAAAACAAATGACTGACCCCAAAACTTTGAACAGTAGTGTACATTCAACAAGTCAAGTCACCTTCATTTATATAGCACTTTATACAATACCGATTGTTTCAAAGCAACTTTACACTGAAGTAAATTCAGTGTTGATTCAGTTTTGTTGTAGAGATCCTCAATTATTAAATTAGTTCATTTCATCTATAAAGCAGTTGTGCAAAAATATGTCATAGTCTAGCTCAGTTCAGTTCTCATACAACAACGTCAGTGCAGTCAGATAAATAATATTGTTGAATATTAAGAAAAATGACCTAAAATGACCTAATCAGTCATTGTTTATATATTCCATAGAATGTACAACGGTTGTATCTGTGTGTACAGACCTAAGTGGTAATCAGCATATTCTGAGTAAACGAAGACGTTATCCCTGATATTCACTTCTGCTAACTCATGCTGTTTATTACACTGCAATTAAAGTCATTTAACCCCATCATTCATTCTCATTCATGTCCTTTACAATAGAAGAATGAGAGGATGAAGTGGACATTGTACAGTGTAGGCCAGTAACCTTTTTAAATATAAGATTTTCTGTGTATTGATTTACATTCAATTTGTTCTTTTATAAATCTTGATTTGTTCCTGCGTAACATGGGATAAAATCCATACAAATTAGCATCAAAATCGAATCATCCATGCATTTATAAATGAGACCCTGGTGAGGTGATGCTGATGTTTTTGACAGGGTTACCAAGAGCAGTGTATTCATATGTTGCTACATTACTGAAACAGCTTCTTCAACACAGTGCGGCTGGTTCAGGCTTTTGTAAAAACCTCTGTGGTTGTTTGTAGGTGGGGCAGATGGAGTCACAGCCACCAACACCGTATCTGGACTGATGGCTCTCAAAGCCGACGCCACACCCTGGCCTGGGATTGGCAGAGGCGCGAGAACTACTTACGGTGGCGTTTCTGGTAAGATAGCGAGATGGAGAGTGTGTGTGTGTGTGTGTGTGTGTGTGTGTGTGTGTGTGTGTGTGTTGGCTGCAGAGATGTCTGGGCTTGCTCTGGTCAGGTCCTGCCTGCACAGACAGATGGACTAGATCAGGTGTGAAAGTACTGGGCATGCTCTCTGCTCTATAGAAATGGATCTACAGTGTGGGAGGCTTATAGTAAAAATGACTGGAATTCAGCTTGAAGTACACTGCAATAAAATCATTTTGTTAATCAGTATTTTTAGCTTATTTTGCCAGTAAAAATATTTTTTAAAGACATCTTTAAAACAAGGTAGATTTACTTGAGAAGCATAATTACATATTATTCAATAAATTACATATTTATCAATTAAATATGAAATAATTTAATTTATTTTTAAAAAATTAAAAAAATTATACATTACTGGTACATATTTTTTTCTTGTTTTAAGCATAATTTCAACAAAATTGTGTGCGGCTTATGCTTAAAGCAAGAAACATCTAAACAGTTTACCAATGGGGTAAGAAACATAGCTAAACTTATTTCAAGAGTCAAATTAGTCTTAATTCAAAACATGCTTTAATATGCCAATCGCTATTTTTGAATTTAATTTAATTTAATTAAAAAAAGTATGAAAAATTCATTTAAAAACTACAAATAATGCTGTTTTAATTAATAATAATATATTTTATACATTACTGGTAAATAGTTTTTTTCTTGTTTAAGCATAAATCCAACAAAATTTTGTGAGACAAAATAAAATAATAATTACCAGTGGGGTAAGGAAAATAAACTTAATTTAAGATTCAATCAGGATTTTGTTTTTCCAGTAAAAATATCTTACTTAAATATCCTTAATTTGTATCCTTGATTTATTTGAGAAGCAACATTCAATTAATCCTATCATAATCAATAATGAAATTATTTTTCATACATTATTGGTACGGTACATTTTTTTTTCTTGTTTTTTCTTTCTTTCTTGTTTTAAGCATAAATCAAACTAAATTTAGTGAGGCTTAATAAAACATGTTTTAATATCTTAACACAAGTAAATTGATCTTTTAAGAATGTTTAGATATTTTTACTGATAAACAAGTTTTTTTTTTGCGCAATAGTGTAATATTATTGTACATATATCACTGCAAATGTGTGTACACTACAGTCAAGGTTATACAAACAATGTATGCATTTACAAATGGCTTTTATTAGTGTTCGGAAAGAACATTAAGGTCATTATGCATCTGTGCACTTATTACCACTAATAAAGACAATCTCTGTTGTCACACATATAAAACAACATTTAACAGATTAAACGGCAGATGATTCACACACATTATGTGCTTTATAGTTTCAGCTGTGTAGAGTTCAGTGTGCTTAAGCTTCACCTCAGCACACCTCTCCCTTCTCCCTTCAGCTGAGCTGCCACAATGTCTGCAGAGGCAAGGACAGGGTCAGAAACACGGCCTGCATTAAAAATTAATACTCATACTATTGAGGCTCTATTTTATGCAAGCAAAACTGGATGGCTGTCATATTTTTCACTTTTAAAGTCTTATGGACCTCACCGTGCAGCTCTCCCATGGGACCCAGCCTTGCAGCAATGGTCTAAGACGCTGCCCGAGACCAACCTATTGATCAGCGGGGCCCTAAAGGGCCCATGCGGCCCCACATATTTGATCTACTCCCAGTACAGTAGCTATCCTCAGACTTTTTGTTTCAGAAGCCCATATCCAGAGCACATAAAAGCATGTGCAGAGCATCCAGGGGCACATAAATGTGTGCCGCCCCGAGCTCTCGGTGGAACTGGCTTGATTCTCTAATGTATTCAGTAATTTAATGTTTAACTCGGCAGCAGTGGCCACTTTTTTTCACAACTTTTTATGCAAGATTTTTGCATTTGCCACTAATTTTTTGTATAGAGACAGAGGGGGTAATTATAACCATTAGTTGATTAATAAATATTTGTTTAGTGCTGTTAGTTCCCCACCCACAATTGTTTTTATTCTCAGATTGGTTCAGATCTTTCAGTTCAGGTTTTTCCATTTATTCAATAATCAAAAGGTTTCCTCACATGCAAAGGTACCAAACAAAACTTAAGCAGTTTCATTCTCATGTCGTTCCAATCCCATAAGACATTTGTTCATCTTCATAGTGTAATACACAATGCCTACACAACTACCACTTTCAAGCCCCAGAAAGGTAGTAAAAACATAATTTAAAGTAATCCATGTGACTCCAGTGGTTTAACCTCAATTTGATGAAGTTACACAAGTGCTTTGTTTGCACAAAAGAAAAAAACATAATTTTCCACTTTATTTATGTGCTTTCACACAACAATGTCTGCTCTGGCTTCAACACAACACACGTGTGTTGTGGTGCTCTTGTGAACGCATTGGAGATTAATATTTTGTAAATAAAGTGGTACATTATGTTTTGGAGTGTCAGTGGAGGAACAGAAAGCTCTCAGATTTCATTAAAAATATCTTAATTTGTGTTCTGGGTAATTAATGACAGAATTAAACATTTTGAGTGAACTATGCCTTTAATTTTGTGGCAACGTTCAATTATGGTGTGAACAATATGTGTTTTCCTTTCACATTTTTCTTACTTCAAATTATTTTTAAGTTAGTATACAAATCTAATAATATGGCACTGGTTCAAGACGAGAAGGAGATGACAACATTTCACCAGATTCAGAATCAGAAACATATTAAAGGAAAAATTCTGTTATTATTTATTTAACCTGGTGTTGTTCCAAACCCAAGATTACTGTCCCTCCATTGAAAGTCCATTACGCTTTCAAGCTGCTCAATCGTACATGCAAGAACAAAGGACACTGGTTCTTGTGCGTTAAGCAAGCACTTTTGAGCTCCTGTTTACCATATTTGATGAGCTCTATCTATGTGCATTGTTAAATATTCATATGTGAATAAAAGCCGAAATTAAATCAGTTTAGCATATAAAACAAAGAAAATTTTTCTTTTCTTTTTTGATCTTTTTTTTCTTTTATGATCTCTTTACACCAAATCTTTGATGCATCTAAAAGTTTATAAAGGGCTTTTAAGTCTCACGTTTCAATCTGTATTTGTGTTTTAAAGATGAACAAAAGTCCTATGTGTTGAGGGTGAGTAAATGATGACAGAATTTTCATTTTTGGTTGAAATATCCCTTTACAAATCTGTTGTTAACAACATAAAGAAACTTAAATGGCTTTCTTCAGTTCTCCTTCTACTGTTTCTTAAAAAAGTTTTCCTGCCATTGTGTTTTTTATATTTACATTATACATTTGTTGCTGTCATAGTAACATATTATATAGTCTGTGATGGTAGTCTGTGTACATTGCTTCAGATGCAGCTATGTTTATGATTAAATGTAATGTATCTGCCAATACGGGGTACAGATCCAGGCCGCAGTTCCGGTAATTGCTGACCTCTATTCTAGATCATATGGTCACTTTATTTTTCCTCTGGTTGTGCCTCCCACTGTGATTTCATTTAGCTGGCAGCGTGCTCCTCATTTGATGTGTGTTTTAATGATTGGTCATGCCGACCGACTAGTCTGCTGTCACAGATATATTATTGCATCTCTTTCATTGTGCATGGAAAACCATGTTCCCCAGACGCCCTGGCAGCATCGGCAGGCGTAATTAACAGAGAGCTGCACCGTCATCCCCGTCTCTTATTTGCTTTTGTTATCTGGCTGGGTGTTATATTCGGATGAAGATAGAAATCGTAGAGGATGCTAAGACCCCACGCTCTGTCTCGCACTGTGTTTGGAATTATTAATCAGAGAGTCTGGCACTGGGAGCGGACGCCTCGCACTAACAGATGCCACCGATGGCCTCACTGAGCTGTCAATCACCTCAGCACGGGACCAGACTGAGGATGGCACTCGTCCGGAGCTGTGTTCGCTCACGTTGGAAGCTGTGATAGGACACTGCTTAGAGTAATGAGGTATTGATGAAAGATACAGAGCGCCACCGAGTCCAGGACAGTCTCTGTTCTAAGCACAGACTGTGCTCTCCATAAAGCACGAGTGTGATACCGCTGACACTAGCAGCAAACAGAAAAGAAAAGGCCTCAGTAACCGTGAGTACTTTCACAGAGCTAGCGTGTAAGAAGTGTTGAGAAATTTTGCAAAGTTGTAAGTATGGGTATTGTATCAATTCCAAATTTAAAGAAAAGTGAATTTTTCACATTTAATTGCACTTGGGATACTTCACAAATCTTTCACCCTCACGCAAACTACACGCTAGAGTGCAGATAGCTATGGAAATTACTAGATTTTGATATATACGCTTTCCTTTTGAAGTCACTATGATATTTGATTGTTTAGTGAATGAAACTTGAATATAGTTTATAATCTGACCACTCTCAGGTCAAGTTTTTCTTCAACATGGTTACGATCAGGGCTTGACATTTACTTTTTTTGCTTAAAACATAACTGACTGTGTTTACGTGAATACTCACCAAGACTGGCATGTTGACATTATTTTGTGTGTATTTGACTGTTTAAGTGCAATAAGCAAAAAAATTAATAAAAATTGTGCTGAGAGGAGGCTTTATGTGCGCGCACTTTGGGTATGACCACAAAATCTGCGGAACAAATTAAACGAGTGAGTGATGGGAGGCGGGTTTGTGCGTCAACTCTGTGTCAGAGAGATAAGAGAGCGAGAAGCTGGTATTCAGCAGAAAATTAGTATTGGAAGAATTTCAGAAATTTCAGTATTGATTTTATGTATCGAAAAATCTATATTTTTGACAACACTACATTGCACTTATTATTTCAGGTGCCTTTTTAAAGACTACAAGTGAAAAATGTCTATATTATATATATATTGGCAGGTGTTGATGTCAGCCCTGGATACGATCATAAAAATGAAAATCGTATGCATTTCATTTATAGTTTAAGTAAAACTCACAGGAAAATGAGATTTGACTTGTTAGTTCAGTAAGACAAAAATGTAATTTAGAGTATAAATTTATGCCATGATGACCATTGAAATTGTACTCGAGGGTTTAAATAAAATGATGCCGGCAACTTCACCGCAGGTACTGGTGACAAACAGGCGTGAGCGACCCTGTTTGACAAGGACATGTTGGGGTTGTCAGAGCAACAGGAGCTGTCAGCGCGGCTGGCGTGAAAAACAAGAACAAAGCGCAGGGAAGGACAGAGCCAGTGCCACAATAACATCACAACAATATCACAGGACTGAAGCTTTTCTTGAGTGGAAGTGTGCTGCCTGACAACATTATCGGTGTCGGCTGCCATAGGATGACAAGTGCTTTGATGGCTCTCAACCTATGTTGCACAAGTCGTGTCCATATTAATGTGATTGTGACATCACTCAAAGTACAATAGCCCATCGCCGGATGAGCTGTAGCGTTTGGAACCAGATGTCTTACTGGGACATTATTACCTCGAAACATATTTGACTCGCACTGACATTAAGGAATGATGTGTTCAGAGCTCCAGCCTCTCGACTTAAGCTGCAGTGAGCCAAACCCCCATCTCTAAATCACACCCAAATGGCTTTCGTTGCGAGCCGAGTAATGTCTTCTTATGATATTAGGTTGTCAGAACAGAGCAGAGATGACAAATTCTACCTGACGTGTCATCCATTCAGCCAACAGGTGGGAGAGCAGGAAAAAAAAGTGAGGGCGGCAGGAAATGCCAGAGGCTTAGGGAAGCGCCCATATGTACATAATTAACCATGCGGCATGGGGATGCAAAAAAACATGTGCCGTGATTGAATTTATCTACCCAATCTGGGAATAGTGTGGATGATGAGGATCGTTTAGCACGCCAGAGTGGGGCTAAAAAAGAAAGCTGTCTCGAGCCATCAAACGGTGGAAGTGGAGTTCTGAGCCGCGCCGACGAAATGAATGTGGACAAACGTGCGGCTGTGATCAATGAATGGGAAAATGAGGTTAAATGTAATGTGATAAACACTTCCATCTGTCTGGCTGATCAGAAAGCTGCTCGGCTTTTATTAGGGAATCCTGCCATCCTCAGAGATGAAGACAGAAAGGCACGGGGAGGGGAAGGTTGTGCTGCTGCATTGGTGAACTCGGACACCTGTAGACACAGTCGCTCTGATCCAAAACCTCACAAAAAAGCCTCACTGTCTACCCTAAATGATGTGAAACCTCTTAAGTGACTGTTATGAAATACTCTACATAGGCAGCAACTCTGCCACACAAACTCTGGAGACTTGACTCACAATATGGTGCTGCAGGAATGAGTCTTAAAACCTAGAAACAAGCATTTTTGCACGTGGGTTTTTGGTTAAATGCCTGAAATAAAGTCTGTGGTTAAAATACACCAGTAATCCCATACTCGTGATTTTGAGTTTTTAATATTTTTTTTACTACAGAGGTTGTCAGGGACATTACATGTCATCATCTTGAACAGGTGAACTCATCTACTCGCTAATCTTCACAGACCCTAAGGGGCATTGTGATAGATTTTACCTGCAATCTCGTTTTTTCTTTTTTCTTCTTCTTCTCCTTCCCCATCACCATGTCCCCTTAGGGGCTCCTTACTAATCCACTTTTACAGCCTTGTTGTGTTCATACTCACACTTGTGCAAAATATTCTAACTGGGTTTGTTTACACGACAACCATGCACTAAAAAAAGAATCATTTTTAGATGCATTCTGGGATCATAGAGATTTGAATATAATTTGACTAAAACGAGGTGTCTTAGAAGACAGCGTAATAATTAAGATGCTTACCTTCTGAACAGCCTTTGCATTAGGAGTGCACTTATGATTTTAAATTACGGTCTTAAAATGCTGCCTACATAGGAAATTCACTAGGTTTTGAAACAGAGCAAGAATTTGTCTATTGGTTAAGTTTTTAGTAAGTAGGATTTTTGTGTTTGAAGCAATACTGATATGTACATTAATTCAAAAATGTGGCGTCAGAAAGATTTTATTCTGGGCAAAGCTGCATTTATTTGATCAAAAATACAATAAAACAGTAAGATTGTGAAATGTTTATTACAATTTAAAATAACCGTTTTGTCAAATTTGAAAGTTTAACATAATTTTATTCCTGTGATGGCAAAGCTGAATTCACATGGTCATGTGATCTTTCAGAAATCATTCTAATTTATTTAATGTAAAAGTATATCATTTTAATGTGTCCTTGCTAAATAAAAGTGTGAATTTCTTTCAAAATAATGATCTTAATGACCCTGAACTTTTGAATGGTAGTGAATGCATGAGACGTGCTCTGATCACGTTGAATTTGTAATATGTTTGAACTGATTTGATCGAATTATTGTTTTACAATTAAAAATGTTTTTCTCTCCTTAATTTGGATAGGCAATGCAATTCGCCCCATAGCTCTGCGCGCGGTGTCAGCTATAGCAAGAGCACTTCCTGGCTTCCCAATCTTGGCTACCGGTGGCATTGACTCAGCAGAGTCTGGATTACAGTTTCTTCATAGTGGAGCATCTGTCCTGCAGGTAACCACTTACATTCATCACCAACTACCATCAACTCCATTAGTGATTGTAAGACTGGAGCCGACAACCTTTTATTTATCAGACTTTAAACCACCAGGCTCACATGCCTCAGCCTGATAATGTCCTCATTTGTAGAACCGTTGCTTGGGTAAAAACACATTATTTTTGTTTTATACGATATGCACGCTTAACGCCTGAGTTTAAACATGTGCATTAAGTAGTCTGTTCTAATCAATCCTTAATAAGGAGTCTAGAAATGGCTACGCTCACACAGAGCTGCTACAGCCGAGGAGCAACAACAATCTCAAAGCAAATTGCAATTTACAACATGGCTCTGAACAAGTTGTTAGTGCAAATAAACCCATTATCTCAACATGATGCCACAGCCTCCGAAATCTCTTTTTAAATAAATAAATCAAAACACTCATTATGTGCTGAAATAACGTTTCACGAGTGCCTGGGAGTTCTGGGGGGGAAAAGACTGGAATTAAAACATTTTAATCACACCCACATGTAATAGCAGAGTGCTGGCTCGTAGTAACAGGAGTTGTAAACTAGCCAAGTCCTCACTACACTACAGTTGAATCGGTGTCACCAGCGGGTTACAGCAACACATCGTAGCTCCATTTCCTGCAGGGGTTAGATTAGTCCAGTGAGCTGCCCTGGTGACCAACGTTAAATTCTCTTGGACTCAAGAGGATCCGCATATATTTCTCCATGGTACTCATGATGATCAAGCTTTTTCTCATTCATTTTTTTTTTCTTCATAAAATATCCAGTTCACAATTTGATGATATTTGAAGATATACATCATATATAATGTTCCAATGTGGCATGAATAATTCATGTAAGTTACTACTTCCGTTTTTAATCTGTCTCTCGTTTTTGTACATAATTTGCTCTGGTGTTGTCAGGTTTGGTGTTCTGTTTGAATTATAAGTTGTGTTGATAACTTGGAGTGCATCTCTTCCCATTATGCTGTGGTTTTGAGTGTCACCATCATTGTGTTTTGTGTGTGTAATGCACACGTATTGATATAATAATTGTAGTTCATCTATAAATATATTACTATAAACATAAATATATACTATATAACTGAGGTAATTATCTATAAGGATCTCATAAACATTGCTGCAATTCTATTTGTTGTGGCATTGTTCGTACTTTATCAATAATATTAAAGAATATTCAACCTACTAAAGATGCAGCAAATATTCAGATTCAGAAGTAATGTACAGTAATGTTTTTAATATGGCAATTTGAGGAGCACTTCAGCATGCTAGGGTTTATCTGCCTATTAACAACTGAAGAGAGAGTTGTTTTATGAACATTGCTTTCATCTGAAAGCCATTTTTTATCTAATTTATCTCAAAGCCACTTTGCTGTTTTTTTATCATTCAAAAAAAAAAGTACATCAAAAAAAAAGACAAAATCAAAAAGCATCTGGCCTAAAAACAGCATATTAGTGTATTTAAAAGCCCCGTAAAGTGCAGTTTGTTGCATTTTTGTCTGAATAGCAAGAGTGTACACTACCGTTCAAAAGTTGGGGTCAGTAAGATTTTCTTTTAAAGGAAATTAATCATTTTGTTCAGCAAGGAGGCATTAAATTAACAGTGAAGTGACAATAAAGACATGTAAATTGTTTTCTTTTTTAACTTTCTATTCATCAGAGAATACTGAAAAAAATGCATGGTTTCCACAAAAATATGAATCAGTACAGCTGTTTTCAACATTATTAATAATAAAAAAAAAATCTTTAGCAGCAAATCATCATATTAGAATGATTTCTGAAGAATCGTGTGACACTAAAGGCTGGAGTAATGATGCTGAAAATTCAGCTTTACCATCACAGGAATAAATTACATTTTAAAATATATTAAAATATTAGTTTAAACGGTAATATTATTACCGTTTTTACTTTATTTATAATCAAATACATTTTAATCAAACTTTTGAACAGTAGTGTACATATAAACACATTCACATACATATAAATGAAAGGAAACAGAGAACATGGACTGGGCAGACAGAAATAAAAGAAAAGAAAATGCAAACAAGAAGAGAAGAGAAACATAAACTTGTTAAAACTGCATGTAGGATGTCAGGTTTTCAGCTTGCTTGTATGTAGGGGAAACACCATAAAGACATTTCAACATTAAAAGGATCTTGAAATCAACACAAGTAACAGTAAAGAGATTTAATCACTGGAGTAATGTGATTCCTCAGTCTAGTAAGAGTCAGCGTTCGTACAGCTGCTTTCTGAACTCTTTGTAAATGTTTGTTGGAGCTTTTATGGGCCAGCCAAAACACTATTGCAATGGTGAAGTTTTGATGTGACAAAAGCGTGAATGAGAATGATGAAAGAGATGTGGTGAAAGTGCTGTGAAAGTGATAATATGTTGTTTTACAAACATTGCTGTCACGATTCCTCTTTTTCTTTTTACTTTAGAGACAATTAGTGTAGATATGGCACAGCACAGTAAAAACTATATTTAATTTGAAAGAGTCTTTAGATTCAGAAAGGGCTCATCTTCACTTATAACTTTTAAAGTATCTTTCTGTATGCAGTTCAGCAGTGTGTTAATTGTTTTGTGGACATCTGGTGCAAGTAAAAAAATTAAATAAAAGTTGTAATCATCTGCAGACTGATGAAGGATATCGATTCATTACACCAGCTAATGGGTGCATATAATGTTTAAATAATAAAGGACTTAGAACTGAGCCATGGGGAACACCACAACATATCTGAAGGTGTCTGTGCACCCAGTGCAACATAGTTTTCCCTGTCACTTAAATAGGATAGTGTTGGACTGAACAATCTTATGAACCAAAGTTTTAAAGATGCACTGAGATCTTAAAGATCTAGGATTGACATATAGACCTTATTACTTGCAGATCTGTTAAAAGCAATTTTAGGTAATGGTAAGGCCAGACTAGAATGTCTCATTAGGATTAAATTATGTGGAAAAATCCTTGCTGGAGGAACTGATTAACAATGTTCAGGATGTCCAGTAATTAGGAGTTTAAAACTGTTTTTAGCAAGTTAGCATGTAATGGGTAAAAAAAAAAAGAAAAAAAGAAAAAAAAAGAGACCCTTAAAGAATTCATAAGTGATGTGACCTGGTTAGTATTAGTTTATTAAGGCTGATGAGTGGAAAAATGGACATTTTACTTTTTACAACAGGAAATGGAGAGTTAGAAACCACTCCAAAAGGACTAGTGCCAGCTATGGTTTGTCTGATGGCCTTGGATTTTATCAGTGAAGAACGATGCAAACTACTTTTCTGTTGGGAGACGTTTAGATGATATTTGAGGTGAGGGGTTAAACAGCCTCTCTATGGTGGAGAATATGAATCTTGGATAGTCTCTGTGTCTGTTTAACTTGAGACTGTCTGGCAGACTTTATCTCATTATTGAAGAGGTCATATCATGGGGAATAAAATTTTCCTTGATCTTTTGAGAAAGAGAAAAAATGGATTATGAACTTTCAAAATTATACGACTCATTCTTCCACAACTTCCTGATGTCAGACAGACATATACACTACAGTTAAAACGTTTGGCGTCAGTGAGAATTTCTAATGTTTTTGAAAGGAATCTCTTATGTTTGTCAAGGCTATTCTAAAATACAGTAACAACAGTAATATTGTAAAATATTATGACAAAGCTGAATTTTCAGCATCATTACTCCAGTCTTCAGTGTCACATGATCCTTCATAAATCATTCTAATACGATGGTTTTATGCTTAAGAAAGATTTCTTATTATTACAACAGTTGTGCTGCTTAATATTTTTGTGGAAACCATTATTGAAAAAAATCTGGATTCTCTGATGAATAGAAAGTTCAAAAGAAATACAAATCTTTTGTGGATTCTCTCACTGAATAAAAGTATTAACTTCTTTAAAAGATATCGGACCCCAAACTTTTCAATGCCTATTCAATGTTCAGAAACAGTGAACAGAATAGGTGCTATTATTCTTAAACGGTAGAATTAAATAGAGTTTGAGCTGTTTCTGGCTGTGTGTAGCTCAAAGGCTTGGCCATTTTTTGAATGTGAACGTGAATGAGATTTCAGAGCTTCAGCAGAGAGGAAGATTATCAGTAAATAACTTAAATTAAATGAAATTCCGTCCTATTGCTCTGAAACCACACAATCAGCTTTCTTTCTGTTTATGTTGCATTGAGCCATTGAATACACTCTGCTTTTAAGAAGACACACTAAAAGATGATGTGGATAGCGTAATCACTGGTCTTTCACTAAGTCTTGGCCCTGAGGTCTGTTTATCTGTGCATATTTAACAGGTGTGCAGTGCTGTGCAGAACCAGGACTTCACAGTGATTGAGGACTACTGTTTAGGCCTGAAGGCGCTGCTGTATCTAAAAAGCATAGAGGAGCTGCACGATTGGGATGGCCAGTCTCCTCCCACCATACGCCACCAGAAGGGCAAACCCGTCCCCCGCGTGGAGGAGCTCGTCGGAAAGGTGAGCATCTCTGTGGCTGGTCGCCTAAGGCTCGTTTTAGAAAACAAAACTCTTTTTTCTGGTTAACCATTAGTGATTAAACAGGCAAAATCCACCTGGTGTGGAGATAATGCTTTATTGAGTCATGAAGGATGTTTAAGGTTGTGGGTGTTAGTAACATAGCCATGAGGGTGATGCTAAAAGGATTGAGTGTAATTTACTTTCCTCTGCTTGGCGTGAAAGAAGCCCCAGGCTTCCTCGGGCCAGTTAGTGACCCCGTGACCGTTTGACCAATGGTGGCCCTCAGCTATGCTGTGCTGTCAAATGTGGTGTGAAACCCATCTACTTTTGCACAAATTTAACAAATACTTCTGTGATCGATATCAACGAGGAGAGTTTGTATTTTATTTTGGGCTTTAGTTGTGAATTACATTACACACAGAGAGTATAACAATGTGAGGGTGTTGAAATGTTAGATAATCAAAGCTGGTGTGTTTTTCGACTGGAATTACCATATATTTATTTTTAATGTCACTAAATTATTCGAATTGTGATTATGTTTGCCTCTCTCTCTTGGTCTCAGCCAAACTCAGCCCTCCATTGAAATTTCATAGTTGCACAAAAAGATATTTTCCCCATCACTACACCGCATTCACTCAGCATAAAAACGAAAGCACACAAACATATGCAAATGTTTCTCTCTCCATAAACAGCTTTGTGCTTCTGTTAAAAGTGATGGAGGGGGGAAAACACTATGAACTGATAAGTGCTATTCTTCGACTACGACATGATTTTAAAAAAACATGAGGGGTGAAATATCTCTCGTTCCAACAGGGTGTCTGTAGAGCTCTGTCCAGAAACACAGAGTTTGAGCGAGAGAAAACAAGCACACAGTTTTGGGAGACAAGGAGTAGGAGGAGGGTGTTTAGACACTTTTATTTGCCTTTATTTAAAAACATTGAAAGATCATAATTTTGTCAATAAATGCAAATACTCTGCAAAAAACGATTTGTTAAATCATAATTTTTTTGTCTTGTTGTCCAGTAAAAATGCCTAAATATTCTTAAAGATAAGGATGATAAACCTTGTAATTGTGAAAAATAGATGACGTAGCTACAGTAGAAGATAATGATCTATTACATAATTTATGCAAAATATTATATTATATTATATATTTCGATTTTAGACATTAAAGCATTTTATTTATTCTGATCTAATATATATATATATATATATATACATACTTTGTTTTGGCAGTTTGGTTTAAGTATATTTATCTTTTTTTAATGATGTTTAGATATTCTTAGCTGCATTTATAACCCAAGTACTGAGAGAGAGCATGAAATGGAAAAATTCTACTCATTTCTTATGAATTGGTGTGTATGTGTTTTGTGTGATTTATAGTCATTTTTGTGAGATACTTCTGTCTTTTTTATGGTCCAAATCATGCTGGTCACACAAGGTCTGATTTGCTTTAGAGAAGTGTTACATGTTTAATTTGAAGGAACTCTGTATTCCTTAAGATAAAAACCCCAGCAGTAAAGCAGATTCCACAAAATCGCACGGCTATCTGAATGTTTGCTGTTGTTCAGAAATGGAGTGAGGACACTGGCAAAAGGTTTCCATTATCTGTACACCCTAATGAGAGGAGACACAAAAAGAGATGTGTGGTCTTGACTAATACATTATTACTTTCTGTGCCAAACGAAAGCAAATTCACTGCCTGAAGCCAATTAAAGTGCAGAGATCAATGCCCACCATGATACCAGCACTGAGCTCCTTACATTAAATTGAGTTTGGGGGATTAATGTTTTGTTTTTTTATTCAGTATTATTTAGTGCCATTACATAAGAGGATCCTGTCAATTGAAAACGCGCTATAAAAAAATAAATTAAAAAAAGGCAAACTTTAAATAATGAAGTTACACTGATTATAAGCTACTTTGTTTGGTGTTTAAAAAAATTGCTTTGAGTTTTGTAAGAGCTTTTACCCTCATCGTCTATGAAGTTTCAAACTTATAAAGCCTGACATGTGAAATAATAGTCAGAAAAAATGGAATTAAATGGAACAGTTTATTGAACATTTAAAGGGATACTCCACTTTTTTTGGAAATAGGCTCATTTTACAACTCCCCCAGAGTTAAACAGTTGAGTTTTACCGTTTTCGAATCCATTCAGCCGATCTCCGGGTCTGGTGGTACCACTTTTAGCATAGGGACTGGGGACTATTTTCAGGCGCTGTGTGCGGCAGCAAAGGAATGAGAGTATAGTTCCTAGCCATATCAGCCTAGAAAATCGCAACTTTTCATTTTCCGTCGGTCTTAGTACACGATGTAACTACAGAATAGTCAAGTTTTAAATAGGAAAAATATCGAAACTCTTTGGTCATTTTTTTTTTAGAGAGATGCTAATGGTCTTGTCCGATTCAATGATCTATGCTAAGCTATGCTAAAAGTGGTACCGCCAGACCCGGAGATCGGCTGAATGTATTTGAAAACGGTAAAACTCAACTGTTTAACACTGGGGGAGTTGTAAAATGAGTATCCCTTTAAGACAAAATATATATATATATAAAAAAGTTTGCATATGTGTTGTTTGTTGAGTATCATATTTGATACATCAGGCTTTCATGGCTCATAAATTGTGATGTAGGAGAATATGGAGCTCATGCTAAGAAAATACACCTCGATTTCATTCAGAGGCCTAAAATGTGGAGCAGTTTCTGATATTTATATGGCCAAAAACAAAGATCTGATAGCTTGTAATGTAAATCAGTGAGATCATTATAACAGTATGTATAGCAGAGTACTTACATAAAACTTTTATAAAAATGAGTTGTCACTCTATATTTCCCAGTTTGTCTTAGTAAGATGATATTTAAATGCTTCGTTGTATTATCAAAGGTGTTTAGTTTAATTGTAGGGGGCAAAAAAGGCGTGTCCCACGACCTGATGGGGGACGTTTTTACGATTATACTAAAAATACTTTAAATTTTACTAAAAATAACTTTGACTAAAAATGTATAAACTATCAATCAGAAAACTGAAGGCATGCAGTAGACTGTGTGCAACAGATTCTTCGCAAAGGTTTGATCATATTGATCATTTAGAGGCCTTTGAAATTTACATACCAAATATGATACAGTAGGATTTATAAGTGTAAGCATTAGGGAGTCACATCTAGACAACAATAACGATTCAACTGATGTCCTACTGAAATATGCTTTCCGTAGCATAGGTCTGTTTAGCTCTTAAAGTGTGATTAGCGGCCATTACAAGGCAAGGATAAAGCTTAACGCTTCTCTCGCTGAATCCCTCGGCAATCGGCGTAATGCTACAGAACATAGGAGGCCGGGCTTCCATTCTAATTCTCATATAATTTAAATCACTCAGCCCACACTGACATAATGTGCGCTCCTTCCTCCACTGCACTCTTGATTTATAATCCAGAGGGGAGATGGGAGAATTGACAAGCCCTGTGTTTTGGAAAGCTCTGCATCTAATTAGCAGAGGCTTTCTGGTTGCCCGGGACATGAGATTTGGCAGTGCGTGTAGCTCCTCTCATTAAAACAGCACTCCTCGTGGAGTGGACCTGCAAAAAAAAAAAAAAAAAAAAAAAAACATCTCAATAGAAAGAAAGAAAAAGGCAAGATTCCTTTTCCACCAACATGTTTGAATAACTGTTATTTAGTGCGCTCGCTTTTATATGCAAGTATTCAACCTGTCTGTTTAGCAGACGCCCAAAGCAAATGGCATTTTCTTTTTCTTTCAGTGTTTCTTTGTGAAAGGAAAAACATTCTTTGTGAAAACTCCTATCATTATATTTCTTTTTCATTGTTAAGTGTATTGCTTTGTAGACTCTCCTTTGAATCCTTTGAATGATCTAAGAGTGAATTAGCATAAAGCAGATACGCCGTGACTCGTCGCTAAACAGAAAACACAGAGAAAGAGAGAGCGAGAGAGGAAGAGCTCATCTAATAGGACTGAATGGGTTGCTGTGAGTCGGGCAGACTGCAGTTTGTGTCTGGAAGACATGAAGTTATAATAGGCGTAGGGGATTTCAGCTGGTTTCCATTTAAATACCCGCTACTTACTCACAAGACTGCCGGAGGCAAAATGGTGGTCAGTTGCTTTGTGTGTGGTTTTGGTGAGATTTGAGAAGGACGTGTAAGCCAGTGAGGCGTGATCGAGTGTTGTTGGTTCTGTTTCATGGCACTTGTGTCTGTGTGGGCTGTGTATTAGAATAGATGTTTGTCCTGTTGAAAGTTCTTGTGTCGTTTTGGAACAGCAGATTTGCTTTTTGTTTTTAGGCTAAAAAGATAACTGAAATTGAGTATTTTATATAGTGTCATTGAAGAAATGGTGTTTAAAGCTGAATGGACAGCATCTGTGGCATGTTGATTAGTAGCAACGGAAAATAATTTCAACTCAAGTTTGTAAAAGCATGTGAAAAACACTTTGACAGAAATACTCTTTGTAAATCTGTGGGGACATTTTTTATACGTTTAACTCATGGACTTCCAACACGAGCTCAAATTTAGCCGATAAGCAAACATTTTTAATTGGCTATTCAATGTTAACCGACAAGCCTTAAATCATACGAGACCACCATTTTTTTTTTTAGCTCCACGCTTCATACTTTTCCGATCAGTCAGATTGAGTGGACGACAGTGGTTTCTGTGTTATAGCGCCCACTTTGTAACTGAACAAAAGTTAATGAACAATTCATGAATATTAATGAATACTTTTCATGTCTGATGACCTTTTAAATGGCCGATATCAAATGAAAAAAATACAAATAAAACAAATCAATTGTTATAAATGCTACAAGTAAATTTAGGCATCACAACATTATAATTTTTACAGTATAAAAATTATAGTATAAATTATTATACAGTATAAATTATTATTGGCGTTACCATAGTGTAATTTAAAAAAACTTTAGGATTTAAAGGGGTCATATGATTATTTTGTTTAATGGGTGCAATAGAATAGGTTAACATGCTTTAAATGTCCAATAAACATTTTGTTCACAAACTGTACAGTACATTATTGCAGTACCTCTATTCCCAGTCTGTCTGAAACGTGCCAGCGGGTTCAAGAAGCTGTCCTCTGTAAAATGCGCTGTGCACAAGCAAACTTTTGGGTTGTACTACTCAGAAACAACTTTATAAATAAATCTTAACCTCTTAACTCCTAATTTGATCAGTTTTCAGAGGGCCAAACAAAGCGGTTTTGCTTTCGCATCCAAACACACAGCGCTTCCACGACGCGGTGACGACACCACAATTCACTGAAGCCTCGCTTTCTTTATTTGCTAATGCCTTTGGGCGGGCATTATGCTAACATTTTACATTGTGACGTAGAATTTGAGAATGTAATATCTGGACTTCGATCGAAGCGTTTTAGGCAGGTCTGGATCAGTGTTCCCTGTTAGATGGAATAAATCACTTTGTGGGAGACTATGAGCTCTGCAACTTTGCAGATCGTATACATCCACAAACGGATACATTACACACTAAACATTAAAAAGCATCATATGACCCCTTTAAAGGAAATCTAAAAGTAAAAATAGGGTATATGCTCATGCACAATTAAAAAACCTGTAACGGCTGAAACAGATAAATGTAAAAACTCTTTAATATCGGCCGATAATCAATATGGTACCTATATGTTGCACTTTTAATGTAATATTATTTCATTATGTGACTTAGTGGTTGAGCTGTGGTGATCATTCAAGTTCAGCTTGTGTTCGTGATCTCCCCCATCATTTCCTGTCTGCTCTTGACTATCACTGTCAAAAAAAGCCAAAAAATACCTAAAATAATACATATTATTATGCCACACCCGTAGGTTGTTTATTTGAATAGTTAACTTTCTCCACGTAAAAAATAAAGTAGTGTTCAAAGTTGCCATGTAATCAAGGTCTCACAAGCGAGCCAGTCATCTCTCTGTTTATTTTGACTAATGCACTGTTAATGACATATCTCTGTCTAGCCTGTGTGTTTTTGCGTGCATGAGAATAGGTATGTGTGTGTAGTCAGTGTGTGTACGTTTATCTCCCCAGCCGCGACGGGTTCCTCAGACTGTCTGCTGCAGGGCTGGAGCGCTTGATTCATTAGACTGTCAGCCTGTGCCTGAGAGAGTAATGCTTTTATGCAGGATTAGAACAGGGCCACCAGTGTTAGCTCTACAGGGAAATAAATACATGGAGGATGAGCCTCCACCCCCCCCACCCCAAGCTGGCCATTAGTCCTGCAGTCAACACCGCCACCGTAGATTTGTTTCTCTGATAGGTCCTGCTTTAGCAAAGGCCTTCGCTCTATTTCGGGCAGCTACCTTAAAAAAAAAAAAAAAAACGAAAAACAAGAGAGACTTGTGAGAAGTTTGACGCGGGCATCTAATAAGTGATCCTTTCCTGTCGTGTTTTGATTCTTTTGCTTTGCAGCGGACACACTTCCATCTGGCCATGGTGGAAATGAAGGGTTGTGGATGACAGCTTTGTGGAGATTGTGTGACTGGGAAAATGCTAGACCAATTTAAATGTCCTCTCGTTGGGACGAATGGATTTGTGGCAGGCGTTGTAAGGAATACTTGTTGCGGGAAAGGTGTAATAGGGTATCGTTAAAATGCTTGAATAACCGAACCGTTCTTTTACAGAGAGGTCATGAAGAGAGATGCAAAACGAAACTGTCATTACGACAATTCAGTGTTTGCTCGAACGTTTCAAATTATAAATATGATAATTAGCCCCTTCAAAAAAACTCCAAAAAAGACTTCTTCATGAAAGAGCATTTATAAAACTGAAAATATCAGTTATTGGAAGCGGTGCCCATCAGCAACCCATAAGTCCATTTCCCTCAAATTACCATTCATTACCATTTTAGTGTCAAACCATTAGTTTGACCAGCTAATCCGTGCAATTACCGGTAGTATTATACGATTTCCTAACAATTCATTGCAGATTCTCTTTATGGCTCCATTAAAAGGATGGCTAATTTTGTGGCAAACTTGATTTCTCGTCAGTGGAGCCGGCGTTTCCTGTCGAATGGCCTTTGTAGAAACGAAGCCTCAAGGCACTTTTATGGCCACCTCTCAGGCTCGGTGCATCGGTATGAGAGTGTGACTGTGAATACGAATCGCCTCTTTAGCCCTGCTACTCTGGAGGGTCAGGCATGTGTGCAAGACTCAGAGGCAAAGATAGCACTACAACCACTTTTGTTCTAAATGGATGTGGGAAGTGATAGCAAGGATGTTTTAGCACACTTTCCATTAGATTGGTGTAAAAAGCTGAGGTTTATTTAAATATGGATATGAATTCACATGACGTCCATCTCAATCTTGTCTTGGTCTAATTTTCGAATAACTTTAATTAAAACGTCATTAGCATACATTATAGAATGCTGAACAGATCAGTAGTTCATGTACATCTATAGACAAATATAGAATTGAACAAATCAAAGTTGAATGATCTTTCAAACTACCTGAAAGTACATTAACTACTGATCTCTCAAATACTTTAAGACTTCCTTTGATTAAATTGAACTTATTTCAACTGTCATCCTTCTCTCCAAAAGAGTCTGCCTAGCTTTGGACCATACTTACAGACGAAGACTCAAGCCTTGGTGAAGTACAAGAAAAGCCTAAAAGACGCCAGTGGCAATGTGATCATAGACACCAGTGATGCTAGAGTTAACATCCCCAAAACACTCGTCCCCAGCGTGAAAGTAAGTATCATATCACCATTTGCTATTTGAGGCATTACATTTTTCCAGTGATACATGGATAGTAGGGCTGTCAGTCAATTGCAAGTTGTATTCAAATGAATTGCATGAAATGCTGATTATTCTATATATACACAAATATATTACTATTGATTACTGTTGTATGTATACACTGACATTTAAAAGAAGCATTTAATTGATCAAAAGTGACAGTAAAGACATTTCTAAATGTTACAATAAATTTCAGTTTCAAATTGTGAACTTATTCATCAAAAAATAAATAAAAAAACTGTTACCGTATCCACAAAAATATTAAGCAGCACAAATGTTTTCAAAATCGATAATACTAATAAATGTTTCTTGAGCATATTAGCATATTTAATTTCTGAAGGATCATGTGACACTGAAGACTGGAGTAATAAAGACAGGAATAAATTACATTTTACAATATATGAAAATATAAAACAGTTACTTTAAATTGAATTTTTTTTTTACATTATTTCACAATAATACTGTTTTTAGGGCTGCACGATAAATTGAAATTATAGAAATATCGCAAATGAACTTATTTTTACATTTGATTATTCAGTTTAGTTGGTATTTAAATATAGCTTTTTAGTTTTTTTTACATTGATGTTAAAATGACATTGTCAGATTTGTGACATTACTTTTTATGTAATGCTAAAACACTACTGATCACTTTCAGAAGTTGTAGTGATGCTTTCTTTTCCCAGAAGGAACGTGAAACATATATATTTGTTTATATCATTTTCAGTTTTTAATATTTAATATTATTTAAAAATAAAATATAAGTTGAATATAAAAATTTTCTTTAATATCATGCTGCCTTAGAGAACATAAGAGACTTTTCTCAAAAACATCTTACCGACCCATAACTTTTGAACAGTAGTGTACATATATGAATTAGTTTCAGTGATTATTAAAGGTGCTCTAAGTGATGTTGGGTGACGTCACTTCTTGTTGACGTTTAAAGTATTGTCAAACAAAACGGAGGCTAGCTAGACCCTCCCTCCTCCTCATCCGCGCACTAACCCCTCAAACCCCAGCCCAAATCCTTCTTGTCGGTTATTGGCTGGAACAGTTTGTTATGTTTCGTGGTGCGGGTTAGCCCAGTTTGTTTTTCTTGCCGTTTGTGGAGCCTGGGGTGTCTACAGAGACCGCGTTTTTTTACAGTGTGTTCAGGGGACAGGCAGCTAGCGGATGGTGAGGTGTTTGCTCTATGTGAAAACGCGTGACATTGCTTAGAGCACCTTTAATTCTTTATTTTTGTATTACTTAATTGTTGTCATAAGTACACATGCATATGCCATATGACTGCTGCATCATGTCCTGCTGTTTTTTCAGTATCAGCGCCACATTTTGTAACACATGTCATGTTTAAATTAAAAATGATGTACAGGTCAGGGGATATGGTTAATTGCATTCTTTTTTTTCAATCACCTTTTTAATAATTAATCACCCTACATTAACACGCTGATTTGACAGCTCTAATACATACAATACGTAAACGTACACAAATGCACATACCCAAAAACCCTGTCATTATTTACTCAACCTCATGTTATTCCAAACATGTGGATCATAAAGAAGATATTTTGAATAATGCTGGGAACCAAACAGTTTTGGTTACCATAGACTTCCAGCAGCCTGTCCTCCTGTAATCTGACGCTGTCTTTTGTAGCACACGCAGTGATGCTGCTCATAACATTAAAAGGCTTTATTCCTCGAGGTGATTATGCTGTGAGGGATCTCTTGGAGGAAAGGAGATCACAAACTACCAGTCAGACATTAAAACCAATCCGCTCCTTCCAGCGCAGATTAAATTAAGCTAACTTAAGCACGGAATGCTGCCATTCAAACTGTTTCTTTGAGACGCTACAGCTGTTTTTCTTGCCGTTTTAATCCCTTCCTCTCCTCCCTGTAAAGGACGTGATTGCCAGGGCGCTGAAGCATATTGGCGCCTACCAGGAGCTGGACAACACAGAACAAGTGCAGGCCCTCATCGATCCAGAGATGTGTATCAACTGTGGCAAGTGCTACATGACCTGCAATGACTCGGGCTACCAGGTACAGACGCACAGATCAGATAATTACTCATTATGGCACATGCTATTTACGGGAAAGCAATTACTACTGGATTTCATTTGCTGAAATATGGTAAGCTAGCAAATGTTTTCAGATTAAATGTTGTCTTTGGAGGTCACTCGATTGGAGAGTTCATTCACCGCCGTTGGCCCCGCATTTGGAAAACATAAAGAGCCAAATGCAGTCTGAAATTAATAAAGCCGGTGCGCAATGAAGGAGCCCAGCTAGTTCCCTTGAAGAACGGCACTGTTGTGCTCGTTGCTGTCATTGCTGATGCTTTTTTTACCTCCATGAAAAGCTCTCCCAAGAGTGGGGAAATCCTCCTATGGAGAGTCGATAATTGCTCTAATGTAATAGCTTTTTTTTCCCTCCCCTTCCTCTTCTTTTGCAGGCTATTAAGTTTGACCCTGAGACCCATCTTCCTGTAATCATGGACAGCTGCACCGGCTGCACTCTCTGCCTGAGCGTGTGCCCCATCATCGACTGCATCAAAATGGTTACCAGGACAACGCCGTACGTGCCTAAGAGGGGCCTGCCTGTTAATCCCATTTACTAAAGCACACTGTCGCTTCACCTGACCGGAGAGAAAGAAAACCAAAGAGCGACATCTCATTCAAAGCATCGATTCCACTTATAATTGCTGTGTGAAAAATTACCTTTATTATGAAAACGAATAATTAGCCAGCAGAAATAATTGCTTTATATTCCCAAGCCAGTTATGCTAGAATAATTGTGCTGGCACAAAAGAGTTGCATAATTTCGAAACAACACAGTGCGTTTTTTTTTGTCCCTTTCCCATAAGATACAACAATCAAAAGTGAAAGGGGGGGATTGACTGAGAAAGATGGTTAAGTGCTTTTGTTATCTCTGATATAAATGACAATGAATAAATAAATGAATACTAAAGCAAGAGCATTAATAATTGACAGTATTGAAGTCTCATTTTCACAATAAACATTTTGAAACTCGGGACAAATTAATTATGTGACTGCTAACTGTGATTAATAATAATGAAACATCTAATAATTATTTATAAAGCAGATTTGCTGTTTAATATTTGTTAGTAATTAAATCACAAGATGTATTTATGTATAAATAGATTTCTAACGATCAGCTAATTATCTCCAAAAACATGCTTTTTAAATCATTTTCAAGTGTGAGCAATAATTAATTTGAATAAAGTTTAAACAGCTTCATTTGCAGTTTGTCAGATTGTTTTGGCTTCTTGAAGAGCAGCTTTAGGTTTAAACACAGACAGAACAAATCGTTCTAATGATGTTTAGAACGGTTCCTCTAATGTCCCAATCGATTTGTTTTGCGAAACAAAGCATTCATTGGAGCTGATATAAACCGTCTGAAAGATTTATGCTCAGTCTCTGTTGTGTTAATATGATCTTCCTATAATTGTTACATCTGCGAACAAGCATCCGATTGGGTGCAGTGGACAAGGCTGTAGACGGAGTTAATTAAAATGCTATCGTTTTCATCTCCGTGATGCAGACCGCTCCTTCTCTGAGTGGTTTGGCGTTTGAAATGCAGGAAAACGCTGCTTTTGAAAAACAGCAGCCAGACATGTCAGAGTTATTTCATCATTTGTTATTGCCGCACAATAACAAGGGATTAGAAAGAAAAGCGGGCCTCCATAAATCTAAAGCTCCATTAATTTGGCTGAGACTTAACTTGCTTTGTAAAAATGTTTGCCTTTGAAAAATTAGCAACCGTGCCAAGCACAATGAGAAGGTTCAGCAAATTTACTGAAGTCCCTTAAGCGCACTCATTATTAGCTACCAGAACAGCATTTAAAAAAATAAAAAATAAATCACAGATACTTTTTAAAGAACTTTAAGTTATTTGCACTGCTCTTGCATTTCATTGCCTGATATAAAATTGTAATTTTTTTTTAAATATAGAGACAAAATCCTTTATATACGCACAGAATCAGGGTCGATAACAAGTCAAAGTGATCGTTTTTTTCAGGAAGTTGTGTGCTGGAGAAGCAGCAGCTCTTCCTCTGCCTGTCATTCATACATCACCGTGCATCAACCTACTTCCTCCTCTGATTGCAATTAAGAAATTATGTGTCTGGACCATGGCCAGGCGTGCCAGGTTAAATTATTCATAAATGTTAATAAGACAAGCGAGAGCACTCCCCTCTTTTTCCTCCTCCTGCTCCCCTTCCTGAGTGCCGTATTAGAAAAATAATATTGACCTTTCCGTCGTAACGCCTACATGTGACACAGGGAAGCTGCGGCTCTATCATAATGTCCATGTCT